>NC_139048.1:37448875-37898875 GCF_965140915.1 Aythya marila
CCCATTTATTTCATATTTTATAGGAAAAGTATAACAATACAAACTCAAATACTTCTGTCTAGAGTATCTGACAAATGAAACAACAGGCTGCTGTAACTGCACAACTTATAGCCAACTGTCCCCTTCAGCTTTGCAAATAGTTATTTTCGCTCAGGGTGTAACCTACACTAAACCACAAAAATTATAGTAGTGTTTTAATTATCTAACTCCCCGCGTACACCTGATTTGTACACGTTTAACATACCAAGCAGGATTTCAGCAACAGCACTGGAAATTTTCTGTTTAGAGAACAGCAAAGTTCTTGATGATGCAACACCTGCACTCCAGAAAGAAAATGACACTACACAAAACGCACTTGGGTGAATCTCTCTGTAAAACTGTACAGTAATTGGATTTGTAGAAGATACTCTAGTCTCAACTACAATCGTGAAATTGGCTAGTTGGAATTGGAATTATGTCATTAGAGATCCACAAGAGCAGAAAACATCTTATAAACTTTGCATCCTTCTTGTTAAATCTGGCTTGAGAGAGAATTTCTGTGGCTGAGAGCCCTCTTCCTAATTCTGACAGATATACCACACATTCGGGTCTGACAACAGAAGAACGATATGATTTTAGGAATAACTTAACAAGGAGGTAAGGAAAGCCTCGATGCACTGCTAAGATAAGATTTTTTCCACTGGGACTGCAAAACAAATGCTTGCTATAAAAGTGGCTTTATTGGACTATAAGAAATAATGAAATGTATCATTTGCTGCTTGAGGTTATGTTGGTCACTGAGCTGGCTGACTAGAAAACAACTATAATGTTGTAATACTAAATGTGGCATTAGCTTCCTCTACGTAAAGTTTGTTGTCATCTACAAAGCAATCCATTTTTATTATATTATCTATGATCTTATTTATATTTAAAAAATAACTTTGTAGAGTCTACAATAACATTTGTTGTCATAAAAGTATAGGATGTGATTCTTGGCCCTGACATGAGCAGTTTAAAAGCTAATGTTTTTGTGTGAACCAGCTGTACAGTTGGGCACAGCTAGCCGTTAAGGAGGGCTTATTGTAGAAGGGAATTTACAGAGGTAGAGAGCAGTATAGTGTCTTTTCAACACCAGTTTCTAACCCCAGCTGACAGAAATAGAAGCAGCACATGGTCATTCTACTTTGTATATTAAACTGAAGTATCAAGCTGGGGCTGAAGGCAAGGCTAGAGAAACTCCAAGAAATAAATTCACACCTTTCATTCTTATCCATCAACAAGTAAACTTTAGGAGGACTCAAGTATCATCACCAGGCTCTATTTTCAAATAACCCACATCTATCTTTTCATTTGTACATTTGTATAAGGAAAAAGTAAATAAGTGTGAAAAACAATGAGATCAAGCAGGAAAAGCTGATCTTCTGAGTTTTTTTCATTTGCTTGATTACAGGTGCTACACTTCACACTTTTTTCAGTATTATTTTTACTTGAGTATAATATTGGTGATATGTTTAAGCAGTGCCAAGTGTATCAGAAAGACTCAGATAGTTTAATTAATTTAGTATTTAACCACTTCTAAACATATATTCACCCTTTCCAATGTTTTAGGAATAATATCAAGGCATTTTTTCCTTACACTTAAGCTCCAAGAGAAGACAAAAAAAGTGTTTTCATTTTCTTAATGGATATTTCTTACTTTTAATACAAGGATACTCTGCTTTAATGTAGGTTTGTCTCTTTTGACTGCAAATTGGGTAGAATACTTCCCACACATAATTTAATTTCTTAAGATGAATAAAGTACACATTTTAGGATTCAGTGATTTGGAAGATAATCTATAAACACTCTGAAACAGGTCTCCTAAATCACATAGTTTTCATGGGTTTCATTCACTTGATTTTACAGCAGCTGTTGTCCCTCTTTTTCATAACTGCAAGATGTTTATATAAGAAATAAGGAAAAAGACCGATACAAGAAACAGATGCACATCCTGAAAATTAGACTTGTGCTGCATTTTAAGATGTTGGAATGAATGATTTTTAACACCATCTTCGGGTCCTTGCTAGAGATATTAACCTTCCTTTAAACAACAGACTACTACTTATGCTTCCAGAAGGGAATTATTTTGTACAGATCATCTAGAATAATTTGACGTTAGAAAAGCACTGGAATTTTCAACCTAAAAGACTCACAATGTGATTCTAACTGTGTGAATAGAGTGATTAGACCAGAAAGTATAATAGCAAAGTGTGTGTGAGAGATAAGACTATATTAATATTTGAATGTAAATGCTTATTAGAGCCCAGCAGAAATATGAAGTGATACTGGTAAGGAGTATTTTCTACTTTTATGAAGAGTTTATTCCCTTGTATTCTTACAGTCTCTCTGTGCATGCAGCCTCTCTCTCCACCTATAACATTTCCACGTGTTTGACTGGGTATTTCAACAGTCAGTGATGAGATAATTGTTATCAGCCAGATAATTTTTGTACAATGGAATTCACAATTTCTAAACAGTCTGTGATTTAGTTTCCTCTTTCTTCAGTTTCTCTTCACAATCTTTCTGCTAAAAAAAAATAATAAAAAAATACAATGACCTTATTGCATGGTTTTAGATATGTCAAAACTCAAAGCCAATTTTTACCTTTTCAACTTTTACCAATTCATCTTTTTTATTCTTAAAGAAATGAAGGAACTCAGTAACTAATAATCATGCAAATACAATAAATCTAAGAAACAATAGCTCTATTCCAGCAGTTGTTCCAAAAAAAAAATAAAAATCTTAAAACCAAGCATAATAAATTAAATAGTTTTTAGTAGTAGTTTTCAGCTTACATAAGAACAGCTGTACCAGAGGAGACCAGTTCTGTCTACCTGTCTCTGACAAAGAGTGTAAAACAGAAGCAATTGTGCAGTGATGCTTCCCTCTAACATTCTCTCAGCAATTCAGTTTGCAGCACAGGGAATTGTTCAGGCAGATCTGGTTTCTGTATATTTCTATGCGCTCCACTAGTATATTTCTGCATTGTAACTGTCAATGCTTTGTCCTCCAAAGACCATCACAGTTTCCCCTTAAACCAATATAAATTATGAGCATCCAGATCAGTACATCTTCAGCAGTTTTAACCTGGGAATTTTCAGGAACCTACCTCTCCTTTCCCTTTTTTTCACCTCACTTTCCTAGATAGTTCTACTAGCATTGATCAAACACAAAATGTGCCAGTGTCGGCTCTCCCAGATCAAAAAAAAAAAAAAAAAAAAAAAAAAAGTTTCTGGAAAGAAGAGAAAGAAGAGACCAGACTATCAGAATTGATGTAATGATGTAAGTTTTGAAAATTACATGGAACACTGATTTGCCATTTAAATCTACATCACAGGCTGACATGTGACCACCTCTCAGAAGAAACTGAAAGTTTACCATGTGTAAATCAGAGCTAATCAAATGCAAAGGTCTACTCAGAACCCCTTTGTGATATCAAAGGTTGAAACCTGAGCAATGGACCACAATTATTTTTATTGAGCAGTTGTACTGCATGCATAGATTGTTATTACTGTTTTAAATAATGAAAGGGACTATGAATACAGACAAGTCATATATTGGTAGTTTCCACTCCTGAATGAATGAGAAAGAGACAGAACACAATATAAAGCCAGACGTGTTAAATGTACAAGCAAATGTTTCCAGATTTGACTTTAATAAGAGGAAGACATAACTATTAAAAACATTCAGAATTACTCTGCAGAACTGATGCTTCATACCTGAAACAGCTGATCCAGTCTGAAGGTAACTGGAGCTTCCCAGGAGGCCTGGGAGCACAAAAGTCTTTTAAAGGCAACAACAGCCCTTTCACATTTAGCATGAAAGGTTAAGCACAGGTCTCTCCTGCTGGATTTTAACACTTAACATTCAAAAGCACAAGGGAAACCACCTCAGGAAATTCATTACCATTGGAAAAATTGTGGACATATGCTACAATTGTCGTAAAAAGGGAATTCACTGGAGAACCAGCATTTCTGTTCAAATCATCCATTTAGTTCTTCCAAGTGCAATAATTGCCAACTGTTTGCCCAATGGTAAACCACTTGAATGAGCTGTAATAGCCTCTCATCTCATTACTGCTTTTAAAGACACTATTTAGTGTTCCTGCCATATCTTCTTATGAGCCAAAATAATAGATGCATTGACAGAAGCTATGTTTTTGCTGATATATGTCCTAAGTTTAATCACAAGACTCTTTTTTCATCACTTAAATTATCTTAATGTAATGAAGATAAATTACTGAGCCTAATATTTGCTATGGCTGAGTGTAAGTAATTCTAAGCCTCTATCTGCCAGTACATTGGGAAAATGCATTTTTCATCTTTTGAAGGTCTGAGATGTACCTTCTTAAAGCTATATGATACTATAAGAAAATCTGAACAAAAAGCAAGTTTAGGTTTGTTGTACTATAAGCCCATTTGCATTAATGCATTTGCCATTTATACTGTTAAATTGTTATATTTTAAATTTGGTTACATATTTTACCACACGAAGCATGTCCTTTCTAAATAAGGCCAATTACCCGAAGCTAGAGATAGAGCAAATGCAAACAAGTGCATCCCAAAACAATTTGAATAAACAGAGGAAATGCCTTAAATTGAGAGACAAGAGGTGGTATCTCTTCACCGTGACAGAAAACCTAAAGTCACCTGAGAATTTGAAGGGTTCATTCTGTCTAGTTACATGAAGACAAGTGTGTGTAGCCAAATGTCCAGCAAAGAAAAGGAAGAATCATATCCCTTTCACTAGATTGCAGAGAGTCTCCCTCTTGTTTAAATCAACTTTAAAAACTACACATTCCAGTCTCAAGAGAGACTGCAATAAAATTACTACAGATAATTAAATTCCCCCTTGAGGAAAGCCTACTGGCAGGAAGACTTCACTCTTTTATATGTGCAACAGTAATTATTTCTTGCATTTATGTAACACCTTTCAGCTAAGGACCTCAATGTGCTTTATAAACGCCTGTACTGTATAATAAAGTATACGCTATAAATACACATTACAGGAGCTAGTTGCTGTTATACCTACTTAACCGCATGTCAGGAAATAATAACTCAACTCTGTTGAGGAAGCTTTCTCCCACTGTAGTATTTCTAAAGGTTCTAGTAAAAGTCAGGTGCCCTGGGCACACAAGCAGCAGAAAGGCTGTCAGAGCTTCAGGCTCTCAGCTTGGCGGGACCATCTATGTGTTGAGTTGTCTCCACTGAGAAACCAGGAATTCTTTCTAAGAGTACTGCTTCTCAACCAGCCTCAGATTTTGGAAAACCATGTCCTTACTTATGTGAGTTTCATAATATCTCCAATTATTTACGCTAAGAAATCTAGATGCCACTTGGGTAGGTGCTACAGTTCTGCTCCATTCCTCACTTTTCAGAGCATTCAGTGCAAGGTGGTACAGTGGCATTGCATCCAAACCTCATCCTGAGCCTGACCACCACAAGTAGAGTGCTCTATCCACCTAAGCACAGGTGGAAGATTCCCGCAAGGCCCCTGTCGTGGTTTAACCCGGCTGGCAGCTAAACACCACGCAGCCGTTCGCTCACCCTCCCCCCTCCCTCTCTGGGACGGGGGAGAGAAATGGAAAGTGAAGCCCGTGAGTTGAGATAAAGACAGTTTAATAAGACAGGAAAATAATAATAATAATAATAATAATGATGATACAATGGTGATAATACGAAAGTAATAATAGTATGTACAAACAAGTGATGCACAATGCAATTGCTCACCACCCGCTGACCGATGCCCAGCCTAACCCCGAGCAGTCCGGCCCCCTCCCCCCGGCTAGCCACCCCTATATATTGTTTAGCATGACGTCAGATGGTATGGAATACCCCTTTGGCTAGTTTGGGTCACCTGTCCTGGGTCTGTCCCCTCCCAGCTCTTACTGCACCCCCCAGCCTGCCCGTTGGCAGGACAGAGCAAAGGCTGAGATGTCCTTGGCTTAGTATAAGCACTGCTCTGCAACAATTAAAGCATCGGGGTGTTATCAGCACTCTTCTCATTCTAAGCCAAAACACAGCATTCCACCAGCTACTAGGAAGAAAATTAATTCTGTGCTAACTGAAACCAGGACATCTATCCACCCCTTATTCCATACCATTTATGTCATGCTCAGGTTACACTCTTTTCCATACATTCTAATTAGTCACCTATAGTAATCATGGTAGTGATAATATACAGTATAATATACTATTTAACATGGTGCAATTCAGTTCATGGGCTATTCTCACCCAGTATTAAATCTCCTTGAGGTACACACCGGACCTCTCCGTTCTTTTGCATCACCCACCAAGTATATCCAGGTCCCTGAGCGAAAACAATTCCACGAATAGGTTTGCCTTTTCCTGAGGCAGGAGTAGCCCAGACTGTTTTACCCAGCATATTTTTTACATGCACTACAGGAACTTTATCCCCATCTACAGTACGTAACAGGTTTGATTGGGCAGGTCCAGCTCGGTTGGTAGATCCCCTAGTATTGACCAACCAGGTGGCCTTTGCCAAATGCGTATCCCAGTTTTTGAACGTCCCAGCGCCCATTGCTTTCAAGGTAGTCTTTAACAGGCCATTGTATCGTTCAACTTTCCCGGAGGCTGGTGCATGATAGGGGATGTGATACACCCATTCAATACCATGTTCTTTGGCCCAAGTGTCTATAAGGTTGTTTCGGAAGTGAGTCCCATTGTCTGATTCTATTCTTTCTGGGGTGCCATGTCGCCATAGGACTTGCTTTTCAAGGCCCAGGATGGTGTTCCGGGCGGTAGCATGAGGCACAGGATATGTTTCCAGCCATCCGGTGGTTGCTTCCACCATTGTAAGTACGTGGCGCTTGCCATTGCGAGTTTGAGGGAGTGTGATGTAATCAATCTGCCAGGCCTCTCCATATTTATATTTCAGCCATCGTCCTCCATACCAAAGAGGCTTTGACCGTTTGGCTTGCTTGATTGCAGCACATGTTTCACAGTCATGAATAACCTGTGCTATAGCGTCCATGGTCAAGTCCACCCCTCGATCACGAGCCCATCTGTATGTTGCATCTCTACCTTGATGGCCTGAGGTGTCATGGGCCCATCGGGCTATAAATAATTCACCTTTATGCTGCCAATCCAGGTCCACCTGAGCTACTTCAATCTTAGCAGCCTGATCCACCTGCTGGTTGTTTTGATGTTCTTCAGTAGCCCGATTCTTGGGCACATGAGCATCTACGTGGCGTACTTTCACAGCCAGGTTCTCTACCCGAGCAGCAATATCTTGCCACAATGCAGCAGCCCAGATAGGTTTGCCCCTACGCTGCCAGTTGTTTTGCTTCCATTGCTGTAACCATCCCCACAGGGCATTTGCTACCATCCATGAATCGGTGTAGAGATAGAGAACTGGCCATTTTTCTCGTTCAGCAATGTCTAAAGCCAGCTGAATGGCTTTCACTTCTGCAAACTGACTCGATTCACCTTCTCCCTCAGCAGCTTCTGCAACTCGTCGCGTAGGACTCCATACAGCAGCCTTCCATCTCCGATGCTTCCCCACAATACGACAGGACCCATCAGTGAACAGGGCATATTTCTTTTCATTCTCTGGCAACTGGTTGTACAGTGGGGCTTCTTCAGCACGACCCACCTCCTCCTCTGATGATATCCCAAAGTATTTGCCTTCTGGCCAGTCCATGATCACTTCCAATATTCCTGGGCGACTGGGGTTTCCTATTCGAGCCCGCTGAGTAATCAGTGCAACCCACTTGCTCCATGTAGCATCAGTTGCATGATGCGTAGAGGGGACCCTTCCCTTGAACATCCAGCCTAGTACCGGTAATCGGGGTGCTAGGAGGAGCTGCGCTTCAGTACCGACCACCTCCGAAGCAGATCGAACTCCTTCATATGCTGCCAATATCTCCTTTTCAGTTGGAGTATAGCGGGCCTCAGATCCTCTGTATCCCCGACTCCAAAACCCCAGAGGCCGACCTCGAGTTTCCCCAGGTTCTTTCTGCCAGAGGCTCCAGGTGGGGCCGTTCTCCCCGGCTGCAGTGTAGAGCACATTCTTTACATCTGGTCCTGTTCGAACTGGCCCAAGGGCTACTGCATGGACTATTTCCTGCTTGATTTGTTCAAAGGCTTGTCGTTGTTCAGGGCCCCATTCAAACTCATTCTTCTTACGAGTTACTTGGTAGAGTGGGTTTACAATCAGACTGTAATTTGGGATGTGCATTCTCCAAAACCCCACAACACCTAGGAAAGTCTGTGTTTCTTTTTTGTTAGTTGGTGGAGACATAGCTGTTATTTTGTTGATCACATCCATTGGGATTTGACGACGTCCATCTTGCCATTTTATTCCTAAAAACTGGATCTCCCGTGCAGGTCCTTTGACTTTATTTTGTTTTATGGCAAAACCGGCTTTCAGAAGGATTTGGACTATTTTCTTCCCTTTCTCGAAAACTTCCTCTGCTGTGTCACCCCACACAATAATGTCATCGATGTACTGCAGGTGTTCAGGAGCTTCCCCCTGCTCTAGTGCAGACTGGATCAGCCCATGGCAAATGGTAGGGCTGTGTTTCCACCCCTGGGGCAGCCTATTCCAAGTATATTGGACTCCCCTCCAAGTGAAGGCAAATTGTGGCCTGCACTCTGCTGCTAGAGGGATGGAGAAAAATGCATTAGCGATATCAATTGTGGCGTACCACTTGGCTGCCTTCGATTCAAGTTCATACTGAAGTTCCAGCATGTCCGGCACTGCAGCACTCAGTGGTGGCGTGACTTCGTTCAGGCCGCGATAGTCCACTGTTAGTCTCCACTCGCCATTAGACTTTCGCACTGGCCATATGGGACTATTGAAAGGTGAATGAGTCTTGCTGATCACTCCTTGGCTCTCCAATTGACGAATTAGCTTATGGATGGGAATCAGGGAGTCTCGGTTGGTGCGATATTGCCGCCGGTGCACAGTTGTGGTAGCAATTGGCACTTGCTGTTCTTCGACCCTCAGCAACCCCACAACAGAAGGGTCCTCTGAGAGACCAGGCAAGGTAGATAATTGTTTAATGCCCTCTGTCTCTAAGGCAGCAATACCAAAAGCCCACCGGAACCCTTTTGGGTCCTTGCAGTATCCTCTTCTAAGATAGTCTATGCCAAGGATACATGGAGCATCCGGACCAGTCACAATGCGGTGCTTTTCCCACTCATTCCCAGTCAGACTCACTTCAGCCTCCAATACAGTCAACTGCTGAGATCCCCCTGTCACTCCACAAATATAGATGGGCTCTGGTCCTTTATAGCTCGATGGCATTATAGTACATTGTGCACCGGTGTCTACTAAAGCCTTATACTTCTGTGCGCGTGATGTGCCAGGCCATCGAATCCACACAGTCCAATAAACTCGATTGTCCCTTTCCTCCCCCTGGCTGGAGGCAGGGCCCCCCTAATCCTGGTCAGAATCTTCCTCGTTTCTGTGTTTGAAGGACTGTCTGCTGGAAGTTGGAGCAGCAAACTTTTCGGAGAATCCCTTTTTCCTGATTGTTTTCTTTTGCAACTCACGTACCCGTGCCTCTAGGGTCGCGGTAGATTTTCCATCCCACTTTCTCATGTCCTCTCCATGGTCTCGTAAGTAAAACCACAGGGTGGCACGGGGTGAGTACCCACCATATCGTCTTCCTTGTGTGGGTGAACGCCTACCCCTGACAGCTGAGACACTGCTTTGTACAGGTGCGAAGGAGAATAATCTCTCTTCAAGTTGGTGAACCTTTTCAGAAAGTTTCTCCCAAGTGTTCTCCTTTGGTCGGTGGGCACTGGTTGGTTCAGGTGGGGAGGACAATAGATTCTCTTCAAGTTGGTGAACCTTTTCAGAAAGTTTCTCCACAGCTGAGACGCAGGCCTGTAAGGAAGAGGAGAGACTTTCTTCGTACTGCCGGAGTTGTTTAGCCGCTTCACCCACTGTGGGTTCCTCATCCTCTTTCCAGGCCATTATTGCCAATGAGCTGGCATATGATGATGGTGCACTCCGTACAAACTTCCGCCACATGGGTCGTGTACACTTGACTTCATCTGGATCTGTGGATGTTTGTTTGAGGTCTGGATCCTCATAAATCACTTCCCGTACGGCTAATTCCCTCAGGTACTGGATTCCCTTCTCCATAGTGGTCCACTTGCCTGGTAGACATAAAATATCTTCCTTGAAGGGATACCTTTCCCTCACAGCTGAGAGGAGACGCCTCCAGAGGCTGGTGGGTCGTGCTCCATCTGCAATTGCTTTGTCAATGCCGGCGTCTCGAGCAAGGGATCCCAGCCGCTTGGCTTCCCTGCCGTCTAATTCCACACAATTGGCTCCAGAGTCCCAGCACCGGAGCAGCCAGGTGACAAGCTGCTCACCTATACAGCGACCAAAATCTTTTCGCACATCTCGTAGCTCGCGCTCGTTTAGGCTTCGGGTAGTTACTGTTGCTCTTTCGGCATCCTCATCTTCCTCCTCCTGAATCCTTGACGGCCCAGCGTCGTCATCATCTTCGTCATCTCTATACTTAGTTTTGGCAGAAGCCTTACCTGGATTGGCAGAAGACTCTCTGCGTTCTAAACGACTTGAATTTCTATACCATATTTTCACCTTCTCTACAGGGGCAGCTTGCACTGCTACTGCTCGTTTCTCTGACTTTGTTACAGGGTCTGCCACAGGGGTTGGAATGCCCTCTGCAGGGTCAACTTGCACTGCTACAGCTCGTTTCTCTGACACGGCCACAGGAGCTGGAGCGGCTACAGGAGCTGGAGCAGTTGCAGGAACCGGAGCTGTAGCGGCTACAGGAGCTGGAGTTGGAGCTGGAGCAGTTGCAGGAGCTGGGACTGGAGCAGCAGTAGGAGCTGGAGCTGGAGCGGCTTCAGGAGCTGGAGCTGGAGCGACTTCAGGAGCTGGGACTGGAGCAGTTGCAGGAACTGGGACTGGAGTAGCGGCCGGAGCTGGAACTGGAGCGACTGCAGGAACTGGGACTGGAGCAGCTGCAGGAGCTGGAGCTGGAGCGGCTTCAGGAGCTGGAGCTGGAGCAGCTTCAGGAGCTGGGACTGGAGCAGTTGCAGGAACTGGGACTGGAGTAGCGGCCGGAGCTGGAACTGGAGCGACTGCAGGAACTGGGACTGGGGCGGCTTCAGGAGCTGGGACTGGGGCGGCTTCAGGAACTGGGACTGGAGCGGCTGCAGGAGCTGGGACTGGAGCGGCTGCAGGAGCTGGGACTGGAGCGGCTGCAGGAGCTGGGACTGGAGCATCTGCAGAAGCTGGGACTGGAGCGGCTGCAGAGTCCACCGTAGGGGTCACAGTGGCCGTTGGATCTGTCACGGGACTTGGAGTGGCCGCAGGGTCTGTCACTAAGTTGATAGCAGTATCCATGGCAGCTCGATAGGCGTAAGCCAGGCCCCAGCATGTTACAATGATTTGTGTTACTTTGGAACTTCCCGAATCGCGACACCTTTTATTCAAGCATTCTGCCAGTTTTTGAGGATTTTGCACTTGTTCAGGGGTGAATTTCCAAAACACTGGGGGTGCCAACTGGTCTAGATGCCTGCCCATATCCTCCCATACTCCCTGCCACCCACAACTATACTGCCTCCGGGCAGATCTCCGGATGAGCTTCCTAAGTAGTTGTTTAACTTTAAGCAGAACCTGAAGTGCATTCAGGAGGCAGAACAACAGGACTATGCTGGTCTGAGTATCCCAAGGATATTCAATATCTTGGAGAGCTATTGTAATAAACTCGGAGGATAAGAGGGTGGTGAAGGAGGAAGGGAGAGTGATCAAGGAGGGTACAGGGGTGGTGAAGGAGAAAGGGAGAGTGATCAAGTAAGAAAAATTATCTTCCCCTTTCCCCTCCACAGATTGACTCCCTAATGAAAAAAGGCAACAGATACAATTGCTAATAGTTTCCAAAATACAGTTTCCAAAGTATAGAATCGAAGATGTTACTGAGTACAAATACCAGGTTAGAGTCATGGCCAGATATTTCATCATCTCATAAGCCACTGATACAACACACAGTACCATAATGGTCTGAAACCAGGGCCCGGAGAGGATAAACAACATGACAGAGAGCACATACGGAAAATAACGTGCTATAATACTCAATTTGGAAAACAGGCGCAGCACAGTTGAGATTAAAGCAATCAGCATTATGACAAGTGACTATTAAGCAGGTCTAATACTTATACCAATTTTAGTTTAACACACTCTGGTCAGATCTGCCGTTATCTCAACCTTTCGTGCCCCACGTTGGGCGCCAAAAAGACTGTCGTGGTTTAACCCGGCTGGCAGCTAAACACCACGCAGCCGTTCGCTCACCCTCCCCCCTCCCTCTCTGGGACGGGGGAGAGAAATGGAAAGTGAAGCCCGTGAGTTGAGATAAAGACAGTTTAATAAGACAGGAAAATAATAATAATAATAATAATAATGATGATACAATGGTGATAATACGAAAGTAATAATAGTATGTACAAACAAGTGATGCACAATGCAATTGCTCACCACCCGCTGACCGATGCCCAGCCTAACCCCGAGCAGTCCGGCCCCCTCCCCCCGGCTAGCCACCCCTATATATTGTTTAGCATGACGTCAGATGGTATGGAATACCCCTTTGGCTAGTTTGGGTCACCTGTCCTGGGTCTGTCCCCTCCCAGCTCTTACTGCACCCCCCAGCCTGCCCGTTGGCAGGACAGAGCAAAGGCTGAGATGTCCTTGGCTTAGTATAAGCACTGCTCTGCAACAATTAAAGCATCGGGGTGTTATCAGCACTCTTCTCATTCTAAGCCAAAACACAGCATTCCACCAGCTACTAGGAAGAAAATTAATTCTGTGCTAACTGAAACCAGGACAGCCCCACATCACCCTGTTTCACGACCCTGCAGACACTAACTTGTGTGGATCAAGCCTGGGCAGGCCTGCCCCGAACTACTTGGCCAGCATTTGGTGACTTGCTGGCAAGCTGAGTGCAACAGTGAGCATACATGTATTTTAACTCAGAATCCAGGAATAAGGACCCTCGGCCACTCATTTACTCAAGTATTGTTCATCAGGCTGTAATTAGGATGGTGGTGTCTGAATAAGTTTCATTCCTTTGGCTGGCTATTTGACCCAGAAAGATATACCCTTTGCTTTTCTATTCTTTTAAAGCCTATTTTTTGCAATGCAGCCTCCATAAAACCATACACAGAAACATAAAAAGATACAAAATTGTTCTCTGTTCTCCAGTATTTTCTGTTAAAAACAAGATAAGAAGGATCCCTACTAAGATAACAAATCTCTTGTGCTGGTGGGAGGGATCTGAAAACAAAAACTAAGTTCAAGTCACATATAATGACAATCAATTAGTCCATCTTGTAGCGACAACCAGTAACAAATAAACAAACAAACAAAAAATTATTGTTGATTATTCATTTGTGTTACAACTACTTTAATTATGATGGTAAATACACGTACTTCATTCTCTAGCAACACATCTGATCCCAGAGGAAGAAAAACTTGCTAGAGAATTAAAACATGAATCTGCTTATAGTTTGTCATCAGCTAAAATCTCCTCAGGCATCCCTCTGTTAGCTCCATGTTTTTAGAAAATAACGAGTAATGATTACTGAAAAGACAACTGGTAACACTGAGGTGGTACGCTGTACCAAGATTAGTGCCAAAAGATTCTCCACTCATCATATTGTAAACAAAAGTAACACATTTGAACAGACTGAAAAATGAGATGTTTTAGGCCTCAGTCCTACCAACATTCAGTGCTTATTTATCTTTGTGTGAGGCATCTCGGTGCCAAGTCTCCTCCTACGTAGGATATCTCTCAACATACGAATAAGTGTTCACATAGCTACTGCATGCTGTGATTTATTCCTGTGGTTATAATCAAGATAAACACTTCAAACGTGTAGAATGCACTTCTGTCTTTCAGGATGTAAAGCCCTTCTTTCTTAAATCAGCAGTGAAAAAACAGCAAAAAAAAAAAAAATGCACACCTTTCTAACCAGCTCCCCTCTACAAACAACAGGCCAGGTTTTTATCAGCTCATGGCTGTGATGGAGAACGCAGCTTTTGTGAAGGCACAGTTAACTTGCTCTTGAAAAGCATGCTTATGATTGGTTTCATACATGCCCAGACAACAGCAATTTCCCACATTTTGCTGAAGAACTCCATTTCAAAATTAACAGCCATCTTGAAAACACAGCTTTTCTTCTCTTCACTGTATAGAGCAGCAGCCAAGAAACATTTACAAGTTGGGAAAATACTGCCTCCTCATAAAAATAAAAATAAAAAATAATAAAATAAAATTCAGCTATAGGAAAGGATAAGAGAAAATGGGAACATAACACTACCCAGATTTTTCTAACCCCACCACTATGTCCTACCCATGTTTAATTAGGATAACTTCATTTAGATAAGAGCGGTCAAGCACAACAGGAGAACCCTTGGTTTACTAGTCAAAACCATCCCAGTTTGTCAACAGTATAAATCCCCAGAAAAATTTCAGTTGCAAGGTACTATAAAGTTATTTGGAAACCTGCAGAGATACTTCAATGCTTAGCCAGGAAAAACGGAACTGCCTAACTGCATTCAAAAGCAAGAAGTACTCAGGGTTCTCTCTCAGGTTACTTCAGTGACATTACTTTTTATTTGTGTACTTTAACTTCAGTATTACTACAGAATATTCCATACGTATTTATGAACAAATGAAATGAGAGCTACATATCTCACTAAATTTAAGTAGAGATTCAACTGTAGGACTCATTAAGACAAAGTTTCAGTGCAACTCCTGCAAAATCTGACAAGCTTTTATCTCCTGATTGCAGACATTAATATGAAGGCCAGTTAGGAAGTTCAATATACCCTAAGGTTAACATGAAGAGATCTAATTTTTCTCTCCAATCAACTTAATTCCTTCATTAATGTCCTGTAATTTACTGGAAAGGCATTAGCCAATTCTGAATGTCACTGGGAAAAAATTGACATTAGAAAAGGCTGTGAGGAACATTGCTGGCTGAGCAGCACTGCGTAGGTGCTGATATCTTTGGTGGGTGCTGGCAGACCTGCACACCTTAACATAATTTGCCGAAGCAGACTGTGCTAATTTCAGTTACTTCAAATAAAGCAACAGCCTGGAAAAGGACAAGATGTCGTGCCAGAAAGGACAGGATAGTATGTTACTGCCAGGCATCTGAAAGTCCATAGATAAAGAAAGGACAAGATTTAATGTAATTACTGACTTCTCATTTTCCCAGTTTTGCAGAATAGTTGGAGAGAGGAAAACAGAACCATCTCCTTAAGAAACAATGCAGTGAAAGGAAATTATACAAGATTACAAATATAACTAATAAATTCACATTACTTTTACATATTTCAATGCTGGGGGGAACAGACACTAAATATGCTGAGTTCACGAGAACAATTCAGCATGCGATGTTTTACTACAAAAGCACAGGAAGCTTGTTTGAACTCTAGATGAACCAGCTACAGTTTTTCACATTAATACACAAGTTCTTATCTTTATGTTTTATTTTGCTCTTCACTCCAGGTGGAATCAATCCCAGATTTTCTTTCTGAGACACAACATATCAAGCTCTGCCTCTTTATAGCTGTAAGATAATTTCCACTTACAGTGTGTAATCATAAATGCAATGATCAGATAAGGGCTCTAACGCACATTCTCTGAGCTCATTCGTGCTCTGTGCATAGCGGATGCCTTTCAGTTGTCTTCAGGTTTGAGTATAAACATCGTGATAATCATAGTGCTTTGATGCTACATAATACACTCTAGCACTTCTGGTGTCTTTGAAGTGTGTTTGATTATTATGTTAAATTTCTGGGAGGTGTGGGACAAGAGACTTCTTGCCAGGAGAACATAACCCAGATCACTGAAAGACCATTTCTTATTAAAGCCAGCTGGATCTCTTTGGAAAGCAAATTAACACCGAGCAATGTTCTCGCAGACATCTTTGTAATTTTATTGCCTTAATCTCTTCAAGTTTTTAGCAAAAATAAGGTTCATTCCAATTCAGGTATTTCTTCCAAATCTCTTCATTCATACAATCATTCATTCATACAATTATTCTTCACACTACCACGATGTTGCTCTTGGTCACTGAGTACTTTAACAGTTTTCATCTGTGGCTTCTTTCTTCTCACCCTCAATATTTATCTCAATGTGTCTCCTGACATAAAACTACAATGACTTATGCAGCAGTACCGACAATATAGCTGTAACTTCAGGGAACGAGACAGCCTTGTAAGCTGCTCGAAACACCCTTATTTCAAAACCTCCTGGCAAGAGGTTGCAGATACAGTTTCACACTTCATTTCTTTTGACATGTCCCCAGAACCACTGCTGTGCGTATCTAGTGACAGTATTTGAAACCTCACATCTCAGGCACCTCCAAGGCTCTAGTACACTATCTACTGTTTGCATGAAAAAGAATCATTTTTTCCCCTGGAAACAAGTTCTCAGTGTTTGTATGAACATAGTGCTTTTGCTAAAAAGAGTAGAATGAGCAACCAGCAAAATGTGTTTTAACGCCAGAGAGAGGGCTGGAAGTTAAGCTCCTGAGAGTTCCTGGGTCACTGATTAAATTCTTTATACAGTGGGATCTATTTTTCATCTGGAAAGTGTCTAACACTAGGAAGCTCAGATGCTAGGTATACTATAATAGGATCCAATCTACACTTTCTTTCAACTGCCATTACCAAGTATTTCAAGTCCAAAAAAAAACAAACAACAACAACAACAAAAAAATAATAAAAAATAATAATAATAAAAAATCCTGCCCTTTCTCCTCATGTATTTCCAATTTTTGCACGCACATTTCGCACATTTTTCTCCAATATGTTAACTCCCAACTCATCTTTTCCCCTGTACTGGCTGCTGATACAGCTGACACCCAAGGAATGAGGGGTGAGATGAGGCAGGCTTTCTCTCTGTGTAACTGGCCTCCAGCTGCTGTGCTAGCTCAAATTGTAGCAACTATCATAAAACAAATGAGCTGGGCTCTATTTTCTACAGAGCCTCTTCAGCACCCCACCTCATTCCATGTCATACAACTTGGTGAAAACAATGTAATGAGTTAGAGGTAATTAAACTGAATTGTTCAGTGCAGAGAAAGTAATCTTTAGCTTTATCAGAAGAAGTTACCGTGTGGTGCTTACATTCAGAAAGGATTAGCCATGTGTAAATAAGTACCCTTTCCCAGCCACTTCTAGAAAAAGTCCTACTGAAAACATGAACATCTACTTAAATCTCTGCAGTGCAAGAGATGAGGGCAGGGAATAGAACTCCATTGCTATATCAATAAATAACAAGCAATAAAAGTATTTCCCTTGAGCAAACAGGGTACAATTTAAGCACAGAAGCCAAAGGAAGAATATTAGAATTAATATAGACTAGTTAATTGAGGATAAACACATCAGGAAAAAAAAAATAAAAATAATAAAATAATAATAATAATAATAATAATGTCATTATCTAAGGTTGATAATGCCCCTCCATAACAGTATCAATTTCTCCTCAAACAGCTGGATTCCTTTTCTCAGAGGCAGAGAGATTTATTGCTTTAAACTCTTATTCCAAGCATCAGATCCACTGTGTAAGATTTCAGACAACGTGCATTTATGCAGGACAAGGATCCATCAACATGGAAGATCTCGTTCATAAAACATGTTGAATTCCACTTCCAGAAAAACTCTAAAAAAAAACTCTAAAAAAGTCTCTAAAGAACTCTAAAAAAGTCTCTAAAAAACTCTAAAAAAGTCTCTAAAAAACTCTAAAAGTTCTTTTCTAAAAAACTTTTTAGAAAAATAACCAGTAGAGAAACTCAGATACTCTGAAAATTTCAGGTTAAAAATATGTAAAATAAATATCTACATTGGTATTCAGACAATATCCCACAAATGATCTACTGTATCATTTGAACTACATAAATCATACAAAAATTTACATAATCATCAGAATTTGCATTTTACACATTATGACAAAAATAAGTTTGCAGAGTAACAGTTCAAAAACTTTTCCTTGTTTCTGATTTTGTAATTCACTACTGCAAATGAATTTGTGATGTTTATCTGACAGTCTTTGATGTTTCATATCTTAGTTTCTTTTCTGCCTTTTTTATTTTTCATCCAACCTATCCCTTATTCCCATTGCAATAAATAGTCACTTTGATTTACAATTCCCTTCAGGAAACTGTACAGAATTTTACATATATATAATCAAAAATAAAGAAACCCTAAATGGTAAGTTCATATTTTTTAGACTTTTTGTAAGACAAGAGTTTGAACTTTCCGTTTTATTTATATATATATAAATGTGTTTACACTTCGTGTGACATTGGCAATAGAAAGATGAAAACAAGCTGCAAATATAGCCTTTAAAGATACAAGCATCTGTTAGTTGCAGCTTTCTACATAAATAATAAGACGGGAGAGTTAAGAGGAGAAGTTGTATTACAGAATGAGGCTCAGTCTTGTTTTTAAAAATCTTTGTCTTTAGACAGATACTTCTTTCTCCTTCTGTAAAGACTTTCCAAAGGTCTATATACACACACTCAAGACGTCTCATGTCTCAGACTCATCAGATGTCCAGTGTCTATTTTTGTTGCAGCTTGCATTCAATTAGTCTCTAATTGAGACTAATCAATCTCTAATTGATAGATTTTATATTAACTGATTTCTGTTACAAACAAAAGGGTCACAATATCCCAATCCTAAAGTTGCCCAATTTCTTTTTAGCCTCTACTAACAGCAGCTGAATATCATATTAGACTGGAAATCAGAGTTTCCATAACCAGCAGGTTCATTACATTTATCTGATATCATTTTTATGGATTACACTACATTGAGAATGATAAATGTGTAATTTTGCTTTCAATACATGCATATAACAAATGGAAGTTCAATAAAATTAGAATTTATCACTCTTTATAGCACTGTTATCAAATCTTCAAAGTTGTTTCTTCCTTTGGAGCAATTCTGTCTCCATCTACTCACCTCTACACCAGAGCACCCTCACCTCTCGGTTCTCCCTCCCACGTAACCAATCACATATCACCTTCTCCCCTACCCCCAAATGACTGCACACCACTTTAAATTGTCTCTAACGCAGAGTGTGGTCCCTCACACTCAGAAAAATAAAATGTCAGGCAAAGCGCTCCCACGCACTGCAAGTCAGCCAGAGTGGTCACTGCCCTTTAAGGGACATGGCCAAGTGGTGTGGTGGCACATCCCAAAAGTCCTTCCTAATTCTCATGTTCTCTTGTGGACCAGCTTATCCCAAACATTCCTTTGCTACAGATGACACTTTTCCACACCTCCCCGCAATGCCTCCTGCAGTTCCCATCACCTCCCCATGAGCACTGCCTTTCCTACTGCTCCCAGAGCTGCTGCAGGAAGGCATGGCTGTTGTGGAGGAGAGGGCAAGAGGAGAGGAACCAGGCCTGGCTGAAGCATTTTGTTCTGCAAAGAAGCAGGAGACCACTGCACTGCAAGGTTGTCTACTGCCTAGCTGTGGTTGAGAAGGTGAACAATCAGCCCCTGAAGAACCATTGCAGAAGAACCATATCAAACTCATGAAAAGAGTTAGGAACTTTCTATGATCAGGCCAGGATGAATTCCTACAAAAAGGAAGTAATTGTAAACATTTTTATTTATGTATTTATTTATTTATTTTGGGGGAAGGGGAGTGTTAACAGTGTGTTTTCTTTTAACATAATGCTGCAGAATTAGGAAGGTAACTAACAGCACACCCCCAGCTTTCCCCATCACACACAAGAGAAATGCCAGCTCTACATACAAGAGTTTTTTGTGTTTTGTTTTTTAATGGTTTCCTGCTGCCTTGATCCTGAATAATCTGTAGCCAACTGTGTTCATCAGGCTGTGCTCGTCAGGCTGACATGCCCTTCTCTGCAGGTGGTCATTCCAGCAAACATAATCCAACTATTTTGGAAAGGCAATAATATTAAGAACACACTGGCAAGGAGTTTTTTGGTACTAGCAGATTTTGATCATGATAATGCTTATTAAATCTCATACACTGAATGAATACACATATTTTTATTACTCATTCAGGGAATTACATTATCATTTATAAAATTGAAGCTCTGATATTAACCTTTACCAAGTGTTTGAGCCATGGTGAAAAATATAATAAATACCAGATAAAAACTTTGAAAGGACACAAATGAATAGACCCCCGATTACATTAGAGGAACACTGGGTTTGTTCATCACATACAGGTAAGTTATAGGCATCTAGAGATTAATATTTCAGTCAGCCAGCCACAGCATGTCTGCTGATGCAACAACATAAACTGTATTAATATATGACGTATATCATTGGCAGTGATTAACTTTTAATCAGTTTTAATAACCGTAGCATTACAAAGTTAAATTCCGTATTACCAGTGTAAATGGATGATTGTTACATTCTCCAAAATAAAATAATAATAATAATTTTAAAAAAAAAGCTCCTGAAGGACATGAGCAAGAAAACAGGAGTGAATACACCCAGACCATATTTAGACACTCCCCAATTACACCCTCAAAAAAGTCCTAAGAGTTGATGAATTTCAACATAGGACTACAAAGTAATGATATCTAACTATGACTTCAGAAATGCAATTCCCATCTACTATTACAAGAAAAAATAATATTTTCAACAATATAGAATTTAGTTTTATCTAAAAAAAATCCTAATACACAAGGCACATGTGAATAAATAGCTAGCCATTGTTCTTCGTGCTCCTTTGTTATCGAGTCATCATGCACTTGTTTTGTTGCAAAATAACAGCATGTGGGAGGCCCAGCCTCCATGTCAGCCACCCAGCAATAGGTGCTACCAGCACTTCATGAGAAGGTTCCTTCTCAGAAGAAACACATGTCTGAACAGAGAAAAGACAGGTGAGGAAAGAAAATTAAGAGTGAAATTGTTTGCTCTTCAGAGTCACATTGGAAGTAAGCTGCGGGAGATCTTAGATCCTTCCAATAGTTCGGTTCTGTCCTACCTCTGGCTTTTGGCAAGTCATAGCAGATCAAACACACTTGGAGGTCTGATGTCATGCCAAGATGTCTCTTGGCAATTTCAAAACTTCCTAGTACAAACCCCAATAAAACTGTGAAGTCCATACATAAAGGGAAAACAAGAATAGTGTTCAAAAAGCTGTTTGACTTCTCATTTAGAAGTGAGAAAGGGTCATTTATGGACATTACCTGAACAGTTTGATTGAGAAGTAAGTTTTCCAGGCTACTGGACAGGAACTTGAGATGACGCTTACTAGTCAAGCCTAGAAATACAAGACTTACCCAATGCCATTAAAGACATGAAGGGGATGTTACATGGATATTCACTTCTGGATATCAAAAGGAGCATCCACAGTCTATCTGTGCAAGTAGCTCTGACAGGAGGACAGGCAGTTAACTCTCCTTTGAGATTCAGAACAGAGGAGGCACAAAAGAATAAAAATCTCAGTGGATGCTGCTGCAGTCTTCCACAACACAAGACAACCACACAAGGAGAAAAGCTTATGTAGCTTTGTCTTGTTTTGCCTTGTCCATCAACTATGTCTCCATGTAACCCATTTCAAAGGTGGGTATGTTTCTTCTTTTGTTTGATGGTGCACTTCTGAAAAATGTTTCAGCTTTGCCTATGCTATTCTTGGGCTGGAGAAATGTGCTACAGATGGAGATGTTTTAAAATTGAGTAAGAGAAATATTTTCCTTTACAAAAAACTTCCTTGCTCTGGATCTAATTTGGAACACCAGAAAGTGTTGCCTAAACTTTAAAAACCAATACTAGATAATTTTAGTTAAGTTAAACTCAAACAATATCAAAATCTTTAATATCCAGGGTCTGGATAGATTAAAACCATCTTCACCATGAGACAAAATCCACCCCCTTAGATTGCTTACTGCCAGCATGAAGGAATTTAGTCGTTGACTTCTAAAAATAATACCAGTAATTCATTCTAAAAAACAATTCTTACAGATAATTAAAAAAATAATAATAATTAAAAGCTGTACTGGCAAAATAATGCCGGACTAATAGGATCTTCAGAGAACCAATCACTAGTCACCTGCTGCCATAAACACTACTGGAGGATTACAGATGTGTTGCTTCAAAGGAGGGAAAAATTCTTATAAAATATAATTTAAACTTTACTTCTGAAATACCATGACCATCACGATCCATCACCCATTATCACTGCCCAGAGTTACAATAAATCAAAGTTGTGATTTAATGATTAGTCAATCATGTGAGAGCAGACTGTGAGAAGAGCACTGTCACATTCACTACATGCATTTCAGATTACAAGGTACACCATTTTTGTACATGGTAAACAGAAAGCTGAGAATTAATGAATAGGACTAATAAAACCTTACACAGCAACTAATTAAAGCAAACAAACCAAAAAAGATAGAAAACCACTACAGAGGTTCAGTCAAAACAAAGCTACACAGCCTAAGGTGCATGAGAGATAGTGATTATTTACACATTGGAAATTAAAAGCTTACTCAGAGATGTTACATGCCACTCTATCAGAGGTGGTAAATGACCTTGGAAGAGGTTTAAGCTGTGAAGGATTTATCAACTAGAAAAATGACCAATTACCAGAACATAATTGTGGGTGGTTTTGCAGGAGGCTCAAACAGAGAGAGTTACAGGGACAGAATTTAAGGAAACTGAGACCATTTTCCAACTTGTAAGATCTACTCCAGTCTACTTACACTTATAAACAAGAATTCAGTTAAAAATCAGTCTATGTCAGGTCTAAAATACATATACAGGTCTACTTGAAAAAAAAAAAAAAAAAAAAGGAAAAAAAAAAGAAGCCTATCCAAGAAGCCTCACCATGGATGATGAAAAAATCCAGAAGTACAGGTAACAACATCTGATATTTTGTCAAGCTATTCCACACAGAGGTTTTATTAAAATTCTTTTGTCTACAATCATGTATCTTGCTATTGGAAAGCATTTTGACAGTCTTAGTTGCTGTAAGAAATCATAGGAAACCTTTCATTTTGTATTGGATAGGTACCACAGACAAGTTGCATAGACTTAAGTCAAATACCTGATGAGAAGACTTTACCAGGATGGATGACACTATACTTGCACTTTCAAAAAATAAATCCAGACTGAATAATTAGCCTAAATTTTCTTCAGTCTGTTCATATAGTTTATGCAATATATCTGAAATCATAATTTCATGCAATCAATTTAAGAGACAAATCATGCAGCGCCATTTTAGAACAAAGTGGTGTGTAGGCTAGCCTTCATTCACCATACAGACTGAAATTTTAATACAGAAATTACTTTCATTTCATGTGAGGAATTAGAATGGCTTTTCTCCAGTAAACTGTAGATGTCTATTAAACAAAGTTATGATGAGAAACAGAAGATGAACATTTAAATTCACTGTCAAGAGTTTTCATTTTGATTATAGCAATTTCCAGTTTAAAAGGAAATGAATATCCAGGAAAGCATTTAAAATTAATCCTTCTCTTCTGAAGTAGCAATAAAATTCAGTTAGGAGTGAAATATGATTATTTCATTTCAAATCTTGTCATCTAGAATTAAAAAAGATTCAATTGTGTATTTATTTGGCAGTAGCTCACTAAGCAGAGTAAGGTGTCAAAGTCTTTAACTGAGTTCTAAAATTCCAATTTCAGCTTTGCTGCTTTCCTTCATAAACTACTGATCAGTGAAAATTATCATGCCAGCCAAGTAGTTCTACATTTTCCTCCTTCAGATTCCAAGTATACATCTCAGTGAGGCGCACTAGTATATTTTAAGGTAGGAAGGAATTACAAATCTTCTGTCTGCGTAAAGGTCATCCTACCTCTTCATTTTCTAATGCAAAAGGAGACATTTGAACACACACACACAAAATAGTTGCAGAGTTAAACATAATGAGAAGGTTAAATGTCATTTCAAGTCTGTCACCAAATACCACACACAATAAACATTAATAATAATATGAGTTTGGGGAATATAACAAAACAAGGGCTTGAGCCTGGGCCTCCCATCATCTTGGTTGAGAAAGGCTGACCTGGGGAAGTTGTGTTGTCATTTTGATTAGAATATGACTGTAGGAAGACAAGTTATCCAGGTACAAAGTTTTTTTGTGTTTGTTTTTTTTTTTTGTTTGTTTGTTTTTTGTTTGTTTGTTTGTTTTTAAAAAAAAAAAGTTGGCATGTTCTAATAAGACATTTTACTCAGACAAGCCCTAAAATTTCTGACCTGCCCTAATGCTAATCTGTCCTCCAGCATCTTTCCCTTGTCTTTCTTCCTTCATCCCATCTTCTCTGACTGACCTGCAGAGGCAAAGCCCCATTCCCAAAATACTTTAATATCTAGGTACTGGGTCAGTCAGAAGGTTATTGCTCCTTTCTTGATAACATTATTAATTTCTTCCATTTCCTTTCTGTATTATTGACATTGTGATATGGGTCTATGTTATTTTTAACATCAAGTGTGTACTTTTTGGAGCTTTTCCAACAGCCCCAGCACCTTTTCCAGTTCACACAGAGTGCTAGTTATCTTCCTGCTCTATTGTTCAGACTGTATCACCCTGTGAGAAAACTTCATGACTGATAGGCTGCTAGTTCAAGCCTTCCAAGAGCAGTGTTCTTCTTCTTGTTATTCCCTCCTTATTTCCACTCTACTGTTGTACAGACTACATGTTACCCTGAGCATCCTTCACCAAAAACTTAAATTTTATCCAAGTTTCTAACACCTACGTACCTGTATCCTTTGCTGCACTTTCAGACACTTCAGCTGGATTTTTATCCTGTCAGGCCACTCAAGTTGTCTGATATAAGCCTTGCTTAAGAAGAAGCCAGCCTCTCCTACACAGCCTATGACAAATGCTATCATTAATTAAACTAAGAGGCAGATGCACATAAAAGGAGAATATGTTCTTGTGTATTTCATTTATTTATATCTACACACAAGGCACATGTTGTCTGTCCCCACATTTTTATGTTACTTTAAAAAGTTCAACTGAGACTACTCAAAGCCAAGTGATAACAGTTGTAATAGTTGATAATAGCTATTAAATGTCTGGGATCTTGGCAGAAATTTGAGATAAACAACAGCTATTGTCATAGTGCATAAAGAGTCAGTTTTCAGCTGATATCAGAGGGTACCATTTCCCTTCCTAAAAGTAGCACTATTTAGAGATGGCGGTAGGACTAGATGATCTTAATGGTCTTTTCCAACTTAAATGATTCTATGAACCCATACCAGAACTATCCTAGGCCTTAGAAATAAACCCCCCTCCTCCTCCACTTTGTTGTTGTTGTTGTTATTATCATTCTTGGCAGTGTAAAGTTCCAACAGTTTGCATCTTGGTGTTTATGCCTCAGAAACTGTGAACTCAGTAATGATGCACCAAAGACTGCATCCTATTTTAAGACTCAGTAAAGTTTATGGAGAGATGGCAAAAAAACTTATTTAACTAAACAAAGCTGCCTTAAAACCACAGGGTGAGGCAATTCTTTAAGATCCTAGCTTTGCTGAGCTTATACATACCTTATACCTACTTCGAAAATAACACAGCAATATAAAAATTCATGTTCACATTTTTGAAAACTATAGTACACAGTATCAAAAACATTTCTCTTATAAGGAAAAAAAGTCAAGATATTTAATCTCCCCTTAGCCAACTGTCATGGTTCTTGTGCTCCATTTCCTATTTCAGAAGAAACAGGAAAAAATAAAAGGTAAACTAGACCACCTGAAAGACATAACCGTTGTCTGCTTTTCACCTTACTGACTTCAGTTCAGTGTAAAATTTGAAGTGAATTGGTCCTGGAAATGGCCCTATGTTGACACACTACTGGTAGGAAATCTTCCCCCTAACAGCAGTATAATCAGCATAGACACAGCACAAGCCCACTGAGCTGCTCTGTAGGCATCCACAGTGCACCATTATATCAAACTCTCCAAGTAATGAACTCCCTTCCTACGGGATCAGGTACAAGTCTGCTGGCAACCCTAGTCCATGCAGGTTGTTACTGACACACTATACCATATAATTTATATTTTTAATTATTTAAGAACAATTGTATGGGGTAACACAGCTCACTAGTAATGTAACTTCGTTTAAAGGCAATCATAATGATTAAAAAGTTTTTTAAATCTATCTAACTAGAAGTTTCTTAAAACTATCCTTAAAAGCATTATAATACAAAAAAAGCTTTGCACAGCATGGATACTTTGCAACTAGCTAATGATTTGAATTGAAGCATTTATGCCATCCTTGTCACCATGGTATCTAGTGCAGACTATTTGATGATTCCTTCCCACTTCGCTTATTTCAAGCATGCTGGTCCAGCATCCACAGAGCAAGTTCCTCTTGCTGGCTAGAATTTATAATCCTGAAGACTTCACACTGGCTTGCAAACTCAGCTCTACAGTTTTTGTTGATTTTAATTAAAGTTGTGCATTCAAAAATAAAGAGAGAAGTTTGAAAATTTAGGGTTAGCATACATCTGACCACATCAGCTCTTAATGCTGGCTGCAAAACAGCCCTTAACCACACAACACCAACTCCATAGTTCTAGAGAGACCCACTCTAAAGTATGTCCATGGTCATAAAGATAAATATGACCATCCCAAATGGTTCACTAAACAACAGGAACACAGATAAAATTATGTTAACCATTCAGTACAACATGATGCATGGGCTTCCTAAAGAAATTATTTCACAGCCTCCACCTATTCCTCACCCTCATTCTACCAGCTCAGGCACCACCATCCTCCAACCTCTGCTACTCCACAGAGGCAGACTAATGTTCCCTCAGCATACTAAATTGATCTTCTCCTTCCCTTTCTCTAAAATCAGGCCATATCTAACAGGAAAAATTCCAGGTTTGCACTACTGGCAACACTGAATTACTTTGCAATGCCTTTGGAAGGGGTAATATCATTTCAAGAGAAGGGAAGCAGCGGTAGGAAGCCACATGTTCCTGCACACCTACACACACAACTGCATGCTCAGGTTCCTGCCTCGGTGAGCTCTGTCTCCCTGTGCAGGACCAACATGCTACTGGTGTGCAGCAGGCAGAGCAGCAGCTCAGAGGTATTCCTTCACCTCTAGTATTTTTATGCCCTGTCACGGTAATCAGGGAATGCAGAAATCCATGAGGAAAAAAAAATAAAGTAAGAAAGGCTATACACGCTTCTGCCAGATTAATTTCTTTTTAGGCTGGTGGAGAGGTTAAAAAAAATTAAACAAGCATGATTCATTTCTTATTATTCACTGTGAGATCAATTCAATTACTGGTCTAGCAGTACTTTGGAGCAAGGATAGTTCTCAGACACAGAGAAAGGTCAGTCTGACCTGTGCTTCTAAGCTCTGCCTAAAAGCTGCCTCTAGATTGTTCCATTCTGAGTATGACAGCAGAGAACAGAGATGCATGCCCATGATGCCACCTCACACCTGAGGACTCAACCAGAGTAAGTGAGGAGCTGTGAATCTCAAAAAATTACAGCAGAAGGAATGCATTATATTTAATAATGAAAATTAACTTGATCTGAGGAGCTCGGCTCCCAAAGGAAAACAAACTTTGCAATTTCCTAGCTTGCTTAAATACAATAATTTGTTCTGGTTCTGTATTGTTTACAGGCTAATTATGCCTACGGGTAAACACTAGCCTCCATAACATGCAATGGGACTTGCAGTGTGGAGAACTGAAGATAAACTAGAAAAATACACTATAAAAGGGCAAAGAAGCAACTTTATTTCCTACATGTAGTTCCCTCAATCCTAGAAGGAGCATGCCTTTGGTGGATCCTCACAGTCAAAAGACTAGCGTGTGTATGGCAGGGAGAAAGCCTCTTACAGGGGGTCTTTCACATCAAACAGCTAAGGTCAGAGGCTCAGGGGTCTTAAAGAACCACAAAGACCATCTCTCACAGGGAAGCAAAGGTCAGGTGAATCAAAGCACCAAAAAACACACTTGCAATATTCTCGTAAGTACTCATCTTCCCTTCCAATAGGGATGTGCTACAAAAAGAAAGGTGAAGTTCTTCCTCAGCGATAAACCAGCACAGAAATCTGTGGATAAGGACCGCACCATAGAGACAATGTGAACTTCAAACAGGAGGAGGAGGAGACAAGCACACACCATTTGACAGCTACAAATGATGTACATAGTTCCGTAAGCTTTGTCCTGATCTCTCATGCAAGTGTGCTGATTCTCCTTTGAAGTTAACAGACAGTCCCCTACAGAATACACTGCCAGTAATGAGAGCACAAGCTCCCGTGTTTTGACAAGGTCACGTGTATGTGTTGTTTTAAAAAGTCTTAAGCAAGTATATTCAAAGTACCTTGTCTATAAAGTTATTCAAGTCACCCACTTTCTAGAGCACAACTTAGTGGCTTTTCAGTGTGATCTTGGACTAAAATATTGAAAATCCTTTTTGTACTGTGCCAAATGGGAATATCTGTTACAAGATGTAGCGCTCCAGCTCAGATGATGGCAGGTGGTGATCGACTGTGTGTTTAACTGGAAGTGGCACTGACTGTCTGGTCTGAAGGGCTTCAGCACGAAGCAGCCAAAACTGTTCCCTCAGAAGACAAAACCCATCAACTCCATTGCACAGCATTCTCCTCCAGCTCAAAGGTCCAAAGCTTAACTGAGTTTACAAACGCAACTCATCTGCTTGCCAGGCTGGGACGCAATCCACCACGCGTATCTTAGAGGCTACTGGCAGTTCAAGTGAAACATAAATAACAAACAATTCAACCTAAAATGATATTTAAAGTCTCTAGCATTCCCTAAGCATTTAACCACCATTCGGTTCTTAAATTATTAATATTGCAAAGGACATTTGCACAACAATTTTACCTGATTTAAGAGGCAAGCTGCAATCATCATCTGCTGCTGATTTCCTTCCCTGTCATTTCACTCCTGTATTTTGCCACAGCCAGTACTTCAACTCTAACCAAGGATGCCACAAAGTGAAGTCTAGGATTCCAGGTGAGTATAGAAAAGCAGCCACTCATTATATCAGCACAGAACTTTGGAAAAGGGTTAGAGAAATTACGTTATTTCATATTTTAACTCACTTTATGCTTTAACCCATTTAGTTTGATCTTGATCCTGAGTTTCTCATTAACCCACTGTGTCAAAGTGAAACTGTTACATCCTGCTCCTCCACAGCCCAAGATGAGAGAAAACAGTTTCAAGTGAGGGTTTTAGAAGTCATGACTTCGATCAATGCTCCTCAAACCTCAGCTAGGAAACACCAAGGATTTGCAGATTAAAGATTTCCATTTACTCCCTGAATAAATACATCATAAAAATCCTCTAACGTGAGCTGCTACTGTGCTGCCCTCCAAGCCTTAAGTTTGACCCACAAGGATCATTTTGTAGGTAAGTACAGAGTTCACTTATTCAACTCAGTTAAGGGTCAAACATATACTTAGTTCCAGGTTAATTTCAAGTATAACCATTCTTGCTGAAAGCCAAAGGAAAAACCACATAAGTAAAATTAAGCCTGTCAAGCACTTCAAGTATTAGAGAGGTACTGTCACGAGAGGAAACAAAACTCACCAACGCATAGTAGTATGCTTAGTGCTGCAAAGGAAAATTTAAAAATGTATAAAAATATTTATAAAAATAAAAATTTATAGTCTAAAGTCTAAATCTTATTTCAAAAAATAATACAAGTATTCAGATCAGATACTTGATCATTTGTAGACAAGGGAGTCTTCTAATTCACATCAGTTGTTTTAAAAGTTAGAGCTAGCAGAGTCAGCAATCCACTTCAGCTGTATAAAATGTTACAAACAGTGGTATAAACTGTTCTAAACTTGCCTAATTATCAGAAGATTCCTGTACACTGTTTGTATGAAGCCCAGATAAAGCAAATGCTTAACCTTAACCCAAGGATTTCATAAGACAGTAAAGAAGTCAGTATATATTAATAAGTCGAATGTAAACTGAAACCAGTGTAAATGAGAAAAGGAAAGGGAGAAAAAAAAAATAAAGAAAAAAAAAACTACCAATGAACCACTTAGAGAGCAGCAGTAAAAATTTAAACACAACTATGTATTTACAGACCCTCAGGTATTTTCAATATTAAAACAAAACAGTGATAAAAGTAAATTGAAAAGGGTTTTAACTTCTTAGACACAAGCAAAATACAACAACATTTTATTGCATTACTTGCACAGTACTGCATCATGGACTAGATCTCTATATGTTACTGACTTGTTTAGTTTAATGCCTTCAAAGACAAAGCAATCCTAAGAATTTGGGCCCAACTGTGAGATGTTGACAAGCAGCTCAACAAATAAATAAAATCACTGTGTTTGGAACACTGTCACAATATGAAACAACGTATTTTGGTATACACATTTCACGTTAATAGAGATCTCAACATAATCCTTATATTTACTATTACATGTTTTAGAAAAAGTATATAAATATCTAGCAAGTTTGAACAGCACCTAAGTCAGATTTTATGCAAATTGTATTTTGAAAGCTTAAACAATAGTGGTCAAAATTCATTTTTCTTTATTCAAGCTATTGCTTCTCTCCATATCCTACTACATAGACATCAATTTGATGGCTTTGCACACATACACATTTCCATACATGAATGCTGAATATAGCACAAACTTCCATTTAAGTGGTCTGTTATTTCACAACAAATGCTTCTAATCAGAGTCATTCCCAGTATTTGTTATTCAGATCATAGCTCAGGTATGCACGGTGTCTTACAGGCAAGCACGAGAGATGTCAGAGCTAGGGAATTGACTGGATCAGTCTTCACATAGCTGAGGAAATAGCAAACTCTAGGACAGCAATGACTGACAGTGCAAAGATGTCTATGGTGTTCACAGAAATATGCATGTAAAATTGAACAATTTTAACAAACTAGCCTTATCCCACAGTACACTTTCTTCCCTGTTTAGATACGACAAACACCCGCTGTGTGCTAAAGCAATGGGTAGCAGTGGCTGGTTGAGGTAGGGCTTTTACCTTCCTCACTGCTATACCTACACCTTAGAATACACCTTAGAATTCCTGCTTTCCTTTTGAAAAAAAAAAAAAAAAAAAAAAAAAAAAAAAAAGTTTCTATCACATTAACTGCAATGGAACCATTCAAACCGTGGACAGACTCAAACAACTGAGGATTACCACGGCTCTATTCTTCACAGGTGTCAGAATTGGACATCTGGTTTAAGAGCACTGTTTCCTTATGTGGTATCTGATTTTGGAAGCATCCATGGGTGGCCTGTAAAAGTAACTTCTATATTCTTTTTATCTGATCTGTTCAGCCTCAAAGGTAGAGAAGAGGCACAGATCTCAGCAAACATAAAGCTCCCTTTACTGGAGAAACTACCACACCATCTGAAGACACCCCAGAGCCCTGGAAAACAGTGGGTGGGTTTTGGCTCATAGCTCTTCACCAAGTCAGCCAGTCTCTACGATCTGCTTGGAAAACTCTCAAGTGTAAAACATGAAGAGAAAAGAGATTTGAACAAAGACAGTTTCACTGTAAAAAACATACACAAAACTCACATGCTATCTTGCTTTAATGTGCTCTGCATAGCACTGAGTTTTCCTCTAATGCATGAGGTAAAGAAACATCTCCAAAGGCCTTCACTTTTAATGTCTCTTCAGTTAAGGGAATTTACATCTTCTGTCACATTGCAAGGAACAAAATATTCCCAATCTTGCCACCCAGGCAAGCATATGCCAATTTTCAGTGCAGTTATTTATACTCATGTCCATTTTACACACAACGTTACTGCAGATAAAGTGAAGACAACTTAAAGCTCTAACAGCCTGTTTCCACTGTGAAAAAGGATGCATGGAATAACACTGACTATAATGAAATTTCTGATTGAAAACAGAATAGAGAACATCTCACTCTCACTTTCACTTAACATGGGAAAACAAATTAGTTTTTTTTTTTTTTAATGCCTCTATTAGCGTATTTTTTCAGTCCAAATTTCTCTCTCTTGTGATTATTGGAAAATCGGTACTTGGTTGTGTCATCTCCTCTTTCTTTGTTTCATACCTTACAATCTTGTTTACATTAAGGATTCCAAATAAAAATAAAATTTTATTGGGCTGTACTGTAAAAATCTTGCAATAAAATGTCCTTGCCCGGGGATAAGCATTTTGCCTGGCTTTTATTTCCCTCCAGATTTTTACAAGATACCTGTTCAGCCTCATTCAAAATTGTGCCAGTGAATACAAAACAGTTGATGGTCAAGTTAAATTATTTTGCTTCTAGTAGAAGGACATCATTTTGATTTAAGCAAATTATGGTGTGCAACTGATCTATAAAATGACTCACTTTGTAGCTGTCTCTTTAAGGTGGAAAAGTTTCAAAAGCCAAGGTCCTATTTTCCATGCCTTTCTAGTTTGAAGTGTGTGATGCAGGACTTAGATCTTACAGGGGACACTGTCCTGCAACAGCTGAGAGAAAACCAAAGTATCAGAAGTTGTACTCTTAAAATAACTCACTTATGACTGTGACCATCAGAACTTGATTTAATGAGAAAGATTATTGCATGCTGTCAGGATTAGCCTCCTCCCCATGCCTTTCTTCAGTATTGCGGCAGGATAGCTAGCTTCCATTTGCACAGCAGTCACCAGAAGAGACAGAAAAAACCATGGCTTATCTCTGAAGCAAACACCACCAATTTTCTCAGGAGTAAAGCCACAAAACCTACATGTAGGTTCACTCAGAGTCTGGAATTTAAACTATGTTCTGAAGTGACTTAGACATTCATTCAAATGTTTTGGAAAAATGCAGAGCACCGCCAAGAACAAAGAAATTATACCTCTCTAGTTCATTTAAGAACCAAATAGGATCATTACTCAGACCTTTTAACTTCTGCATTTAATTCAGTATTTTCTGTAGTCTTCAAAATGAATGTACACACACACACACACAAAAAACAAACAAACAAACAAACAAAAAACACCAAATATCCCCATCTGTTACCTATCTTTAACTGAAGCTTTTGTCATCAGGCACATTGGGAACAATTCAAACATCTACAGACAGGCATCTCATGACATTTCTGATACCACTCCAGCCTGTCGCAAACCACTCAGGCTCTTAAGTGACCCCTGCCTGTCCTACAGTGGCCTAATGTATGATAACATAGATGGCCTAATCTACATAACCCCAAGCATCTACACTGGCACCAACGAACTATTTTTAGGTACAGTCACTACCTCCATATTTTCTTTATACAAAATCATATAATATTTATTTCTGCAAAAGTACATGCACTACTTGCTATGTTAAATGGGTTTACACATGTGCTGCAAGAGTAAAGAGTGATACTATAGTCTTGTTCATGGCCAGAGGCAGTGACAGAACATGAATGCCAGACAGTCATAAGACTTTTAACTTCTTCAAAATACGGGAAAGAAATCACCTCGATGTGATTACATGAATACAGTTACTAAGAATTGTCCAAAAACTAATTCATTATTCGGAGGCTAAACTTTATGAGTAAGTCATGGGAAAATCATGGCCACCCATTCAAACTTGGAAGATGCTTTTGGTGCAATCACATCAGTGTCTCTCTTCATTTTACTTGATAAAAATATTTGAAGAGTGAAATAATCAGAGGAAAATACTGTAAATATTTCATATATTTGTAAATTAATATTATGACTGGATATTCAAAAATACTAGTAAGCTTAATAATCAACAGAAAGTAATCTTTAATTTGTGTGAGTAAAAGTACAAACATCTTGAAGAAAGACTAGTTGTGAGCCCTCCAGAAAGGTGTAACACATTTTTTAAAGTAGTATAGAAATGTTGTTTTTGTTTGTTGTTGTTTTTTTTTTTTCCCCACACTGGATAGACAGAGAAGAAGTTGTAATCAATAATTGTGTTATTTTTTTGTCATGCTATAATGTTAGTAACAATGAGATGACAATACAAAGTGCATCGCCTTACCTAATATTTCACCAACAGGTTTCAGCAGCAGGTAGAAGATAGCACTTTGCAGTGCAGACATGAAACTATACAATACTTGGACCTGGTGTACTAGATTCTAGTTCTGGAAGAGGAAATTTTTGTGAACTCATGTTCATATCATGAATACTCTTAATGTACTCTTATGTCAAAATCACTCTTCAGGAACTACAACCATTCTTGCTAAGGCTGACAGAGATACTTGGCAGTGACTTAATGAGAACTGAATTACAAGGAGCACTTGCTGAAATGAAACCACATCCAAATTGCCACATATAGGTCATACCTTCAGTTCAAGATGTGCATTTTATGTCAAATATCATAACAGATTAAGAATTCAAAGTTTAACAGAACCTCAGTTCCCAGAGGCACAAATTGCAAAATCTACTCTACACATTATTGCTTGATTAAACAGTAGTATTAATCATGCATTCAAAGTAATCACTAATTGAAGGGCAGGTAGAAATCAAGATTAACATGGGGATGGGAAGACAAACTGTCAATTAAGAATTACTTCCAGAACAACAAATTATTTCTAAAATACCCTCAGAAAACAAATAATTGGAAAAATATGAAATTACTTTTTGTCTCAAAATTACTGTGTGAAATTTCTAAATTCTGAAGAGCCCATTCGCAGTTGCTCCCTCATTGAAAAAGAACAAATTTCTCAAATGTTCAAGCTTTCAGGGTTTCATTAGATTCTACCTAAACCCGAAGGTATTTCTACCATGATGCAGGGAAGTACAGCAAAGTTGCCATTCTAAGCTGTTCTTTAATGATGTGAACAAGCACCGGAAGTTGAAGAAAAAGAATTGGAAAACAACTAGTAGTAGTATAACTGCTACATATCATGCAGTTTCCACCTACACAGACTTGCCTTTTCTCTCATTTTTGTATTACATGACAGAGACCTAAAGTCCTGTTTCTTCCCAAAGAGGACTATGATCTTGTTATTGCTCAGGGAAGGAGAGAAAAAGAGCATATTCTACATTGGACAATAACCAAACTAAAAAAACAAACAAACAAACAAACAAAAGTGTTAAATTTTCTCAAAGCTATGCACATCTTCTGAATTCCCAGACTCTGAACATTCAGAACTTAATCCATTGCTACCTATAAAGACTTTAGCTAATCTTTTTATTTTTATTGAAAACTGCCTCTTGGAACAACAACAAAAAAGCTAGTCATGTTTTCCCCCCGCCTCCTAGCAGAGTCATTTCTCATTTGTACACTTGGATGACTCCTTTCTTAACGATTCAAAGCTGACCTGAAAAACACAACTGTTGTTCTGTTTATTTCCTTCTGTTACCTTTGTAAAACTGATTTCTGCCAGAAAGGTAACTGCTGTAATACCTTCATCTGCATATCTGAACAATATGAGGGCACTTAAGACATGAAAATAATAATGCACAGTCCTGATCCTGGTGGCTTAATCCTTCTAGTTAGAGACCAAAGAGGTCATTGAGACAAAAAAAAAAAAAAAAAAAAAAAAAAAAAAATTCTTAAAGTTTCTGATACTCTGAGCAGATAGTTATATTTTAGAGTAATTCAAACACACTAAACATTAGTCATTATTCCTTTGTGATTATTTTCAGCTGGGTCATTTTCCTAATCTAATAAGCTAAACTTTGTCTCCTAAAATGGTTTTCAGAACCAGAAATACAAAATTCCCAACTTCCATTCCACTAGACAAGTCATGTGTCAGCTCAGAAAGTCTATGGGTAACAGGATGAATTGCAAATAGCCTCAGAAAAGGTTGAAAAAAGGTCCCCCTACACAGTATTGCAAGGATAGATGCAAGATGTCAGATCGACAGCAATGTCAATTTTTACTAAAGACCTGTAGGGGACACTGGTAGGGCAATTGCAGCTGAAACAGAATGAAAACTCTCTCTCTCTTTTTTTTTTTTTTTTTTTTTTTTTTTTTTTTTTTTTTCAGAGAAGCTTATTTCTGGGACAAAAGATTAGTTTCCACTAAAGCCACATACTGGTTTCTCTAAACTAGGATTTGGAAGGTATTAGCTGGTATGTAAATAGCCCAGCAGATTTTAACTCAACGTGTTAGTGGTTATGGAAGGCACTCTGCCCTATCTACACTCAAATGGTAATGTGCTAGTAATTCACATTAACTTCTATTTTCCAAATCCTAGACAACTGAAGTCTTTCTGACTTTTCGTGCCTATGCCAGCAGACAGTTGTTCACCAGAAAACTTTTCAGGCAGCCATTTTGCACCTATGACAGCAACAATTTAATTATTACCACTGCATTTTAGTATGAAGTGAGTACATAAAGAAAAATCCATGACATTAGCAAATCCTCCCTAATTTGCAATTTAAAATGTATACATTCTGAATATATATACATACAGATCATCATAAATCAGATGATGAAATTAGATGCAGACTAAAACGTGATTAATAATGGCAGCACCTCTTCTTGTGATGTTTAAAATTCAACATCCTGCTCCATCCATTTGTCTTCAAAGTCAATGTAACTGGATTTTCTCTCCATACACTTCAAGAGAGAAATTCCTTTCCTTCCAATGAAAAGAAAGCTACTCTAAAAACTGATAAAAACTTCTCATCAAATGCACTAATAGCAATACCTGCTTCTTAAAGCATGACTTTCAATTCAGTGGTCTGCATCTGATTTTGTCCTTTAAAATGCAGCATTTTTTTTCTCCTATTGTTCTTTTACAGTGTAAACGTCATCATTAGATAAAATAATTGAACCCAGCAATCTAATCAGACAGGAGAAAATCTTTCACTAATTTCACATATTTCACAGTCTAATAAGAATCTAACTACGTTTCATTAGGACACAAGTTTCTTTCCCTTAGTCTGATTCACCTGGTATATGAAACACAAAGCTTATATTGGAGAAATATTCCAGTCGTGAAACTGGTTGGTAGTTGCCATGGCAATGATAAATTATTAACTTGGTAAACGGTGCCCTCTTTTTGGCGACCAGGTAACTGCATGCAGCACTCCACTTCCATTCAGGAAGCAGGCTGTAGAGGAGGGCAGCAGCGCCTTGGCACACACCACCCACCTCCCAGCACTCTGCAGCATTCAAGCACGGGTTGTATTTATGTCATTTTTACAGAGATGATTACTGAGAGAAATTGAAGTCCATCAGCCAGAATCAAAAATCTGTGTTATTTTTTGTACATGTCTCTATATAATACCTGCCTAATGCCATTCCTATAATCCACCTCATTATCTCTCACAGAGGAAGCCACAAGCTCTTCCTCCTCCTTTGGCTGTCAAACAGCACAGGGCTGGATCGCACTGCTGGCTGTGAAGTACTATCCATTGTATTTACCTTGAAACACCTTATTGCCCTCAACAGGTATTAGATTAGGCCCTTAAATCATGAGGTTGTTGTACATAAGTCTTATTTCCTGTATGCTTCCTGCAAAGGACAGTGACCCATGCTATATGCTAGTAATAAATTTGTCTACTTCACTGTATGGTCACTGAGACACCCACACATCTCAGCAGGGGAGCAAGCAACTAACGGTCTTCTCAGGCTCCTTTCAGAAGCTTCATTTTTTACAGCTTTAGGTCAACCCTCCTCATCCCCTCTGCCAAAGCAGCAAGAAGGCGGCAAATGCATTGATCCAAAGAGACAAAGCACTAATATTACTTTTAACCCATTAGGAGGTTAAATTCTCTTTTGAGGAGACACAAACAGCTACAATTACAAAAACAACAACAACAAAAACCTTCTACATTTCTTCCTCCCCAGGGCAGGACACTAGCCTCAAGCCCGCTGCATGGTCTGTTTCTTTGGGTGATGGGGAATGCTGCAGTGCCCGAAGTCACAGTGCTGGCTACAACAAGCAGGCCTGCAAGGTTCTGCCGCTCAGAAAGCCTTGGTTCAGAATCCCAAAATGAGCACAAGTGGATAAGGACCCAAGATGCCCTGTTCTGTGAAAGACAGGAGCACTTCTGGGCATAAGGAAGTGAACACTGTGTGCCTGCAGGACTGATGAAAACACAGGGAGCCTTTGGCTGTGTGTTTCTGATGCAAAAACTATTATGCCATGTTGACTCTGTCCTCTCAAGAGGTTTCTACTCGGGCTTTAAAAATATTCAAAACCCACTGGAAGTTAAGGCTGGAACCTTATTTATCTGCTTTAGTGGCTCTGTTATGAGCTTAACTGGAGCTTTGTGAATGATGTCAGTCCTTCCTGGAGAAGACAGAGAGGTTGTACAGGGTGTTCAGTTGGAGCAGCTGCTTTTTCAATCAAGAGATACTTAATTAAGCAGAAAGGAAGAATACATAATGTACAGAAACGGGCTAGATAGAATTTTTAGCCAGGCAATAAAAAAGTGGGCTTGCAAGCAAAATATGCCCGCTTAACTCCTTTGTACTATGCTGGCTTTCTAAAGAAAACCTATGAGTGTTATGATGTATGTTAGAAGCCCAACATTCAAGCAATTAGAAAAGAGACATCTGGGGAAAGCAGTCCATAGACCGCTATGACCAGGGATGTCGGCTCCCTGAAATTTCAGGGCAACAATTAGTGTTTGCTTCCAAAAATATATAGTTCTTTAAAGCAAATGAAGCATGAAGGAAACCCAATTACAGTAAGTACTGAGATGATCTGAACATAAAACAAAAATGTCAGTGGTCTTGCTGTGCAATAGTGTCATGCTCTGTGCCTTCTCCAAGATTATGGGATTGTTTAATTCTATTAACACATTTTAAACACTCCTCTCTAAATTTAATTTCACTGATACATAAGAACTCTTCTTCCTCATTCTTATTGGATTCAGCAGTTTTACTACTACTTTGTGAAATATCGTCACTCTTAGAGTCCAGGCAGCCAAGAAATGAAATAATTACAGTAGGCGTAGCGGGCTTTCATCTGCCTTTGGGGATTCACAAGCTTGTTATCACCTGAAATGCCTCCTTGAGGCTGCACCAGTATATAGTTACAGATTGCATGTTCATCGCAAACCCACCTAATCTGGTCTTGCATGTGCTACACGTTTCCTCCTTCATCCTGGTGGCTTAGGTGGGCTTTTTGGGATATTTGCTAACTGCAAACACAGATGGAGATTTTGCCTTATACCCACAAACTGCTCACACTTGCTTATTTTGATGGGGAGCTCAGCTCCACTCAGATTTTACCACCTGGCCCATTGTAACCCATGTTACAACTATTTCACGAGAAAAGGAGCAATTTCTGTAGTTTTAGTCTGCCATGTAGCAAAACAGCATCATAATCAGGCAAAGAAAACAAAACGGTAGTGCCATAATTATATCAATGCAGAAAAACATTAAAACCTGCAGCACACCATCCTTGCCATGACCTTTCCATATCAACCTAACAGAACATATTATGCTGGACTGTCATGCTCTTTACAGAGAGAAAATAAAAAGGCTGTCTGTGGCTTTCCATAACGTTTTTGTGCTTCGTAGACTTGAATCACATTACATCAAATTTTCTACACATATTAACACCTGAGCTTTCTGTGCCTGTATAATAAATCTTCATGCACAACTATTAATATATATTAATATAAAACTAATAAAACTATTAATATATATTAATAGCACAACTATTAAAAATTCTCTCTACCCTAAAAAAAGAGAAAAATCCCTAAGAAAATAGATACAGTATTTGTTTAGTTTTTAATATCTGCTTTAAAGACCACCAGTGAGCTAGCCAGTTTAAACTGTTTTCACATTTTATCCTAAGTTTACCACAATAACATTGCCTACACACAATTATTTCATATTCATTCCTCTGAGCTGACTGCTACCTGAATCTCATGTATTGCTAAGTCTATTCCACATCTCATGTTCAGATGACTCAGTTTCGGTGCCAATCAATGGCATCAGTTGTGCAGATTATAAACAGAATTGTAAAATTAACACTAACAACTGAGCAACTGTGGAACTGATAAAATCATTTTGACGTAATGGTGAGTAATCACTGCTGAACCTCTCCATAGGAACTTGGCAGGGAGGCATGGGTTAAGCACGTGAGTTTCCACTGGGTATTATGAATGAAATATGCATTGACCTTAGCAAGTAGCAGTTTCCAGTGCAGCTGGTTGTCTTGGAGAAATCTGCAGAGGCTCATGTTGCAAGAAGATCATGGGTGTTTGTTAACCCCAAAAGTCAGCACCTCGGGTCTAACGTGGACTGCAATGTGTCCTTGGTTAGCCAAGATGTGAAAACTCAGCAACAAGATGCATCACTAGTATTATCTGCAGGCTGGTCTAGCAAAAGACCGGCAACAGTACCTCCAAGTTAACAACAGCTTGTCTAAGGTTCTGTTGTAGTTCATCAAGAAATGAAGAGCTAACAGTACTAGACCAAACCATGGTTAAGGGCCATGTGAGCAGGACTGGCATCTGCTCCTCCTCTTTCCTACACATCTCCTGTGAGTGCATTTTCAATGTGGCCAGCAAAACTACTCAGGCTTCAGAGTTTGTCAAAATGAGGAGAATGAAGAGCTGTCCAGTAGGTTTTGCAGAACCTAAGGGGTACACTGGCTACTGACAAGGAAAAATATTGAGGTAAATATAAAAACTAAGGAATGTTCTTCCAGAATACATACCTCAAAATCACACAGACTTATGGAAACCTTACAAAGCTATCCAAGATCCACTGGTTCTCTAACATAGCCCTGCCCTGCTGCTTCTAAATGTGGGTACAGCAAGGTGTTTCCTGCTTGCTCCTCTCCTCCTCATTGAACAGCTGGAACTGAGATGTGCTTCTATCACCTCAGGCTATGTTACACCACGCTGGGGTTACTGGCAGACATGGGAGATCCCTGAGGAGGAAGGTTCACATTTATTGTGTTTCCTAGTACTAATATCCTTTTCAGCTTTACTGACTTCAAAGTCAGTACTGCCAGTTTCAAGTATCCAGAATCAAGGGAGGCTTCAAAACCAGTAATGCTTGCTTAAAAAAGTGCAGGTAGATCAGATGGAAATGCAAACAATTTCTTTCTTTTTTTTTTTTTTTTTTTTTAGCTTTACCTTGCAGCATAGTTGGATTTTCCAGGGTTAAATTTCTGCCTCCCTAAAATCAGGCACAGGAGAAACTCTTGTTAAATAAACAAATAAGCAAACAGGAGTTACAGTAATTACATTGTCATAGCTCCTGGAGCTAGGATGGGAATAGAAAAAAACAAATAGCACAATACTCCTGATGAATTCACAGAACTTGACAATACACTGCTGATAAGACAGGGAACTTTGAAAAGACCAAAACAATCCCTTTGATGACAACTACCTGAGTTTTACTGAGTCCTCAACACTCCATCCCAAATAATCACTTTTTAAAATGTATTAGAAGTTTCAAGTTATTGCAATAACAATTTGCTGTCCATCCCTCTACTTAAAAAGCACAGAGCAGTCATCTAAATCTCCCATGATAACATGATAACTTTGTCAAGACAGGAATTTATCGACAGACAAGAGAAGGGAAAAAAAAAATCTATGGGTTGGGATTACACTTTTGATTATAAACTTCCTGAGAGAAAGATAAAGCAGTCTTTTGCACTAATATCTGTCAGGCTGTGTAAAAGCAGTATCTGCAGCATTTCTCCTGTGTGTAAAAGAAAGACTTCCTCATTAGATATAACCCCTCAAAAGACAGACAGTAGTCAGTCAGGCTTTTTTTTTTCCTTTTTTTTTAAATGAAGTCCTGTTTATTTTTATCTTTCCTTTATAACATCAGCATACCAGCTGTTACATATCCCTTTAAGGAAAATTAGAGATTAATAGCCCTGGTTTCAAAATATAGTTGAGTACCTACTGCATTACTCTACCATATGTACACCCCAACACAGGAAACAATGGAAGGCCTATTTCCAGACATCCCAAAAAGATGAGTGACAAAGAAAATTTCATTAGGCTCCTCCTGTGTGCTTTCTTGAGAAATGTCAGCTCCACGCTCACCATCCTCACTCCTGTTCTGCTCTCCTGTAGAGAGCAACAACCAAGATCACAGAGAGTGCACATGACAGGATGAAGCCCAGAGGCCCTGGAAGGAAGGGAATTGCTTGTTTCGCTACCTCTCAGGACAAGGCCAGTAATGAAAAACGAATCCTTAACTCACACTATCCCCCTGACCTGATATATCATTTGCAGCACAACAGGTCACCCATTTCTTTTTAGACATTACTGCCATTTTTACATCAGCCACCACTGACACCAACAATTTTCCACATGGCATTGCAAGGAACAATTTGCTAAAACCCCAGTGTGTAAGAACCACTGTATTTATTATACCTCAGGAATTAGCAGGCTTAGCAAGGAAAGATATCACATTAGCTTTTTATATTTTGCCTTTAGAAACTTGATCTGCTTTTATTCCATTTTCATGTATGCATCTTCACCCATTTAAAAAATAAAAATAAACTTTTCTCCCTCCCCTAAATTCCTAGTCACTACTTGAAATAGACGAAGTCTGTTTAAATTACTATTTCTCTTCTCCTCTGTCCCTCCACTACATGCAACTCTTAAGCATAATTCCTAAATATACCATTATGGTTGCTATTCATCAGTCCCACAGTAATTGTATTCTACACTGAGTGTAATAACTGGAAATATATTTGTGTTATCTTAAGCCAGGCCTTTACAACTCCAGATGAGATGTTAGCAGACCTCTGCTGTAAAGCCATACCACACTCTTCAGATTGTATTTCAGCTTTACTTATGGCACTCTGCTCCCTTAACCTTGCTGTGATTAGCCATCCTGCGTTTGCCAGTGGTCAATGATTAATCTTAGTGAAATCAAAACACAAATGTATTTACCAAGCTTTGCAAGCCTAACTATGTTATCTTTTTTCTTTATTGTATTTCTCATTGTGTTTGTTGTCGTTGTTGTTATTGCAGAAATATCATTTGTTTCTAAGAATTAACTCCATTTGAATTTGCCATTTCCCATCCAACTCTAGAATACTTGGGCTCTAAGATGTAATATACCTCAGGCATAATCCTTTTCTTCTCTGCTTGTTCCCAAAGTTACTTTCTTTTTTTTTTTTTTTTTTTTTTTTTAAAGAAATACTACACTTCTTGTGTTCAAGTCCTTGACTTCCTTGATTCAGCATGTTTGAACAAGTTCCTTCACTTTCTCAGAATTTTACCTTTTGAAATCAGGAGGTTCAGAAAAAGATAAGGTTTGGTCTTTACACAAACTCAATTGATTTATTTCCTTGTTATTCAAGTTTCTTACTTTGTCCAGCTCCTTTGTAACATATTTATTGCTTCCCAGAAGAAAATCTCAGATATTGTTGGTCCAGTAAACCTGTAAATAATGTCACCTTTCTTGGAACTGAATATCCCATGTACTTGGAACTACTGCATTCTCCCAGGTTGTTCATATCTCCTCAGAGATCGGAATGCTCTATCCTCTTGATTTTAGTACAGACCAAAAAAAAAAAAAAAGAAAAAAAAAAAAAAAAAAGAACAAATATGAACAAACAAGATTAAGAGGCTGTGTCTTGTTGTAAAGCAAGAAAATGTGAAGATCAGAGAATGATGTAGGAGGAGACTGGTGATTGTAAAACATTGTGTAAGCTTTGGGCTCAGGGCTAATCACCAGTTCAATCTGTGCCCTGAGCTTCAGCCGGCCTTGCCAGAAATAGGGATGCTATAATAAGGAGGGTGAAGCTGGCTTCTCTCCTCTGACTGGCCACTAGCAGACTGCATAAAGGGGAGAACACAATTAGTGCGATAGGCCAGGCAGTGATGCTCAGCATAAGACACACCTCAATTTCCATGCTTTACAGGGGACCTCAGACTCTCAATTTCCTTTCAGTAATCTTTGGACAGCAATGCTTTCAGAGTTACTTCAAACTAAAGTTTTGTGCTGAATCAAAACACAGTTAAAGCCAAATTTGTACTTCTTCCTTGGATACTTTGAGTACACGGAATCACATATTAAAATGATTAAAATGATTACATATAAGTATATGGAATCACATATGACTGCCTTGAGGAATGAAATTACTCTGAGTCAATTAACTGCAAAAGCATCCAAAGAAAATTCCAGTACCTATATAACTGTATGGTCTGTATTTGGGATAACAAGTAAAAGACAGTAATCTAGACCCAATTCACCCCCGTTTTGATAATGGAAGCACAGAAACACATTATGAAAATCAGTATACAGCCCTGGAAGAAGAATGCTTAATATCCAACTAAATGACTTTTGACTCATGCTTTACCTTGTACAGACATAAATGATAAGATATTTAGGAAAAGGAAATAGCCATTCATCCTTTCAAAAGCATAGTTTCTTCATTCTGTGCAGTTCAGTGCACAGCAACATAACTTATGAGTGCAACATATCTTTTCCTCAGCTAAATCAGTACATCAGCAGCCTGGGAGATCAACATTGACAGTTATCAGGCATCTACATGACAATCACATTTCATAGAGGTGCTCAAAATTTAGCCCACGCGTTTTCAACTCCACTCATATTTTCCAGCATGCAGACTGGAACAATATCTTTTCTCTACTACTACACCTCTTAGCAAGCTAGGGAGGTTTTCAAAGTTGAAACTAAGCAATTTGCTGAAGACATCAGGACATAAAATACCATTTGCCAAATACTAGGAGCATTACTGCTGTAAAGTGGAATGCTCTCAGAGGAAAACTCTAATACAGCAGATCTCTGACGCAGCAGTCAGCGAGAATTAGAGACTATAGCTGTGGCACTGCAATGTGCATTTTACAGGTCTGTCTAGAGCAACACACCTTGGAACAAGAATATGCTCTGTTAAACTCAGAAACTCATACCCAGATTGGGCTTTTATTCTCGAGCAGCAAAGCTGCAGTGCTTTTTTAAAAAAACAAAACAAAACAAAAAAAAAACCTGCTGATGAGCAGCATATCCATCACAACTTTTTTCCCCACACACACTTATAGCCACCAGATCTCTATGAGCAGCCTTCCATGTAGTGTAGTGCTTTGGAACATCAGGAGGGGAAAACATCAGTGGAAGAATTATTGAGAGAAAGATGCATTTCAAATAAAAAGCCAGCTACAGAGTAGCTGGAGTGACCCCTACACTACAGCACTTGTGCACACAACAGACGTTTCTCTTGCAATTCTTTAGCAGCTGCTACGTTTGACCTGGTGCAAAAGAAGAGAAAAGTGAAATCAGGACAGGAAAAACAAAACAAAACAAAACAAACAAACAAAAAACAGAAAGAGAGCAGACAGAAGGAGAAATAAAAAGGGTTAAAGATGTGAGAAAAGACAGAAAGACGGGAGTAATATCTCACCAGAGTGATATAAAGTACTAAAGTCACCTAATTTTGGGGTGCTAGGTCCTACACCATCACAATATTTACATTTATATTTTATACTTGTTTTCCTCCTAGTGCAGCTATATTGGAAGATTTCCTGATACATTTTGTTTTTCCTCTAAATTAAGCTTCATCTCTACAAACGTATGAAATCAGCTACAGACCCTGCTAATAAATCTTTGTGCATATGATCCTCTCTCAAAAAATCATGCAACGTGAGAGAAGAGTTTCAGGAGTTTCTTAAAAAAACGTATGTCATCATAAAAGCACCATGAAAGGAACAGTGCACAACAAGACAAGAATGGCTGACCAGAGTGATTTATAATAGCACACAAATTCCAAATACCAAGATGAAGACAACTATTAAACACTGGATTTTCAGTAATAATGTCAGCCATGAGCATAAGAACCAAGAAAATTCTGGTGACCTTTGCATAATTCATTTGCTTTTACATGCAGTAAAAGAAGAGCCATTAGTAGTTCTTGTAGAACATTTCCAAGCTCATTTTGAAGCCTGTCACATTGTGATGGGTTTTATGATGATGTTCCTGCCAATTCCACTTTCATTTCAGTTTAGCTACAAGTTTTTGCCATACACTAATCTGTTCCTGTTTGTGCAGTGCTCCTAGACTCAGATCAAAACAGATGATGAGAGAAATGATTGACTGAAAATAGTGTTTTCAACAATGCCTTCCTGGAAGCCTTAAAAGACATGCAGCTGCCCTGCATTGGCCAGCACACATGGATCCAAACTTCAAAGAACCAGAGGTGGCCAGGAAGGAGTGGTCAGAGAATAACATCCATCAACTCTTCCTCCTTGTTGGAACAGGGAAGCTAAAAGATGCATTGATCATCAAATAAGGATGAAAAGATCTATGTAAAGGGGTTAACAGAAAAAGATGAACAGATGGAATTTTTTATTTTTTTTTTTTTAATTAAAAGAGGACCAAATATAAACAAGTATAAACCCAAGACAGAAAAAGGAAGCATGAGAACCAGACTACTGGCACCACGAGAACTATCTACTCCTGGAAAACAGCAAATTTTTAATATCCTTTGTTCAAGGTGAACAGCTCTCCAGGCCATACACTATAACTTAATCAGTCTGCTGCATAAGTGATATTCAGGATAGATCAGATAAACCTCTCTGGCCTTAAAACACATGAATTTGTAAAAGGCTCAGATAAGGAAGAAAGTGAGCAGAGGTTACAGGATAGGAAGGGCACATGATGTAATCTTACCCTGCAGAGAGCAGAAACAACTCCAGTCTAATACGGCTTCCTAAAAGATTCTGACTTTTGTGTTCTTCAAATTAGCAGGTATCAGCAGGTATCACTATGACAGTAGATTCTTCCAGTCTAAATTTGCAATTACACAGTTGTTTTGCTCAGAATTTCATTGCATGTAATGTTACAGTTTTCATGACAGAAAAACTATATATAAGATGCAAAGAGAACTCAGTGGCCAAAACCTCTAACACACAAAATAGCAATAAAATAGGTATTACAAACATTGAGAGTTGTCCCAGAATATTTCACATTTCACAGTTTGAGTTTAAACTTATGCCTGAAAATACGTATCTTGTGAAGTTGCATTACAGCTATCATGGGCATCATGTTAATTTTTCCTCTCTTTTTGACACTTGAATTCCTTGCATGATTTTTCCTTTAATAAAGCAAGGAGACAAAACAAAACTAGAAAAAAAAATGTACTGGCAGGAATACAGGCATTCTGATAAACACTGAATATGCAACTGAGATCCAAAGAAATGCATATTTACTTAAATGTTCACCACTCAAACATAAGACAAAGAATGAAGTCTTAGAACAAAAGTTAGTACACAATAATATTCCTACATTTTTCAGTATAAAGCTGCAAACACTGAGTTCACTGCAACACACAGAACTCCCAAAACAGCCATGGATAATGACGATCCTCATCTTTTGGTTGTCACTTGTATCTAGAGCTCCACAGCTCCACATTGCCACATTGAAAATCAGGCACTAACCATACTAACTAAATATCTGAGCTCAAGTCTCCTTATTCCCTAAAGAAACTTTCTTTGTTAAATACTATGGGCACAGTGTGATAGAAATTTCTAAATATTTTCTGTTGTTGAAAAACTTAGCAAAAGGATCTAAGGCAAATAGTGTCCACAGCCTGGTAAAGTACATCCAGTAAAACAAAAACCCAATATAAATGCATTTTGTCTCAAAGCCATTATGCTACTACAGCTCAAATGATAGTGAGAAAGTAGCACCAAACTGAAATATGATCATTTTCTAAACAATTTACCCTAATGATAAGAGTACTGTATAAGAAAAAAAAAAAAAAAAAAAAAGTCAGCTCAATAAATAATACATTTGGAAAGTTATGCATGATAAAACAGATGTTTAGAAACTGTCTTGTCAGGAAATTTAAAGTTTCTTGCAGAAGCTGTACCTGTCCACTCAAAGCACTATTCTGTAGAGGAGTCCTTTGGGCTCAGCCTCATCACCCAGGTGAGAAAAGTGCCTGGAAAGCAACTTGAAGTTTTCCAAGACTATGTATTCATCTAGAATACAAATTTGGAAATTGAGCACAAGAAAGCTGGCTGATTGTCTCAAGGCAGGCTGTAGCCAGCTGATTCCTGTTACTATCCAGGTCCTAATAGCATCCTGAAACCTCTGACTGCCCACTCATAAAGTTCCAAATAGCATTTACTAGTGGCTGGCAAGTCAGAAGCCAGGCATTGCCATGAAGATTAGTGAGGGCAGACTGAAATGGAAGGTGAAAATGGTACAAAGAACATTTAACTTTTACTAACTATCTTTTTGGAGTTCCACACAAATTAACTAATACATTGATCAGCATCTAATCCCCACACAACACCTCTTTATTGGAGAGACTGATTATGCAAAAGCACTAAATAGGGTCTTCATGGTAGCAGCTAAAACAGCAGTTAACTAACATCAGAATGTGAAACTGAAATGTATTTGGTGAAAAACTGTAACACCAAATCTGTTAACATCCAAGCACATAAAAAATCAGTATACCAGACTTCTCTGCGGCTACTCACTTTGGCTTTGAGACAAATTCAAGCCTAAGGTACTTTGTGCTCTGTTTGGGATCGGTCTGCTCTGTTGAATTGACTGGGCTGAAGGAAGTTTCAAATTTCATTTGCATCAGTGCAGTAAAGATACAAACAAATCCTATGCTGGTTCAATGCCAACATATTGTCTTTAAAGTCACTCTTGTGGTCTTTGCAGTCATTTAACTAAGCCAACAAATGATTCATCTGGCTTCTCTTTTCACTGAGACACTTCTCTAAATCTATCATTACCTATCATCCTTCTAATAATGCTAGAGAAAAGCATTCAGTTGAAGAGAGAGAAAAAAAGATGTTAAGTAAATATATACAAAGAAATTGTAGGAAACAAAGCAGAGTAGACTCATAAAAATGAATACTGACAAAATGATTAAAGGTCCAACAAGTACTACTGGTAGCATGGTAACTCGACACAATGATTTTAGTAGCAGACCTTGAAGGAGGTGTGCTGCTCTCTCTCTCTCTCTCTCTCTCTCTCTCTCTCTCTCTCTGTCTCTCTCTCTCTCTCTCACACACACACACACACACACACACACATGAAAAAAAAAAAAAAAGAGAAAAACAGACTTCATGAGCCTATAAACAGTAGTATATTTGAAAGCCCATCCTATATGTGCAACAGACACTGAGGAAGAGTAAAAGGTTGAGTGTGCTTAGTGAATTGTAAGATGAGGTGGAAAATATTAAGAGCTAACATGATGCACCTAATACATGCAACATCTTTAAGAGTACAATGGAATATGTGGGGAGAATTGGGGGAAGGGTCATCGATCAAAATAAAGGTGGCAAATCTGGAATTCAAGCTGCTAGTGCTACTAAAGCTATCTAAATCATGTGCACTCTCAACAACAAAACAAAACCACAAAAACCCACAAAGCTCTTATTTCCACACTTACGCAAGACACATACTGAAAAACTGATTCTTACAGATGATGAAGAAAACAACAACAAAAAAAAAGGAGGATCTTTGTACTGAGACACTCGAACTTCTTTCAGATATCATATTCATTTTCTTTTCAAATAAAGGACATGGCAAAAAAACAGAGATATCAAATATGAAATGTAGATTCAGTTACACAAACATTTCTATTTCACAAATACTGACACCAAGGTCTTCCCTCAACAGATCTCAAAATACTTAACAAAAGAATGATGTCCCAGTCTGCTGGTAGAAAAGCTAAAGTATAAAAATCTGAAGCATGAGAAGACAGAGAGGTCAGCAATAGGCCAACAGAGGGCCCACTAGTAAAAGCCCAAACCATTGCTTTGTCAAATCACTCCTACTTCCTGATCAGCCAAATATTTTTTAACCCAATGTCTTCATCAACACAGATTCACAAATATATCCGTTTCTTTCTCATATTAGAGAAATTTCTTCTTTCATCTTATAGAGGAATAATAATTCCGACTTACAGGATTTTTCTTCAGTTGCAGTTAATGACAGCAGTGGAAGAGAGGAATAAAACCCTACAAATATTTTCAGCCCCTGTTCTGGGAATCCATCCATGAAAGGATGTTATCTACTTGCACATGCCATCCTTCAAGGTTTGGCTCAGAAATGATACTTTAATACAATCTCTGCTTGAAAGCGGTGTTCTAGATGGGGCTGCTTTAGGAGCTCAAGACTGCATTCATCTCCAGAGAAATTAGCATAAATTCTAATCTAAATCAGAAGTGGAAAGGAACAGGATGGGTTTCATCTGCCCCATGTTTCTATGCAATGAAAGCACTCAGTGTGGTTGTTTCCAAAGAATACTAAGGATAAAATACAAGACAGACTGGTGCTAACACACATGAGAAAGGCTGCAAGTTCAAGCATTAGTTCCTACTATGTATGAACACTGGATGTGCAGTTATCATATTTTGCAGATATTATGTGCAATATCCTCCAAATGAAATTATATTATATTCTAACACCAGTAACCTCTGTAGCTAAAAAAATTACAAGCAAAAAAAAAAATAGATAGCTACAACTCCTTGGCACTTTCCACTGATTTTGCATGTCTGTAATTCATCACTGTAATTGTATCACTGTTATGCCAATGACACTCAAGCCTACTTTTCTATTTGTGGCAATCTATCTTGCAAGACAGAATGCAAACTACTGCCTTTTGGCTGTGAAGCTGCAGTTGTCAGATAATTTTTAAAACCAGATACTGATAACCCAAATACCGCTTTCTGCTCCAATGATCTGATTTGATTCTTTCTGCTAGTTTTGCACCTTGACTACCATCCCATCACTTTGAAGTAATAACTAGATTACTACATGTCTTTTGAAAATAATTTAAAAAAATCCATGAACTGTCTTTGGATGCCATCAGAGAATCTCTTCTCCATCAAACCCATCATGTAAACCCAATTTGTAAAAACATAAAATACAGCTAATCAAGCTATTACAAAAAGCACAAATAGCAAACTTGCATAATAGGAGTTTTATACACTAAAACACTATGTTAAATCTTATAAAAAGAAAGGTAATTATTTGCTCATTTCCATAACCATAACTTTAGGGACAACAGAAATTTACCATTCATGTCCCTAAAAGCAGCATGCTTTAACTGTTGAAACAGTTTACTACATTCAAAATTAATTTCCAAGAAAACCAGCACAAATACTGAAGCAATTAATAGATTATATTCTGGTAAAACTGGGTTTATTCATCTTCTGCTAGAAGCAAAGCCCTGTTTTACCAAACTTAAATATAAAGAATTCCATAGGTTAACTGCATACCCATGAAAGCTGATCTTGGTTTGCAAAGTTGTCTGTCTTTTTCCTTTTGGGCTCTGTGAGCTATGCACCAAAAACAGACCAAAGCCTTATTCACAGCACAGTCCTTAATTGACAAGACTCTTCTTTGCACAACACCTCTGCTGTGCTGCTTAATTTGTCATTCAATATTACCTCTTCAGTTTAGTCTTTATGTTTAGAACAGATGTTTCTATTTCTTGCACTACAATCATTTTAAACAATAGCAAAGTTTGTTTGTTTCATTTGTTTCCAAGTTTTACAGGACAAAAAATTTCTTTTTGGAATGCTGTATAGGATTTTGAGGTGGTAGCTCTGTTCTCAGTTGAAGACTAAGAGCTATAAAAGTAATATTTATAAATCTAGATTAAGGAAAACTTATTGTGATATGCTTTAATAATACATACCATTTATCTCTGCACCAGGCAATGCACAACACTGTTTTTGCATATGAGCTAAAATCTAGCAGAGCTAACTAGCCGGGTTAAAATCAAAAATTACAAATTCAATTAAAATTAAATACCTTGAGACTATATTAGTCTGCGGTGAACATTACCTAACCCTTTGTGACAAAATCCCCAAAAACAAAAAGAAATGGAGATGCTGGTTTTATCAGTATTACATCAATTAAACACATTTATGGAAAAAAGTGAAGAGAGCAGGTTGTCATCAGCAAATAAGATATTTACTGTCCATCTGTCTGCTGTTTTTAAAGAGAAATTATAATAAAAGCAAGACTCAAGTTATTTTCCCTGGAAGAAAAATAGTGAAACTGTCCCAGGGACTTTGGGGACAAAGAAGGAAAGGAAAGCTATAAGGAAATACTACCATGAGGTATTTCCATGGTTTGGATTTCTGTGCTTTTGTTTCATTTTTCTCCCCTCCTTAAATTTAAGTCTGTGGGAGTTTTTCTTTCTGGCAGTAGCGAAGTAGAATCAGTTTGTTATCTAGTTGTCCTCGCACCAGGAGAGAACTTTCCTGACTCCTTGCTGGAGCTGTGCTTAGAAGAGAAGAGCAGCAATTTGTGGGAGAAAACAAATCACAGTGCAGGCAGCTGTCATAACTGTCCAGAAAAATCTTTCCTCGCTTTTTGTATGAGATTCTTTAGAAACCAAAATCAGTGGAGGTTTTCTTTGACCACAACTCCAATACTGCTCTTTCCCATAAAGTACCCCCCGTAGTGGGAGGCCAGAGATGTAGAACCCCTTTATAGTGTCAACACTTTATTCCCAGCTAGAATTGAAAACAACAGAATCCAGCAAAGGCCTCCAAATAGCTGCTCTGATAGTCCTGAGCAGCAAAACTGCACACGAGCTTGTTCTGTTCAGCAAGTCACTGTACATGAGCCTTTCCATCAGTTTTCTGAATACAAAAGAAACTGCTGAAGAATCCCTATGATCTTAGGTATAATTTGAGCCAAATGCCTTATGCATTCTTTCCTGCTTCACGGGGTCTGCCCCCTGTCTGCCCATGCAGGGCCAAAACACTGTGCTTGTCTCCTTTGGGGCATAAGCATGACAATAATGTGAAGACAACGGGTATGTGAGTCTAGCTGTGCATGACGTTTTATTTTACAGCAATATAATTGGGATTTGATCTCCTACCTGCACTACCTCTTGTAAGCCTTCCTCACAGGGATGGTTTCTCAACTCCATTAGTATCTAACACATCTTTCTACAAACAGAGAAGAGAAACCAACCACAGTTAAATGATGTGAACAAGCAAGGAAAGGAAGAGCTAATGTTGTAAAGCAGAAGTGAGAAAATGAACCCACTTTCAAAAATTTACACATCTCCATCATACAAACAAAACACAGATTTAAGAAAAAAACAGGCAACAGATGAAACAAAGTAATCAATAAGGAGCAATGTCTTTACCAACTGATTCGTTACAATAATCTCTTAATTTCCATCTCATTACACAGGAGAGGTAGCAGAGAAGTTAGACACATATTAATAGTTTGAAGTACATTTGAAATGTTTTGCATGCAATTATAAAGCAATCTGCTTGAAGCTACTGCATTAGCTCTTTGTTACATACATCGAAAAGCCCACTCACTGTATATGAGTTGCTACGAGCTACTCCCAGACAGTGATTGATCCAACAGGAATGGAAGGTTAATGTTCATGGGGACATTTCAAGGATTACCCGTGATACCCACATTTCAGGCATGAAACAGAAAACACAGCCTTTTCAGCTCCTTGTTAAACTGCTTCACAGACTCAGAGTTGTGCTGAAGGCAATAAAATATCCAGTCTGGCCAAAACAATAAGACCTCACCATGAAAGAACAAGCTTTTTGTTTCATCTGCGTCTGTCTAAAATTAACTCTCATTATTTCATCATGCAACACATGGAAGTTACTTTGAGTGTTGTCCAGTCTCTTCACAGTTTGACTTTGTTATTGTGCCTTGATTAGATCAACATTGGCTTAAAATGCCATCAATAATTGTACTGGGAATTGCTGTCAGGGCATCCACTAATTTTAAAAAATAGATGAATAGGAATATTTTTCCTTAGAGAGAATTAAAGGGATTGTCAGAAAGTATTCATCTTAAAAAGATTATAAGTTTTTAGGTTTGTTTGTTTGAGAGAAATAATTTATCATTGGAGAGAAAGACTGAAAGATGAGGAAAAAAAATAGGTTTACTATGGCTAGCAAGCCTAGAAAACTGAACTTATGACTTAAAAAATAAAAATAAATTAAAAAGCAGTGCGGGTCAGCAATAGTTGTTTCCATCCTCACAAAACTTATGCTGCCACATTCACCTGAGAAGCAGCTCTGTCTGATTGAAAACGTAAAGGTGCTCCCATTGTGAGAGCAGCAGAATAGTCAACAAAAACAGCGGACTTAGTGGATGAGATAGTTACATATTGCAGATTCACATGGCATTCAAAAGAACATGAGCAGCTAACACAGACTATATCTAAACACACTTCGGAAACCAAAGAGGAGGAGTTGCAAGGAAAGAGTAATGTGGTGAGGCAGATGATGTCCCAGGTTCCATTATTGCCTTGCTGTTTGCCTGTGGCTCACACTTTTAGCAGTGAAAGTTGCAACCATATTAATCCAAGCACATGAACATTTATAAGTCCTTTGGCTGGAAGGATTCCTCGAAAGGCTAGAATTTTATGGATATCAGATTGCAATCCACTCCAGTTTACGGATGTTGGACTTGCAAAGCTGAATCAGTGTCCCTATTTCTATGATGTGTGCTACAAAGAAAGTAGCTCTGAAATTGTCTGTACTCTCACCAGGAACAAGGAGGTGATGGTTAGAAAGTAGCAAATGCCTTTCTGGTAATGAATCTTTTCATGAGAAAGCTGTTCACAATGCAAAGTCCTCAAGTGGACTATAAGAAGCCCTTCACAGAGCAACTAGAGCTGCTCATTAGCATTCTGTCCAAGTTTTCCAAACTGTAAATCTGGTACTTAATCTTTGAAGTTGAAAACACAAATCTGAGCCACTGTGGATAGAAGTGTGCCATAAATGTGGCCAATAATCTTTATAACGTGACAGTTAAAAGGCAAACAGAATACAGGTGATGTAGAAAGTTTGGCGTTGAGGTCTTCATATTTGAAAATACTTCAGGCTTGTGTCATATTCAGGTTTGCTGAAGAGGGCATGGTTAAACTCATGTTTTATTCATAGTAAATTTTGCAGAACATCAGACTTACAATTCTTCAGTCGCCAAACATCTATTGATGCTTTCAGACCTTCTCCGTTCTCCAGACTGCAACACAGAACAGTCCAGAATCATCATCTTTTTGGGAAGTCAGTTTAATATTTTTCATATATTTTTAAATCCCCCTTTTCTTGTAAAGATCTTGGTAGAAATTGGCACAATAACATCTCCAGGACAAGAAACAAAGGCATTCTGGTGCCTTCCTAAGAACATTTTTCTCCTTAGTAAAAGATTGTAGATCTGACAGCCCTAGGTCCTTGCCCCAAGGCGAGGTCCATTGCCCTGCCATCCAAGAGCAGGTGGCCAGTTGCAGGCAAAGCACAAAGTATGCAGCTCTCTATCAGGGGTGCCAATAGAGACACAGGACCTCTTCAAGAAGGTAATGCTGGCATAAAAACTAGAGAGCTTTTCAAACCTGGATGTTAGCTTTTAATTGTTAGGAATACCATGGCTGGGCACAATAGTTTAGAAAATGTGAAAACCAAAAATAAAAAATAAAAACAACAACAACAACAACAACAACAAAAAACAACACCTTAGGTCTGAGCTACTGCATCATCCCGTCAGCTCTTTTTCCTAAATTAGGAGAACTATCTTGCAAAGATACAGTGAATAGTTGCAAGAAATGTCACAATTTCATACAAAACACCCAGATTAGAACTCCCCAGCTGCTGAGGTGATCTAAATTGGCAAAAAGCAATTCTGGCAAGTGGAAATTGGCTAGAAGAAACTTAACAGATATTCTTTCCCCTTGCAGGAATACTATGTGATAGTTAATGACAAACAGCTAGCTTTGTAGTGGTTGTATCTTAGGCAGCTTCCACTGCAGTCAACGGTGTGGGTGCAGCTAGCAAAAATGCATGCAAACCAGCTCCCAGGTAACAAGCTAAGTTACTGATAATGTTGTGACCAAGACTGATAAGACTGATCAGTGTAAGGAGAAACTGCACTTAGGAGACAGGGCACTTACACCCAGTAGGCTTTTTGTTCTCGTTAGTATCTGAATTAACCACATAACAATTAGATCCCTTCAAAAGCTGTGGTACACAAAAAAAAAAAAAAAAAAAAAAAAAGCTAATCCAAATTTTATTTTCAGAAACATAGGGTGCTCTCCAGCCATGACAGAAACTATATTACAGCTATTACAATTACCAGATCAAAGTAGTACTTCCAGTGACTGCTCAGAGAAAAATAACTAAATAAAGTGATGCAAGCATCAAACAATTTTAATTCTGACTTCTATTTCTGAAGGGGTCTTGAGCTGATCCATGTGCTTAAGTTAGAGAGAGACAGACTGACTCCCTGTGAGTAGCTCCTCATGGAATGCTTTTATGCTGCCTTTTAGGACGACAGTTCTTTGGCTTCTAGCTTCTTGCCCTGCCATTTTATTTGTTACTGTGCAAATATTTTCTGGCAGTTGAATGAGTGGCTGGTAACATTTTTCTATTATTATTATTTTTTTCCAATTCATACATTTCTCCATGGACCTTCAGACTGCTTCTTCACAGTGTGTTCAGTCTCAGCAAGTGACAAGTAATCGTCATGTTAAAAACATACACACTTTCCAGTGACTTTTTTGACTGCAGACTCCCCCCCACCAAAAAAAAAAAAAAAAAAAAACACCTTAGTTTTTCTAAAACACCAAATTTATTTTATTTTCTCCTGCACCTTAACAAATAAGCATGAAAAAGGAGCAAACTCCCTGCCCACTCCTTCTACCCCTCACTTTGGACTCTTCTCTGAAAGGCCAAAATGTTTCAGTGATTCTACATTCCCTCGCTTTTACAGTATGCAAAAAAACCCAAAAAACTAACCTCCTCTTGTAGAGGAAAGTCAGTTATCAAAAACATTCTTCAGCAAAAAATGACTGTCATTCATTTCATAACTAAGATTTCTTGCAGGTCGTCTCTCAAAATCTATTGATATGTAGGCAAGAAAATCAAAGGATGCTATTAGTGTCATGTCACCCCAAAAGAATACCACTTCAGCACATCATCTCAGCAAAGCCCAGAGTCTCATTTGAAAATGAATACATAGATACAAACACAGCAAAAGCATGCAATTTCCTGTCTTCTCCCAGATAGTGTGGCTGATAAGGCATTTCACAACCTCAGCGCAGACATCACACACACTCCACAGAATCATTAAAATATTTGCACTGCATTACTACTAGAAAGCTCAACTCTGATTTGACTCACCTATCACAGTACTGATGCCAATGCAAGCTAATGCCAGTACTCAAAAGCATACAGGTGAGATAGCTAATTTGTAGAAGATCACGTGGCAAGTGGCACAGTCAAGAAATAGTCCCTTTACGTGGATTTTTATTATGTTCTACAGACCAAATTAATATTACCTTTTATTCACCATGTTTCCCTTTGTTACCTAGTAATTACACATAGAATTCAGCTTCAAGCACTTTTAAGGAAATACAGACTTTAAAGAATGCAACCCTATTGATATGGCCATAATAATTCTATCTCATAGCACAGGCAGCATCCACAAGTAGCTCTTTGAACCTCTCTTTTCAACAACCTCTCATGCTTACTCTAGGTTGTTTTGTATTCAAAGGACAATACATTATTGAAGTTTAATATGCCATTACTGAGTTTTTGCTGAATGTACTTGATTAGTTTTGCAGAGGCGAGTGGAGACAGTTGGCAACCATTTTCAAATCCAAGAGTTAACTCACATTAAAATAATAGTATTTTCATATCTTGGTAAATTATTGTATTGGATGCAACCAGAAAGAAGAGCATCTATTTCCAACCATACTTACAGGGTTGGAAACTTGTAACTGCTTTGTGAGCAAAGCAGTCTATGAAACCAATAACTTATTGGCCTATTGAATCTCCCCATAAATGCTACAGAAGGCTCAAAGTTAATGTGAATTTCAGGTACGTCAGATCATGTTAAGTCCCATAATGCTGCATCCTGTCAGCTTGAAGCAGAGTATGATGCACATGATATGGTGAAAAACTACCCCACAAATCTGATCTAAAACGGTGTAGAGGATGATAGACTGAAACACTTGTTGGTTTCAAAACCAAATGCACTAACACACCGACACTCTAGAATTGACCTTCTAAAGAGAAAATATTAGGTGATGTTCCATTCTCTCAGTGGCAATATGTTATGTCTCCTTACACTGCAATTTAAGAACTGGCAAGTAATTCATTGCTCAATGACCTTATTGACAGCGGGTTAACAGTGAAGACTGATGGGAAGATGGGTGCTAGCCTCAATAGTGTGCTTTATTATTGGCCTAAACACACATGTCAAAAGACTCAGTCCAAAACTTTGGATACTGTGTAGTGGATAGGGATAGATAAATCTCTCCCATAATATTTTTGGAGCTGCTTTCATCACCATAAATATTGAAATCCACAAACCAAAATATATCCGCTATGGAAGAAACAGGTGCCATCCAAATTTTAAGTGACCTGTAATTTCCGACCATTTTTCTTATAAATACATTCACATATATGTAATGCATAAATAATCAAGCATTCCTGAAAGCTTTCATAGCAGGTTTATGTGGCTACCTTGATTCAACAAGATTTTCTAGTAACTGAAAACTTACAAGAAATGTTTCTTTAGAGTTATGTAAACATTTTTTATTTTTATATTTTTTTTATAATTACGTTTATCTTTATTTTTTTTTAATTTTAAAACATTATTTTTATTAGTTATGAGCCTTTCTGAACCAAAGCAATTTTAAAACGTTTTCTAAAAATTTGAAAATGTAACAAAAGATAAGGCAAATATTCCTTCACACTCAATGCACAATTACTGATCCAACCTATTTAAATTAGGATGTTGAAACTGGAGACAAAAACTTGAAACCATACAAGGAAAACAGGTTTTAATTAAGTTTGTTTGTAAAAGCAAACAAACAAAAACACTACAAAACAAACAAACCAGTAGAAATTGTAGATGTGACAGAAATGCATTGATGAATTCATAAGGGAACAATGCTTAGATTTAGAGTCATGTTTCATGAATACTTCATATATAAAAACATGAAGAGACATTTCCACTTAAAAATAATTAGAGGAAATCAGGGATGAGCTCTCAACCACCTAGCAGGCCTGCTCAACTAGAGTCCCCTGTAAAGCTTATCATTGGTGTTGTGTGTTGTATTTCTAGAGCTGAAAGTTAGTTCCAGTAATGCAGAACATGCAAAGCATCATAAGACTTTAAGGCTTGACGTACTGAGAAAAGCATGATTAATAAATGCAAGGGTTAAAAGGAAATAAGCATGGAAAAAAGATGTTAATAGCAAAGTCTGCACTAAGTGCAAATTAAGTTGCACAAAGGTCAATGTGCTGGCTCAAGAAGGAATGACATATGAAGTGTTACCTGTCAATGAACAGAAAACTAGGCAAAATAATTCCTGAGATTAAAAATAAATATTTTCCATTTACTTTTCAATTTACTTAATGTTTTTAAAAATACAGAAAAATTCTAGAGGAAAAAGTGAGATTCCAGGCTACAAAATATCACTGATTGTTTACTACTATTCTGGAACAATTAACATTGAAAAAGGCATCTGCATCTGACATTAATTTAGCTCTTCTCTCCTTTAGATCTTCTAGAAAGACATATATAAGATAAATAATATTTATATCTAAAGACAAAAAAAAATATATAGAAGCACTTCACTGTATATCCTGTGCCTACCCCCCCCCAAAAAAAAAAAAAAAGAAAAGTTACGAGAAAATAAAAACCAAATAATATAAAAGCAAAGATATATTGATATATTTTAAGCTCATGATCATGGTATTACTTTTTCTTTTTTCTACTCCATGGATCAGACAGACTCAATTGACCAAATGTTTCTTGGCTGTAGGTCTGTCTTGTCACAACAGAGCAGCATTTCTGGAGTTTCAGCCCCTTGCTACTGGCTGGAGATCCTAGTCTCTGTGTAGCTCTGGTGGACAGAAATTATCAGGGAAAAAAACTCCAAAAACAATTTTTCACTTTAATGAAAGAAAAGTATTAACAGTTTCACTATAGAGCATTTTGCGGCCTAGAAACGGCACGGATCTTAATTATTCAAAAATACACTGGAGATGTTTTCTTATCCACCCTCACGTGTAACCAGAACCAAGGCCCTCCTGGCTCCTGCTTTGAAACTGGAAACATACTGTATTTATTGGCTTGGTCAATTGGCTTCAAAGCTACATAGCTCATAACATCCTGTGTCAAAGGAGGGGTGCACTGTAGAAACGATGCCTTTTCACCATGAAGGAGGCATTTGTCAATCAGTTGTTCTCTACCACTGGGGTTTGCTGGCAACCCTTCTGGAGCTACACAAGACCAAGTATGTCCTAAAGCCAAACCTTCTTTCTTCGAAGTCACAACTCAAGGCAGAGTGCTATCAGCGATAGCATGGCCCTTTGGCTCCCAAGGGAACAATGTCAATGACTTTTGGGATTATGACCAGCAAGTAATGACTCACATCCCCCACTGTCCAGGCATAATGCTGTTCAAAAGATTCTGATGCACAAATTATCCCTCAAAGCATTATGAAACAATTCCTAGCTTGATGCATTCATAATATCAAAACAAAAAATAAAAACCTCTGCTGTCCTGCTGCCCATTTTTTCCCCACTTTTACTGCCATACATCTTCAGTTAAAAAAAGCCATCAATCATGAGAAGAAAACAGAAACATTCTTCTATCTAAACAAGTTCCACTCTTGAAAGAAAACATGATCACTTCTATACAGGAAATCTGGGTAAACATATCAAACTTTCAATAATAAGCATACAAGGACATTGGAGAAAAAAAAAAAAAAAAAAAAAAAAAGAATATTATCTGAAGCTCAATTACCATCCAGTCATAATGTTTGTCATAGACGTGTCTGAGTACAATGAAACAGAGACCAATACCGTATGAGCAGAAAACTAATACAGCATGATAGGACTGAGATTCTGTAATTAGCGTCCTTTTAATGTATATTGGGTAGCAGGAACAAGTAGTCAATTATCAAAATGTCTTGGGGGCCAAGAGAAAAGTAGCTTAGCCATCTTTATTCTCCTGTATTACAGTTATTTCTCTGCTGGCCTGCATATCTTTTGTCAACTGCCTTGATAGCAATATGAAACCCTACACACACACACTACAGAAAGAAAATTGTAGGGTTTGTTACCATTTTAAAGCTTCCTGACAATAAACAAAATTGTTTAGAAGGGAAGACCAGCATAGCAAGGTACTGTTTCTTCATAGGTGGATTGCCTCCAAGCACTTATTCTTCTGATATCTGGACATTCAGGTGGAAGTCCTTCAAAGTGTGATTAAATACACATTAAATTATTCTACTACGTGAACTTGCAAGTATCTTAACATCACATTCAATTTTTATCCTTCAATTTAACTTAGGACATACGCTAATCTCTGAAAAGAAGCTGAATTTGACCTTGAGACAAGTCCTTTGGTTAATTTTACTTCAGTGTTGTTACTGAAGTAGGTTACAACATATTTTACCTTGACTATCATCAGGATTTACAGCCAACCATTTTCAATATTTATCAGCTTGTCTAACTTTAATTATAATAAGCATGGAGCTAACTTCAAAAACCACATCTATCAGATTACATCCTCAGAAGTCAGCAAAGCCTGAGCATGAATGTTAACTGCGGTAACACGGCCTTCCACATGCTACCCGTAGTGTGTTGTGCATCGACAACAGCATATCAGCTGCACTAGCCAAAGTCCAGGAGAAAAACTTCATACACTCTTCATATGGTGAAAGCAGCAACACCAGGGTTGTTTTATCTTGGAAAGGCTTGGCATATGCTATGTTATATGATGGAAGTCAGAATTTCGATTTGATATATGAGGAAAGAGAAGGAAAATGCAAGAATAGAGAAAAAAAAAACCGGGGATGGTAAGCACACAGTACTTGAAATGTCTTCACAGTCCTCCAGCTTGCCAGATATGTTATCTTCAGCACAACAATATTACATTACCTGGATAGCCTGACCTTTCCAAAATAACTCACTCTCCAGGACAGACCAAAGACAAGCAATTTTAATCTGGAAAGCAGAATGGGAAAGAAAACTAGCAGGGCTACATGGAAATAAAATTATAGCAAAAAGTTATAATGCTAATAAAAACTCATAGCCTCCAAGGTTGTTTTTTTGTTTGTTTGTTTGGTGGTGGTAGGTTTTTTGTTGTTGTTTTAAATTCATGTATACCTGCAAAGACTGTACATGCAGCTAACAGACATGCTGTGTGCACACCAAATAGAGAGCACAGGGAGTTGTAAGCAGTTTCAAAGAAAATATGCCTATGGTACCTACCCTTCAACTTCAGCAACACTGGTTTATTTGGCATCTGAGCTTGGTGTTGATTGTCAAAAAAAGTATTTTCATTTCATCCCTTTTCTTAATGTGCCTAAATATTACCAAGCCGAACTTTTATTTCTGTAAGGTGTTTGTTTGTTTGTTTTTCTACACTACCTCTGTATTTAAAGCTGAATTTCTAATAACAAACTCTAGGTAACTGAGGTTCCTCAATATAAGCACAAACTGCCTTGGTCTGTTCACATGTGCAAGGTTTTTGAGTACATATGGATTTATCCTATTTTTCTCCTATCCTTTACTGATCCTCAAATATTACCAATTATTTCTGGCAACAGGCAGTTAGTTATAAGGACAGACAGACAATATAAATCCCACATGCTCAAAAAGCTGGCTTTTGTTTTTCAGTTGCTGTGTCAAAGATGCATGTCCCTAACTGTGAAGGCTGCAGAAAAATGAAGACGACCAACCCCTGATTAGTCCCTTGGTTACCCAAATGACTCTGCAGCTTTTTGCATTGGAAGGGAAACTCACAAAACTCACAAGTGGAAGGAGGACAAGGTTGTAACACAGTCCACTAGATTTGCATTTGAGTGAAGTCTCTAAAGCAATGTGTGATCACAAAGGGCAAAAGGCAGAACATATTGAAGACTCTGACGTGCAGCCTCAGCAACTAAGGTGAGATATAAGCCTCTCTGCATAGTGTGAAACCAGTCATGGCTTCTCACCAATTATTTCTAATAGGAGTGGCTCCACATTCCCTTTGCTGCACAAAATGAGTAGAGGGACAGAGAAGACTGTACTTTTAATAGACACGCTAACTACCAACTGCATGGCTGTCAGAGGAACCAGAAATGAACGCAGAAGCCACTTCTAACCTAATAAATACTGATCTATCTTAAAACAAAGGGAACAAAACTGCCTGTAAGTACTTCTGGGCCCCCCTCCTGATCTATCTTAAAACAAAGGGAACAAAACTGCCTGTAAGTACTTCTGGGCCCCCCTCCTGAAGCTTGTGCTTTGGGAAAAACAACTGGTTCAATAATCTCTTGCCTTACTCAGCGATTTGGGTCAATGTGTCAAAAAGAGGAAGAAGAGCCTTCTGAGTACAGGAATGCTAATGAATACAACCTCTATTACAAAGTGATGGCCACAGTTTCTTTTCAAAACTAGGGATGAAATAGGGTCATGCCACTCTCTAAGAGTGATTTTCTCTAAGAGTTCACAAATGGTTTGTTGGACATGCATGAACATCCAGATTTTAAGTAGGCTTCTCTTACTATAGGTTAAATAAGAAGCATTAGGGGCTGGACTTCAGTTGAATCCTCACCATAGCAATCAACATCCTTTGTGATAAATTATCACAGAGTTTTAGGTTTGTTTCTTCTTCCTCTCGCACCCCCACCCCCAAATGGAATTGGTTGGTACGAAAAGTTCCAAGAGTAGAAACAAAGCATCTTATCTTCTGTGCTCATTAAGATTCACTGTTCTAGCTTCATTTCATTTTCAACATGATATTTCATATCAACGGGTCACCTTCTGTAAAAAACACCCCACAGTAAGACAGGTTGAAGGGAAATTCTTGTGTCTGACAAAACAGCTACATCCCACATAAGATTTTCTAATGAAAAACTTGCTTGCGGATGTATTTACATGTTTCAAATAAACAAACTAGGCATCAACATCACACATTGCCAGTTCTATACAATTACCACAGTAATTAAAAACGGTAAACATTAAATGTTCTAAAACCCTCTTTCAGATCATTATCGGTGCCTTTCTTTAAAATAAAAAAGTATCTTTTCTCCTAACAAAACATCTCTTTAGCAGATAAAGAATTAGCTAAAAAAGCAGCCATCCTCCTACCCATGACATATGGGAAAACAAAGCTATTTACATATATCCCCACAGGTCTCCTTTTGCTTGCCAATTTCCAGTCTTTAAATCATTAAAGCAAAAAAAACATTTAGTTGTTAATTTTTATTAGCTTGTTTTGCTAAAGAGAATACTCGAATCAATATCAATTTCTCCTAGCAGCATTTCAACCAAGGTATTTTTTTCAGTTAGGTGGGTAACAAATAACATTCAGGAACACAGAGCTACACTTCTCCAAAATCACTCACATTTACGCACAGAAAGCATAGGTATTCTTATACCCTAATTTTCTAATAAATCCATGACAAGTGAATGTCCCTATAGATTGTACTGGAGCAATATGTTAAAAAAAAACAATGACCAAAAATAAGAGGAAATTCGACTAGGCTATTTGTTTTCTAAACAATCATTAAGAATCCCCAGATGTTCCTCCTGATGTTTTAACACTTAAGCATTCATCATTATTAAGAAACAGAGATCTAATTAGCTATTGTTTTGCTAGATAACAAGAGTAATCTTTCTTCTACATTAATAATAAAGACTCACAACAAAAATGCACTCCTCTTGTGCAGAGGCAGAGCTTTTCAAACACCCCCCTTCCTCAGGGTCCTCATTACTTTTGTAAGGACTTTCCTCTCCCTCAGGTGGCACAGCCAGCCCTTCTGCAGCAGAAGGGTCTCAAATTTGTCTGTTTTCACCATGAAGTCATTATTCACAGAAGAATACATTTCATGAAGTCCCAAGCAATGGAAAAGGCCAAAAAGTAGATGTTAGTGACTAAAGCTTTATTATTATTATTATTTGTTTAACTTATTTTGCAGATCCTAGGCAGCACAGTGACTGCTATGGAGCATTTTAGAAACATTTTACATACAGCTTACTCTCTCTCAGTACTTTATTTAATATAACAACAATGAGTTTTCCTGACATCAGCTAGGGAAATGAAACAAAAGGTTAATTAACACAAGAGGGATTAAACACTGCAACATTAGAAACATATCGTTTTCTGAGCAATGGCAGTGGTGAGTCCTACGACTGTGTCTTGGGGTTGGTTACCTCACATTCAATAATATTTGACAAAAACTTTTAATAACCTTGAGTCTTATAAAACACCCTTTTCTTTTGGAATTCCTCAAGTTCTTGCTGCTGCTGGGTTGATTCTTTGTTGCCTGATGGTCTGCAGTTGAGCCCACACTGCAACCTTTTAAACAATAGGAATTCAGAGCTCTGCTATATTGGCCAGCTAATTTGCAAAATGTACGGAAAAAGTTTGAGGCATCTGCCATATCAGATTGGTTTGAAATTGGTTAACAAGATCAAAATTAAACAGGTCACACACAGACTGACAGATAATCTCACACATGCAGAATGTATTCACAGATTTTTTTTCAGGAACCAAATCAACACAAACTGAACAACTCACTACTCACATACATGTAGACAGTCCCACTTGGCAAACAGTTTGCCAAGTATTTTAATCTGAAGTTATATTTAGCCCTTGCAGTTCCTCTAATCCAGTCTAAAATTAGATCAGTTAGCATATGCATATGTTTTGTAGGATAGGAGGTAACACCATTTTCATGGGCCTCCTGGCATGGTATCAGGCTCTGTTACTTAAAAATGTCTCATGCAGATGTTTCCCTATATTAAGCAGACTTTTCTGATGCAGGATTAGAATTCAGGAGTAAATCTGAGTATTTTAGATAGGTTATAAACTCTCCAATTTCCTTCCTGTGATTACTCATTTAAATCTGGATTTCAAGGAGACTATTCACTCATTTAAGGTTACACTGGTACATCTGTTCTTACATAATTAGAGAACCATACACAAGTCCTTTCACTGAAAAAGAAGGTAAAGTTTTCATGCTTTATTCTTTGAACAAACCAATTTAGATTCTTTAATTTACAATTGGATACACACAAGTAGATCTCAGTCCCGAAACAAAACTTTCATTTTGAGGGGAAGGAGAGAAGAAAGGTTTTTTTTTAGTTTTGTTGTTAAACACACACACATTTTTTTTTATTTTTTTTTTAAACACGCTGCAAGGAAGTTGCTGACTTCGTGAAATTAAGCCTTCTATTATCTTAACTACTTGTGCTAAGTAGACAAATCTCACTGCTAACTTTGTAGCTCTTTCTTACTTAAGACTAAAGAGAATTATTTTTTTCCAACCTCATGCTATAAACCATCAAACAATTTTCTGATGCAACTGTTCTGAAGAGGCACCGAATGTCTTGTTCACTGACAACCAAAGACATTCCCTATTTCTACTATTGCTAATTAATTAGTTTTTGTTGCTGTTGTTGTCTTTCTCCTAATGTTGCACAGCAGCTATTACTAAAACAGATCCAAAGTAAACTGGGTAAATTACAGTAATCCACACTGGTAGAGTACTGCTGGATATAAGAGAAAATCCTACGAATACAGGGGCCACTTTCATTCTACATATAGAGTTGAACATAGTGCACAGAATTGCTGAAGGAAGGGTGAGTGGTGCAAGAAAAGGCACTGCAGTGAGCTCATCAGGAAGAGGGTGGTGAGATTCTACAAAAACAAACAAACAACAGTTCTATCCCCTAGTGACATCACTGCCACTATACCATTGTAACTTCTGTCCATGGCCGGTAGGAGGTTACTGAGATGGTGCTGCACTTCCCAAACTCACTTATCTTTGGGGTTCCAACCCCTCCTCATGCTACTACATGTTGTAATATTCCCCCCTTTCTAATGGTGTAAGGAGGATTTGAGAAAGCAAACTTGAATACTTCCATCATCAGTGCTCACTCAACCCTGTTAATTGGCCAATAATCCAACATTTAAAGTGACCCTCTTTCCTTGCCTCCCACGCTTCCCAGTGCAAGGCTGCTCTTGTTGTTCTTCTTAATACCATAACAGATGATTTCACTTAATTACAGCTTGTCCAAACTTATGTGGCTGCACAAGCTGGGAGATAAAAAAAAAAAAAAAAGGCAGACCACCACAATCACTAGCTTGTCCAGCGGAGGCACAGAACAGAACCAGATTTTGCTTGGTGAAGACGGAGTGGAACTTGGGCACTAGAACTGTCATTAGGAGTCAAATATCTGCAGTCCAAGCTGTTGTTTTACAATTTGATAAGCTCCTACTTCCATACAAGGTAACCTAACAGTATCCTTAATGCAGAGCAGCGGGGAAGATCTTCACTCAAAATTAAAGCACACCGCTGTTCCTTCAGCCAACAGGATTTCTATTAGACCACAAGTGCCTGGTAGGATATCCAGTTAAGTGTTGGTGCTCAGGCTGTGCCAACTTATGAATACAATGTCAGAACTTGGCCTTTAATTATTCTTCCACAGCAAGGGGGATTCATATCCTTACTTCCAAAAATAAATGGAAAAGGGACAGTTCCTTCCTGTGAAGATTCTGTTATTTGAAGGATAAAAGTGATTACAAGGAAGCATTGGTTCTAGTTAATATATTATTCTTATCTTAAAGTTCTCGATATTATAATGGCTTTTGGAAGACAAGACATATCTTAACTTCTGTTAACAGCAAATATTAATATCAGTGGGCCAAAGCAAAATGACTTTCAAAATCAGTAAGGAATTATATCAGGGCAAATGAGAACGTTGGGTTACAGTCCAGTATGCAAAGAAGGTGGTTTGTATTTCGGGAACTGAGTATCTCTGGGTCTTTTGGTGTAAACATAACTGTTCCTTGTAAGGCATAATTTCCCTATTTCCCTCATGCTATAAATATATATTGCCAGGAAGACATTTTGGTGATGACACAAGCAAATAGGCGCCAGAGGCAGACCAGAAACAATTGCTGTCACATTGGAAATCAAATTCAAGCTGGTCATAATATGCACCAGAGCTGAACTACTGTTCCAAGTTCCCTTCCAACTCTGCTACGCATCAGCTGAAGAATTTACCCAGCTGAGAGTTCAATTCTTACTGATGGATGAGATAGGCATCTGGGAATCAGGGACTGTCAATAGTTTCTGACCCCATAGGTCTTCCAAATTGATAAACTAAACTGCAGGCTCCAAGTAGCATTACAGTAGCTCTACTTCCATTCAGAGTTCTCCTGTAACAGGGAATTATCAATGAAATTGAGGGATATCCTTATTCAATTTTCCACTCTTTCTTAAAGCCCTCTGTGATTCTCCCATCTGTTTTTGTTAGAAACAGCTTATTTGGGGGTGTCGATTACCAAAGAGAGATACAAAAACAAAACATCCAGTATTAAAAGGATCTCTGTAGGACTCAATGTTCCCCAGTAATGAGACTAATCCTATTTACTCAATTTGTACACAAAAATAATGCATTATTTCCATTTAAACAAATGCTATAATAACATGATGAATATTAAATCACTCTCCAATGGAATTTAGACATTGAGATTACATTCCTAATGGGCTCTGACTCTGAATAATACAAATTGTGAAGCATTTTTTTCCTCCACTTTTTGTTTAATTCTTCACAGTCTAATGATGCATTTGCTTCTACAATGATTGAAATAACTCTTAAAATAACTCCCAAAGCAACAGATCTAAGCATTAAATACACCAGAACAGAAACAAAGACTGTGCAAAAGGCCTGCACAGCAAAATTAAAGGAACAGTAAACCTTCGCACCTTCGCCCTGCTCTAGCCAAGAAGAAAAGCTTGCATATCTGTGGACAGCTAGCTAAACATTAACAACCACCTTCATAACCTTGCTGAAATCAAGGGGAGTAAGATGCCTACTTTGTAGTCATACAAATCCAAGAGGTCCAACACTCCTCACACCCGTGCAATTTTTATACAACTGAATAAGCACAGTTCTCTTGTCTTGCAGGATGATTCATTAAACTATAAATTGCTCAGATGCTATGATAAAAAGAACTTCACTGAATGGATAGTTTAATATAAAGTTATAAACGTAGAATATAACAAATGACTCCAGTATTGACTAAGTGTACAACTTGGTGTTGTGCCCTGAGCCCAGGTAACTCCAAATGCTTTGATATTCACATGGCTGAGGGAGTCACAATAGTTTCATAGATCACTTCCTGAAGAGAGGGACCATCGAGATGGAAACGTGTGCAGTTTTAATTGAGAATGTTTGACAAGAATTTACTTCTTTATTACATTAGCATGTTCTGTATTAATTACCTCACTGAAAGAGTTGGTTTTTTTTTTTGCATTCACCTCCATCTGAAAAGCAATCAAGCTTTGCTTACTCTTCATCATCCCCTCAAATACCTCCCCCTTTTTTTTCTCCTGCTAAGGAAAAGCATTCTCTCCTTCCTTGTTTCCTGACACAAAATAAATCTTCAGTTTCTTTGGGGGCTAAGTGAACAGCCTTTGTGTTTATTTTAATTCACAGTATTGATAATACTTATGTCATATTCCACCTGCAGTGCAGACTACTTACAATCCTAACTTGCATTTTCAGAAGAGAAAATTAATTGTGGCTTTACTTTTAAGTGCAGTCTTGGATTGCATGTATCAGATCTTTCCAGTTCCTGAACATTGAACAAAAAGCCGGTGCTAATAATTTTGCTACCATATATATATATATATATATATATATATACACAAATGCTGTAGCCCGTTTTAAAAGTATATGAATATAACACAAGCATATGAGTGCAGTGTAGGCATGGTAACAGCACATACTTGTTGATAGCCACACTATGCAGGAAAAACATTTTGACCCTCAGGGCTCAATCAAAATTACATTCCCTCCAATACTTATGCTCCACAAGGATTTCAGGAGCTTTATGTTCATTGGGGCACCCAAGATTAATTCATTCTATGAAGACAATGACCAATAATATTATCTGTTCTCTAACATACACCATGCTTTACTAGCAGAGAGGAAGCAAAAAGAATCCTTCAGAGTACGTTTATTCACAGTTTATCATTGATCAGAAGAAAAAAAGGAATAGTCCTGGTCAAAGTGCTAGCTCCAACCTATCACAAAGAGTGCTGAAGAAACCCACAAAAAGGTGTACAACAGGAAAAACAAATAAAAATCAGTATCTAAATACAGAAAATATGAGAAGGACTAGAATTTCTGTTTCAGTAAAGACAGCACAGAGCAGTGATGGGAAGCCATGCCAACTCTTAATTGGGTAAAATGGAAAAGAAACCTTCCCCATTAGGAAGAATGCCAAAAAATCCTGTCCAGTGTGGCATCAGAAAGCTTAGAGAAGGAAGTGGACAATGGCAGAAAGGGAGCAGAGGGAGCATTTTCTTCATTCCATATATGAACTCTGCACATACGTATATCTACATATGTGTATACTTACATACACACACACTTGCCATGAAAGACAATAGAGACAGGAAAATTACTCACCAAAGTTAACTGCATACTGAGATAATGTGATTATATTTTCTCAGAATAATAGTATTCTTGCCTGAAGGCCTGCAAACATCCTCCAGGACAGACAGACTTTATCCTTCTATAATCCAAGTTTTAGCTATGCATTTATTGAACAGTTTCTAAATAGATGTATAAACATCTGCTACCTAACAAACGTGAACTAAGCAGACTCCCCTCCTGGAATTAGTTCCTCGGATTCCCTGCTCAAGTACACCAAATCATCTTTAAATTTCTCCTTGTCATTCACACACGCCTGAACAGTTTAGCCTTATGCCATGGCTTGAAAAGTCAGGAGACTCAAACTACCATCAGTAAGGGAAAGAAAGTCTGAGAACTTAGGACCTTCTGCAAATGACATCTACAATTTTCAAAGACCTCTTTGTTCAAAATGAATTAATTTGCACCCTCCAGTTCCAAGCTGCTGAACTTTGCTCTTTCTTTAGACACTATGCTGTGTTATGAAACATCTTTCTGTTTCATAGCATAAAGGGAAAAAAATAAAAATGAAAGAAACTAAATCACCAATAGCCACTGGTTTCAGGAAAGCTAAGCCTGGAGACTGTTAGCTAAAATGTTACAAGGATTTGCAAAAAGTAAAGAATGCACAGTGATGCCTTCAGGACTAGACTAATAATTACTTTTGACCAGGTGACTGAGCTGAAAAAAAACAGTGAAAGACTGCTTCTAATAAGGCTTTCATTTAATTTTTCCATGAGCTTCCCTCACACACACATACACACTTTTGAAGGTTGTTTTTTGTTTGTTTGTTTTTTTTTAAGGTACAAACAGATTTTAAATATAATGATTTTAAATTGAGGAGGCAAGCCTTCTATTCTGAAGGTGCTGAACCACACACAGCATTTTGATTTTCAGAACTTTCATCCACTCTTTACAAAGCATTTTTGAAACTCTTTGGAAGACAAAAATTATTTCCGTAACCTGCCTCAAATTTGAGTACCACAATTTGCCTGAAACTGCCCAAACTGTTTGCCCAAAGATCTCTGAATGGCATCTGCTACTAGTGAACTTCTGGGGAGGCTGTGATAGCATGCTCTCAGAATAAAGGCTGTGCTGTAATTTTAAGACCATTTGTGTATCATAACAGGTGCTGCCCTGAAAGTATTTAGTGAATAGCTTTTATGGGAAGCAACCTCTGGCCACTGCTCACATACTCTGCTAGGAATTACGGGGGAAAAAAGGGGAGTCTTACTTTTGCTATTTGCTCCTGTTAGCACACTTACTCGTATACCTTAAAAATCAACGTACTCAAATTAATTTATAAGTAATAATTTCAAGTGAAATTGACTTCCTTTAATTACATTTAGTGTTATATACAGTGATGCATTATTAAATAAAAAAATACTATCACAAATGACAAAAATCCATGTTTAATTTAAGTAGCCCAATTACTTTAAGTGCTGTTACAGTCAGAAAAGTGTTTCAAGGATAAATATAGGAACACACAATACCATTTCTTCAATAGCTTCCAGATCAAATTCAATGTAAAATCCAAAAGGTCAATTTTATTTTTTTCCTTTTACCCCACGACATCATAAACTCCCCATGGGACTCTCAGAACTTGGCTGGATTTTTTCTTTCCTAGCATTCTCTGCAGCAGTAATTGTGATTATACATTATGTCAGACATAGTTTCTTCCACCCCCCCCCCCCCCCCCCGGAAAACCTTAATTCCATTCCATCCAGGTAAAAGTTGAAGATTTTGTATTTGTCTAGACATCCAGTAGTTCTGTTACACATGAATAACCAGGCAGTGCAGAATTTGCACATAAAAAATGTTCAAAGGATCCTGCTTCTTGTTGGAAGGAACAGAGTTACAGTCCAGTCTATACCTCCCTTTCTATTTTTATTCAGCACCAACAATGACAGAGGTGTCCAAGGACTCCCTCCCTGCATCATTGCTGTTGGGGATTGATGAGTGTAATGAAGGCTGTGGCTGGTTGCTTCAATTCAATACACAAAAACAAGAATCCCAACTCAAGCTTCTCTGCAACAGTTCCAGCTGCGATGCTCCAACTGACCAAAGCCGGGTGTTATTAATAATACATGTAAACTCAACCATATAGCACATGCAGAAAAAGCCTAACACCTTCTGGTAGTGTCAGATGTGCTGAACTGGCACATAGCAACACATGCGCAGTTGGTCCAGAACTCAAGTGCCATACTCCCTGTATTTGTGTTAAACAAATGGTTGCAGCAAAAGTCTGCAGAGAAATATGGCAGCCCTAGCAATGTAGAAGTGGCTGTCCAACAACTGAGCTAATGGCACAAGAAGCAGAAGACATCTAATGTTATACGGACAAGAATAAAGTACATTTTTATGATAAAGTAAAGCAAGTAAGATGGAGGTAACATATGCAAATGTCCTACTTTGCTTTTGATGTGACAGCCAATGCTCCACATCTGATTCTCAGCATTACATACAGGAATTGTGTAAAACTAAGCATATCTCAAATTTCATTACTAGTTTCCTTAGCAGATCAAATAATTGCATGTAGTATTTTTTGTGTAATTGAGTAGTGACCTGCACAAAAGCCCTTGTAGACCATCTCAGGATCAATTGCTAGTTGTAAAACTATTGATAGAATAATGTTTGCAACTTTAAATCAAGGGCTCTTGACAGTTAGGACTTGGAAATAAAACTACCATATAACTACTGTAGGGAAAATAAACAAACAATCAAAAAAAAAAAAACAAACAGGAAACAGCACACTGAAAACCAACTGCTTTCTACATAACAGGATTCATCCAGAAGCATTCAAATGGAAGTGGCATCCATGGGTATAATGAAAAAAATCCTTACTCTCAAAAAAAAAAAAAAGAAATTAAAAATAAAGTAAAAAAACCCTTTTTTTTAGTAGTAGCAGCAGCAGGGTTTTTTTCCCTCCCTGTAGGAACAGAGCTCCATAGAGTCTTGAAAGCTCCAAAGTTCTTCAAAAGTTTCTTTTGTAAAGCTTCTGTACAACACTTTCCTTAACTAGACAACACTGTGAGTTATCAATACCAAAAATTAAAAATAAAATACTGCAGCTCCGCTCCCTTTCACAGTTCTAATATCATTTCAGTAACAAAGTAGAGTCGTAAAAAAAAACCTGTTTGTCTTACATTGTAAAATATGCACGTGCAGGGAAGCAGAGAGACTTGATATAACCACAGAGACAAAGCGCTTCCAACAGTAAAATTAATCTGGTGAAAACATAGCTATTACTCACATTCTCTTCAAAACTATGACTTGATATTCCTCATTGCTTTTGTTTTCATATCCAGCTATCATAATCCTTCCCAAATCCTTCCTCTAACCATAGGGCTATTTGCTTACCCCAGAAGTACATTTTCAACTGTTTATTACCCAATCTTGTCTTACTGTGGGCAGCACCCACTGCTTTTAACCTATAGTCATTTTAGAGCTTGGTAAAAATCTATATGAAACTTGCCACGCTACCAATTTTTGTGTCAGAAAATTTGATTACTGATGTTTCTACATCCAGGAGGTCAGCAAAATAAAATATTACACTTCTCCTAGGCCTTTGCACACCACTGATGCAATATATGCTGCTGCACAAAACATACTCCTGTCCAAGAAAAAGCAATTCAAAACATCAGCACACTTGAAGCTTTTTAGGATGACAACCTATCTGGCTGCTATTTCAGGGTCTTTGGTAGATAGACCTAGTGCCACTGAGCACTATATGACAGCCATTGCCAACGTTGGGTCAATTCATATTTTCCCCAGAAAATTAATATCTAATACCCTGATTTAGCATGGGATTTTCATACAAACATTTAAAGTAAAACAATGCATTTAACATGACCATGACTACCTTTGAGTTCTTACTGGAGTTGCTTGGTTCCTGAATGTACCACTTAATTCTGTTACTTAAAGAATTCTTAAGACTTAAGGAAATTCTGAAACCAATTCAGTCACATGGGGAGAAATGTTTTTCTTTCCTTTTCACACATGGGAAAGCAAAGCATTAGAGGGTCTTGAGAGCCTTCTCAAAATGGTATGGCAGAGAATAACATGTCAAAGATAGGTTTCAGTCTCCTTCATTCTGGCCTTGAGCTCCAACAGCTCTACAGCACAACAGCAAGAAAGGAGATTTGTTTTGTCTTATCTTAGCCATGGCTTACATGAATTACTGTATAGTCCCTTACCATCATTTTCCTATCAGGCAGCAGTCTCATCAGGAGAAAACTCCCATATTGATCAACAGGAAGTAGATTTCTGTACCTCCCCTGAAATTATGCATGAACCATAAAAGAGAGAAGTGAAAAAACAAGGGTTGAGTCATAAAGATGCATTATTTATATGAAATCTCTCTATAATTGTACAAAAGCTCATTTTTCCTTATACAAATACAGGAGAACTGTATGGGTATGTATTAACTGACCTTTCTTCCACTCTTGTGTCATTGAGAAGAGTTCGCATGCTACAGCTTTCAAGTCTGAGGTCACTGGAAGGTCACTTTTCCAGAACCAAGCTATTATACAATTCTTCAGCACAAAAGTGACAAAACCTAAAAGCTGGTTTCAGGTAAGATGCAATGACACAGTCTGAACTCTTCCGCATTATGCAATTCTCTTTAAAATGCCTGCATCTTTCCTGCGACCTCTCTCCATTTCTTGTTACAGGTTCAAAAACAGAATTTTAGGCATGTTACTGTGAAGGACCACATTCTTTCAATGAAGTTATGCATACAGATTTCTATCTGTTGCTTCAGTGAAAAAATGTCAGATAAAGTATATTTTATCACAAGTACAAATCTATTAAGGTATTTTTTCTTTAGGCTGTTCAGTGATTCAGTGACTACTCTGTATTTCTGACTGCAAAGTCTGTTACTTTCCCTTAATTTAGCAAGTGCAGAAATTATAATACAAAATGTATGTCTGTTAAGGGACAAGTAATTCATGCGGTAAATATTTTTCAGCTCCGGTATAGTGCAGAATTACTGTAAACACAGGAGTTCTTTAAATTGGGCAATGTTATTTTGTCTTTAAAAAACTTGACAGTTTCCACAAGGAGGACACCAAGGGATTGGCTCATTTTTAGAGATCAGCAGATGGACAAATTAAAACATTACTCCAGGGAATAGTATAACTTCCACGTAGTAGGTAGAGAAGGACTATTTGTTAAACTACAAGCGCCCAATGCTGGAAACCCTCCATAATGACAAACGCACGTTCCTCTAGTGACCTCCCTCCTGAAAGCCAGCAGTCAACTCCTGCATTTTGAGCGGGGAAGTGTCGCTGAACATGCATAAGTACAGCTCTGCTGAAGCAAACTAACGAGGGCAATGGGCATGCCCTGAGAGCCAGGTGCTGTTCTTGAGCTCAGCATGCAATTTCCTGGGCACTAGGTTATTTATCCTGTATTCACCAATGCCTGCCCAAAGTTGGCAAGGTTCAATTGCCAAGTGCTTCTTTACAGAAACTCCTCCAACCAAATTCTTATGAAAACATCATTGTAATGGAATTCTTATAAGATAGTTGTCCCTTTCACATCAAAGAGGAAATAGTGCACGGGCAGCTGCAGTATACAACATGTTCTCAACTGGAAGGAACATAATACGTGCAGCAATCCTCCATTCCCTTTTAGAGTTTGTTTTATGGGTGACAGGTGAAGGACAGTCTGCTATAAACAGAAAAGATTAATTTGATATCTAAATTTACAGACCATGTAAATTAAGGGCTTCAGGGTTTGGTATAGAGATGTTAACCCTTTGCAGAGAAGGGCAAAAAACCTGTATTAATAGAAAAAGAGATGGGATAATATATAAAACCAGGTTTGCTACAAGGGAATATGGGTGACAACAGGTTCTACTTAAGGCATCTGCAGTGTTACCAAGGCCAGGAATCTCGGGGGTTTAAACTGCTCCCTTTGAAGTTACTTTCTTGAAAGTAACTGTTTGAATAATTTAATCTTCTTAAGTCCAACCCTAATGCTATATAGCAACATTACCATCACTACAGGAAGGCTACACCAAAAGAGCACCTACCATGTACATTGCGTTTTTTGCTTTCAAAGCATTCAGTAGTGGAGCATTATATAGGACAGTAATAATTGACAGCTTATTTGCTAGGTTGCTACATTTTTGAGCCTACAGTTTACTTCTAATGCAAGTTATCATGGCAACTTCTCATGCTTAAAATAATTTTATATAATTAAAAACGTGATAGAGCCTCAATTGATTTCCCACTTAAAATCATCCTCCTCATCTTCTGCCTGGTCATTTGCTCTTCTTCAATAGCATATCTAACAAGTCAAGCCTTTGCACAGTCCATTTTTTTTTTTAATAAAAATAAATGAGTGGCCCAAATTCAAAACCAAAGATGTTATCTCTGATTCACCAGTGAAAATCCTCCATAATATAGTATGAATACAAATAAAGAGCTACATTGTAATTGGTGAAGTTTGTATAAAATCTAAACTATATACATATACAGAGATACACATGAGATTATCTTTCCAACTACAATCTAATGTCAATTTCCTTTCCCTATATTCTGTTCATACTAAGTCACCACACCAAAAACATGCATATCACATTTTAAACCCAAAGTGTTTACATGGTTTTAAAACATTGCATAGAAAATTTATTTCCCCTATTACAGATGCTATATACTAAGATGAGAGTACTGAAAATACTGTAAGTTAATCATATGGAACAATGTTCCTATCCGTTGAGCAGATTAACAAAAAATATGCACTCACTTCCCTTCACTCAGATCTTGGCATGATGCAAGGTTTATTTTTTTTTGCTTCTTTACACCCATTACAGGGTAGTAAATTTCTTTGGACATAGACTTCTTTTCCCTAAGTTTCAGACCAAAGGAAAAAAATTGCTGAAGGAGATGCATCAGATGTAGTAAAAAAGCTAACTCTACCTCTTGGTTTAATGCCAAGAAGTATAACACTGAAAGTTACTCCTAATGGAGAATAGTGAGAGGAAGCATGTGCAAAAAGATATGGCAATAGTTATTTTGAAAATTAATTTTTAAAGAGAACAGTACTCAGCTTTGATAGAAAGTGTTTTCAGGGAATGGGTAGAGGCCACGCTGAACTTCCTTGCGCAGCTACATGACCTCTGCCAATCAATGTCAACACTTTATTAATTTTTTACTGAAAAAGTGTGAGATGATTCAAACTTTGGCTGTCTTGGTAGATGTTGCTAAGCAACTTTGCTGCTTGTCTGAGAATTAGTTTTCACTGCAACCTTTCCTTCAAATCAAAGACCCGTGTCACTTAAAACACTTTGCCCTTTGCCGAGGAAGAGCCCAGAAAGTTCTACCCCCTTCCCTTTTATATTTTTCTCTCCTTTCCCTAGTTTAAAAATCAATTTCATAGCATCTGAAATCCTCCGCTTTACTCACCGTAATCACTGTCATAAAAGACTATGAATTTCTGCCATCGCAGCTCAGTGACCAGTTTCAGCATAACGTCGTTGAGGCGGACTGGTGGTCGGGCAGCCAGTGTGTACTCCTCCTCCTCCAGGCTGGGGTTCAGGTGGCAGGCTGTGCGCGGGGAGCCTCCTGTGTTGCGCTGCACAAAGAGGTGTGGGATGTGCATGGCATCCGTCAGGGACTGCAGGGCGTTGGCCGAGGCACAGCCAGTGGATGTCACTAAGGCTAAGATCCCTAGGGTCATCAGGTCACAGGCTGGAGAAGAAAAGAAATAAAGTAGGGTTGAAGCAGGCTTAAAAAACTCCTTGACTGATCTGGATGCTATGAACAGTACTAGACAGGCTTTACCCTTGCCATTAACAGAGAGCTGAAGAGATTTCTGTTACAGTATCAGCTGAAGCCTTTCAGAGATAGGTCCTGTACCTTTACAGTAGGAGACAGTATCTGCAATCTGTACAGATAAGACCAAGTTGAGAACAGATACCATTACTGTCCTCATTTCTTCAGACTGAAGCCAATGCAAATGGAGATTACAGCCCTTGTGAGGGCTCTAAGTGCACCACCCACCTCTGACTTGGTCATGCACATTGGCTGTGGGCTTCAGACAACAGAGAGTGATTTCAGTTTCAAGGAAATTTCTTATACAACAGAGTTTTGAAGGATTTTTAAATTGATGAAGAAACATTCACTGCTTGCCTCTCAGAGCAACAAGGAAACAACAGAAGTGCTCATTAGAATGAAGGCAAGTCATGAATGACTAAACATTTATTAATAACACTGTAGTTGTCTGTAAAAAGATCTGGGAAAGCACGTACCACTTAAAATCACAGCATCTACATTTGAGCCCACCTGCTTCAAAGAACAAAGTGTTACTGAGCTGGAAGTGCAGGGAGGGCAGTGATGGTGGCAGAGGCCTGTGTGGCCTGGGCATTGGCTGCCGCCCTCATGGCTCGCTCCTTCTGGTCAGTCACCCTGATGTTCAGCTGGCGCTGGAAAGGGTTTCCACCCAAAGCCCCTAGCTATACCTCAGCAGCTATTTAGTCAGTATGTGGTACAGTGTGTCTCCAGGAGCTCCTCAAGCAGCACAGTGAGCTCTCACCCGCCTTCCAGCTCCCCAGGGCAGCCTGTGAGGAGGGCTGGGGGCTTGCTCAGGGTTTCAGCAGCATCGGTCCCCATGCGACCGCCTGCATAAGCACAGCCTGCCCAAAGGAAACCACCCCGTTTCCCTGGGTGCTGCCTCGGCACAGAAGAGCAGGCTGCCCACGCATGGCACATGCTATGAGGCTGCCAGGGCACGTGCCAGGCAGGGTGGGACACGCATCCCCCCAGTCATGGAGCAGCTCCGCCAGTCTCTGGTGGAAACAGACTGAGCAGAGTGGTAGGAAAATGAACACAGCATGCTAGAAGGATTTCTTTGTCCTCCTCCGAACACTTCCTTTTGTATCTCCACATTCAGAGGCCAAAGAGCCAAAGGAGTGGGACAGGTTATGAATAATTATTAATAATTAACTGTTAATTATCAAATAATTATATAAAGCCATGATAATTAAATACATAAAGCTGTGCCTAATGCAACCAATGAATCATTTCACCAAATATCTTCTTAGAACAGACATAATAAATACTTTTCACTTTTATATGAATAACAAAATATGTTTGATCCTCTCTCCATACAGAGCATTCAACATGTATCCTAATGCAACAGAGAAAAATGAAATGCTACTTGATGGTCTTTACAATAAACATATGTCAGCTGCATTATCTAAATTTACTCTGTGTTAATTATAGTTATACGAAATTGTTCTTTGTTTTTCTTGAGAGCTGACCTGATTTAGCAGTGGGGAGTCATTACATTTGCCAAATGGGAGACCCAGGTTCAGGAACAGATTTGATTTCCCAGGCTCTTTGCCAGAGAAAATGGAACATGCCATACAGGTAATTTATTTAGTCACAGTAGGGGAGGGAACAGGAAACAGAGAAGTGGGAACAGAGGGAGAGAACAGCAGAGCTGAGCTATAGACCCCTGCAGAGAACACCAGCCAGCGAGCTTTGCCACCACCAAGGGCGAGAGAAGCAAAGCCACACAGATCCACAGAAGAAATAATTTACTTGCACAAGCAGACGGAAGAGAAGAAACAAAGCCCTTTCAGACAGAAGGCTGCATTCAGACAGTCACTTATTCATGCAATATAGAACTGATCATCAGTTGCATGACGAGAGATAACTTCATTCAGCAATTTACACTAATAAAAAGCTGCTAACATACTAGTCGCAAAGAGACCAAAGAGATATGACAGCCCACGAACAGTCCGTATTTCTCCCCACACAGCCCAAAGAACACAGCTGAAATACCTCAGTGATGTCTGTTTTGGTTGAGGGACACTGTTTTGCAGTTTGTACCAATGGGTTAAAATGAAGAATTAGTCAATCGGCTTCTACATTCTGATATTTTGTCAATTGACTCTGTTCTGCCTGAAAGTATATGCTACACAGTGCTTTCTCCTCTTGCCTTTGTTTTGCAATAGTACAGCAGGAAATATAAACTGGAATGACTAAAGAGAAAGGTTTCATATTTTCTGAATCACGTTTAGTCAAATCACAGAACGTGAAACAGTGCATGTCATTTTCAATAGAAGACTTTTGCTGAATAAAATGTGACTGATTCCAAGAAGTTCAAGTTCAACCTCTCCAGCCTTACTGTTCTGAATGCTGAGAAGCTTTTAGCACATTAAGAGAAGTTTTTTCTACATGAGTAACACAACGGGGAACACAACTACAAAGTACAACAGACTCCAATTCATTAAAAAAATTCTCAAGTCTTAAGACATCTTGAAATTACTTACCAAGAGAATGTTGAAAAGATTACAGAATCCCAGAAGAAAACTGGTGAGAATGTTTAGAACTTTCTCTTCATCCCCCCACCCCCTTTCTCATTCCCCCATGTTCCCCATGCATGGCTATGCTTTATTGCATGCAAATTTTTGTGGCATGAGAAAATATTTGTAATTTTGTTTTAGTTTATACTAGCTATGGATTTTGAGCAACCATCAAGCATCCCTGACCATGTGACTGAATAAATAAGTAATTCTGTACCTCGGCTATAGTTTCACAGGCACTCAAAAGAACCTGAACTTTTTGTACATTAATTTCATAACCCCCATCCTTATTTCCTTAAAACTGAAATTCAGAAATTTGAAGCACTGTGGTTCATATAAACTTAATAACAAGGGAGAGAGGAATCCAAACACATTGATCTTAAGCGATCTTTCTTATTTACTAGAGATGTACCACACTTTCATCTAGTGAAGACACTTTCCTATTTATTTACGCTGTAGGTAGTAATCTCAGATTTAAAGAAATGCTTTTAAATCTGAGTTCTACAGATAAAAGATGCAACGTTCTAGCAATCTTGCCTCTGGATTATTGCTATTCATATAGCAGTGAAATTACTAATTTACTGTATCAAACATCTTCATTGTCAGGATACATTTTAAGAGGATACCAACATCCCACAAGCCATACTGCAAGAAATGTGCATGTTAACCTGGTGAAAACATGATCATCATACTTAGAGAATAAATTGGCATTCAAACTATTTTAGCAGATAAAATTATTTCATGGTAGGTTTTGGTCAATATTTTCTTCTAACTGCAGACCATCTCCCAAGTTTATCCTTGACTGTTTATAAATTAGATTAATTGATAATTTAGGAATCATCTCAGTGAAGTATCTCTCCTAACCTATTCTGAAAATGACTTTAAACAACTCCCTTTTTCAAGTCTGCTTGACATATTGTCTTAAACTGTTATTTCCATGACAGAAGAATAGATGAATTCCCCATCTATTGCATGATTTTCTAACATTTACCTTCTATGTAAGCAGTATCTTTTTCTAGGTTTTGTGTTGGATATTATCTCTGTCATGATATTGGCAGAAGTAACACAGGTTTACGTATTTGGGTAATCTTCTAACACCCGTTTTTCTAACTTGACTCTAACATCATAGCTATGCACAGTAAACTTTTTCACATTCTTGGACCACACCTCTATCTCCTTTAACACCACAAGTGAGCCTGAAAGACTGCTTATGATTTTTTCATACTGCACCTTATCTCTACTGCCTTTTTTAATGTGTGGGACTCTGCGGCATATGACACTAGAATTCTGCTAGAATCACATTTAAGATCTTGCTCTTCTACAGGTGCTTCCTGTGTTGCCATCCTGTTTCTCAAGACGTGTGGACAACAAAGTTTGTCACCATGTTCACAAGGATATTTGTATTAAGGGCTTTAGCTCAGATCTCCCTATAATTAAATCCCTCTCTCCAAACTACATATAATCAAAATACTCAAAAATAAACTGTTATCTTGCTCCTGGCAACATGACAATATGACTATCTTTCAGCCTCCCCTTTCAGTGGTTTCCTATTATTCAGGATAGGATACTAACTTGTTCCTTTGTTTCCACAGTTATCAATAGACCAGCTGCCACTAATTTCTGATCTAGTAATATATCCACCTACTGGCATTCGCACAGCTTCTTCAGACTTCAAAGCCTTGATGTCTCTCACTTCTGTGTATCACTACAGCTGGTCCTACCCACTTTGAACCCCATCAGATAAATCCTCCCTCTTTTCCTCGACATTTTTTCTTCCTTTTCCAGTTTGACTAGCCCTTAAGAGCTCTTCACTGCACAGAGAATGGAAGATTATCCTAATAAAATAACTTGTGCTTTAAAAAATTTCTACTGTTTGAAAATTGAGAGGTTGCTGCCTTTTTGCTTAGAAAGATTTTCAAATGAAGAGAACATCAGATGCAGCAAGGGAATAGAAATACAGTCACACTGCACATACCTGGTGTTTCTGATGTAGTAGCCTGCAATGAAATGATTAACAAAGTTGGCACTTAAGTGTTTGTAATTAGGTTTCAAAGCTACCATCCTGCTGAGATGAGGGACTTAACATTTGCCTTAGTATTATTGTCTCAGTCAATTTGGCTGATAAGTTATTTTTCACATAGTTTATCTTTGAAAACCAGAAGGAAAAAAAAAGTATTATCAGAACATCAATTTCAAGAAAACATAGCAAATTCTAGGAAGAATATCTTTTGGAAAACTAAATCACTGTATTTCCTGAAATTATCAAGGCCTGTAATTTATTCTGCTGAAGGTGCACAGTTGGCAAGTCTACCAAATAGCCTAGCAGATGCAAAATATGTGCTATACACAAACAATAAACTAGCTATTGTATTATTCCTCTATACAAAATTTAACCAGCAATTTGATTCGTTTGTCAATTTATAAGTGAGCAGATGCACCTAAAGGTTTTGAGTAAAACATTGGAATAGACAAGAATTAGGAGATAAAAACATACCCATTCAGAAAGCTGATAAACTGTAACTTTAATCAAGACATAAGGTCTTCATGAAACTCATCCGTGAAGGTATTTTTTAAGTTAAATGAAAGAAGTCCTTCTGGGAGATTGGAGCACTAAGATGAGATAAAAAGGATGATGGCAGAAGAAAAAAGACAGCAGCCCTCCCAGCAATAGTTCAAAACAAGAGGGATGATGATACAGTCCCTTCAGGAGAGAGAGAAAAAAAAAAAAAAAAAAAAGCATTTTCATGCACATCTAAACAAAAAACAAATGTCTCTAAAGTAGTACAAGAAACTTCTATGAAGTCAGGGGCACAAACTTACAACAAATACAATCATGTAGAAAAGTGGCAAGACTTTTAGCTACCTACATTTGCATTCTGTTTAGGTCTTTAAAAGATCTTTAAAATTTAAATGCTTTTGTGCAAAACCACTCCATCAGGCATGTAAAATTAAAGTAATCTTAATACCACTGAAGATATTCCTATTAAAATTATTGATCTATAGAAAGATTCGCTCCTACTATTGATGAATTGAGGGCAATATCAAAATCAGGATCATTTAACCACTCTCTCAACCTTATGGTTCACTAAGTGGGGTTTCCAAAATAATGTTTTCTTCCTTACTTTACATTTGGATTATGTTTGCTTACTCTTCAGTTTTTTTCATTAACTGAGAAGGGCAATTTATTATAAATGTGTATTATTAATACCTAGTGTCAAGTTTTGCAGTTTGCCTTTCTTTGGATGCTCTGCAATTAGAATCTTTTTTCTTTTCCCGTTTCTATAGGCTTTTGCTTACTTTACATTCTGCATTTACAACCTCCTTTTTTCAGGTAACTAAGGAATTATTGTATTGTTAGAAATACACAAACTTCTCACAACAGAATAACCATTAATAGAGAAAAAGATAACAGACGTCAACCATATAGATATTATATGTAGCACTTTTATTGCTGCATCATCTTTATGCAGTGAAGATGATTGTTTCTCATTCCACTATACAGACCTTCAATCAAAACAAAATGCATTTTAAAAGAATGAAGCAAATTTGAAATTAATAATGGTTTGTTGTAAAAATCAAACCAAACAAACCTCCTAACTAGCCCAACTTGGATCGTTTTTTAGATACAGCATTTAAGAGCAATAAGTATTCCCTTTTATTTAAGCATCTGTTATTCTGTATTTGGGATCAGAAACCAGGCATTCTTAGATCCCACAGTCCTTGATGTGACTATCTTGGAAGCTACAGGAAAGTCTGACATAGCCTCACCAATAGCTCCCGATGTCCTGTGTTCCCCTGCTCGCTAGCATTCAGAAGCCCAATGTGATAAAAGAGAACAGAGCATAGCTGGTGTTTGTCAGATGGGTAATCCTGCTGGACTTCCCAGAAACTTGGTATTTATTTACCAGCAGTGAAATGGCCATTTTGACCCTCCACAGGGTATTTTTTGCTACTTATTTTTGTAATAACTTCCAACTAACAACACAACACTAGATAACATTGAAATAAAAGAATTATTGCTTAAACTGATTTTTTTTCCCTACATATTTCATTATCTCCTTGGTCTTAGATATAAGATATGGGAAATTTAGGTGTTTTTCGTAGCAACTGAACCTTAGCAACTGCAACAAAACTGCTAAGTCAGTTGAAAATACTTTTTTTTTTTTTTTTTTTTTTGAAAAATCTACCCTAAATTGTATGGGTATGTCGTGGTTCTGCTCGAGTGGGCAGCCGAGCTCCACCACAGCCGCTCTCTCACTCCCCCTCCTCAAAGAGGAATGGGGAGAAAATATGTGAAAAGGGCTCAAATAAGGACGAGAAAATCACGCAGTAATTATTGTAACGGGCAAAACAGACTCGGCATAAGGAGATAGTAAGATTTATTGCCTATTACTAACAAGCGAGAGAAGTGAGAAAACAAAGGAAAAAGCAAACCAAAAGCACCTTCCCCCCCATCCACCCTCTTCCACCTCCTCCCCCCGAGCGGCGCAGGGGAACGGGGAATGGGGGTTATGGTCAGTCTACAGCACTTCTTCTCTGCCGCTCCTTCTCGGTCACTGTCGTCCCCTGTGCTGTGGGGTCCCACCCACGGGATGCAGTCCTTGATGAACTGATCCGGCGTGGGCTTCCCACAGGCAGCAGCTCTTCCAGAACTGCTCCAGATATGGGTCCGTACCACGGGGTCCATCCCTCAGGAGAAAACTGCTCCAACCTGGCTCCCCTACGGGCAGCAGCTCCTGCCAGGTCACCTGCTCCTGCGTGGGCTCCTCTCCACGGGCTACAGGTCCGGCCCGGAATCTGCTCCGGCAGGGGTCTTCCACAGGCGGCAGCCTCTGTCGGTGCAGGGCCACCTGCTCCACCGTGGTCTCCTCCACGGGCTGCAGCATGGAACCCTGCTCCACCGTGGTACTCCATGGGCTGCAGGGGGACATCCTGCTTCACCATGGTCCTCACCACAGGCCGCAGGGGACTTCTGCTCAGGCGCCTGGAGCACCTCTCCCCCTCCCTCAACACTGACCTTGGCACCTGCAAGGCTGTTCTCTCACTCCCGGCTGCTGTGTGGCGCAGCGTTTTTTTCCCTGTCTTAAATATGCTCTCACAGAGGCGCAAACAACATCGCTTATTGGCTCAGATCTGGAAAACAATGGGGCCCTTCCCAAACATAGGGCAGCTTCTAGATCTTTCTCACAGAAACCACCCCTATAGCCCCCTGCTACCAAAACCTTGCCACGTAAACCCACTACAGGGTATATGCAGTCCTATAGCCAGATATTTTAGTCTTCACTTCAAGTAAAATTCCTAATAGTCCAGCTCAAAGCACTAATTGATCCAAAAATCAGCTACGCATCATTGCTTATATTTTCTAAGATAATGCTGATTATTTCAGTAGGCCATCAGTTAAAAGGAAAAGGTTCAAGAAAATTAGTATATGCATATATCGGTGTGCATGCTTAAGTGTACATGTAGTCAGCATGTCAGAATATCCCTGACAAAGCAGTGTCTAAAAATAGCATCTTGAAAGCTAAGGAAAGCATGAAAATTTGAAATGTTTACAAGAAATAAGTTTCAAAAATTATATTGAAGAACTGTCCTATTTTTGAGTGGCTCTTTTTATTACATTTCTTTTATTACATTTCAAGCATTCAGTAGCCTAACCTGAACAGGAAGGGAGAGAGTGGAAGAAAAGGGATTTTAATATATATAAATATCAATATCAATATCAATATCAATATCAATATATATTCTTCCCCCACACCCCTCAAAAAAGATATTGCTAGCCCTTACTTACAAAACAGACACACACAATGGCAACATCACCTTCCTTGTGCTGCTTTGCCCACAGTGGAAGCAGTATTTAGAAAAAACTTCTTTTCAACTATACGCCTTACCACCCAATACCTTGTAAGCCCATTGGCAGCATATACAAACTGTCAGAGCTCTCCTGACATTACCAGAACTGTCCTTTACCTCTACATAACAGTGACTATGCCTTGCTTCCTCCTTTACAACCATGTTTCACCATTTTCAGTAAGTTGTTATTGTTGGTTTATACACACATGGAAATATCACCCAGCTTTAGCATGAAGGCTACAAAACACTTTTGTTTTATATCAACTATTTACCATTAGTGAAGTCACAAAATTGCATAGCACCTTTCCCTAAAATACATACTGACTGCTGCAATTGGAGGTTAAAAGTAATTTCCCAGGAAAAGCAAACCAAAAAGAAATATAAAAAACAATGCTATGCATTTATATCACTATCAACCTGATAAAACACCAGCTCCTGTCCTTGAAAAGTTATCAAAGGGGGCAGGAAGAAGAGATATCTAGACCAGCTTTCTGTTGACTTTTATGCAGATAAAGATTCAAAATGGCAAGTAACACACGACAGAGAAGGAATACAGTTACCAAAACTAGAGCTGTAGCTTTCACTTAACGTCCTGAAGCATATTAATAGCTCTCTTCAGACTTTAATAGGCTAAAATAAAACATGAAAGTCCTTTAACACCAAGCAGCGAAGCGAACCTGCTCTACTGGCAAAGCATTTCAGTTTCCATACAACTGAGTGATGCCACCAAGTGGTCAACAAATGCACCAGTTGCTTTTTAAGTAAAAATTCTGGATTAATCTTCATTGAACACGGTACTTCCTGTATAGTAAAGCTACCAGCATGAAATCAGGGCATATGCCACTGGAAAAAAAAAAAAAAAAAAAAAAAAAGTGCACTAATTGAGAGCAATAGTGAAAGATAAAGAGGCAGCCGTACTTTACACAGGACGAATCAGATACTGCCCTCTAGCTCCTCCAAAGAGGGGAAGAATCTCAGAGCAAATGCAGCCTTATAGCCAATACTCTACTTCATAGCTGGAGTATTGCTTGGCTTTGCACTTGGGTGGATTGGGAAGACTGACCCAGTAAAGACTGCATAATGGATTTTAAAAAGTTGTTTACTCTTTTGTTTGTTTTGAGCTTTTTGTTTTTAAGACAGTAATTTACAAATTCAAGTAAAGATACTAAACATCGCAGAATTTAAACATTTTCTAGTTTTTTGTTTGTTTTTAATACTAAAAAATCAATTAAGTAGTACCTGATAGGAATCCGCCAGAATAACTGTACTTTTGATAACAAAATGTAATTCCATTAGTAATGTTTTTCCTCGAAGAATCAGAGCTTGGCATGATGTTTAAAACTGAATAAGCATTTCTGGCAATTTTGAATGGCACCTGGTTGTACAGAACTACACATTACTCACAATGGCATCAATACTATTTTAAGGCACTAGGTAGAAGTGAACCCCCTCCACCCCAGTATCTGAGGTAGAATTAACCACAAATCATCTCAATTATTTGAGGGGCTTAACAGCTATGTTCTTTATTGAATACTGCATATTTGACTTCCATTCCTAGCAAGTTCTTCAATAACTGCTTTCTTTTGAAGACTAAACTCCATTTTCTCACCCTCTGCTTCTTTCACCTGCCTTTCATTACAAATCATAATGATATAAAAATATTTTTCCACACCTTCATTAGCATTCAGCAGGGATGCCCAACTTTGCCGCCTCCTTTGGGACTGTTTTGTATGTACACGCTGAGTATTACTTTAACGTCAGTGTGGTTCAGCCTCAGTTCCGGCAAGCACAAAAGAAAAACACTATCCTGCCATTTACAAAACGCAGTCAAACATAGCAGCTCCAGACAAGCTGATAAAACCTCCCAGTTTGTCGGTACTGAGAAACTCATTTGGATTCCGAACAGTATTGACAAGCAAGGAACATGCTAGCCCTGCTTGCCTGTCTAATTAACAGCAATGATTCATATGCACAAAAAGCACCAAGAGAAAGTTGATTTAAAAAAATATATAAAAATACAATTTTTTTTTTCAATTCCCCCTTTAAATGGTTCTCCTTTGTACCCCGCCTTATGCTGAAAGCAGGAGGAAGGAACATCCATCTAAGCATCACAACTTTGCTTCTGAACCAGCTGCAAAAGATTTCCATTCCCTTGTTTCCCCAGCATGCTGGAAACACTTGCCGTTCGTGGCACCCTTGTACTCCCCTGGAAAATTCTGAGCAAACCAAAACACTGACATGTGATCCCTTCTCCATAACTGACCTGCTACTGTGCTTCAGGAAAACACCTACTTCAAAATGACGAATTCAAACTAAAGCAAGGCAGCATTTCACTTTCACTGACCTAAACTTGAAGCAGGAGACCTTGAACTGAGCATCTGGGGCATATATAATACTATCAGAGCTGCTGCGTTAAGAGAAAAACTAAGTATTGTGAGACTCAGTAAATTCAGAAAAAGCTGCAGTCACTTTCACGTGCAGTCAGCAAGTTTCATACTCCAGAGGCCAGCCCAAGACATGCACATCCTTAGAACTTGTTCTTATCATTCTCATTCGTGACTCCACCCCCCCCCCCCCCCCCCCTCCCCAACAGGTGTTAGTTCTACCAGCAAAACAGACAGCAGCAGCACATAAGCCATTCAAGACACCAGGAAGCAATTTGTGTGGCTGGGGAAGGGCGCTCACAGTGAGGCAGGCAGCTTTGCCAAACAACATGCATCTATTTATGCCAACTGCCGAAAGACTTGCAGTGTTTGTAGGTCTAGCTGTGACTCAATATGTATTTATAGCATATATTTATTGACAGGGTTTAGTGGTTGATCAATTGAAAGATCTCTGCAGCGTATCACATCCTTACAACTGCATTCAAGGATTATGCAAATATTCCAAGCCTAGCAACGGTCTAAAGCTGCTATTCCATTTTTCTAAACTCAGCTTTAAAAGGAACACTTCCTTCTTTCCTCATACACGAAACACAATGAATGCCAAAATTATTTTTGCTCAATACTCAGGAAAAGAACAACTCCTCACTCAGCACCACTATTTCAAAACAAAAATCTTTGCTTACAGTGCTACAAAATCAGTGCCATTAAAATAGTCCAAATCTATGTTCTCCATGCTAAAAGTTTGCCTTTTAGCAGTTGCCCTAGAATAACTTCAGAAACCACCCATGAATTTTTAACATCTAATAAAACTATGCTAAATTGTTAGAGCATCAGTCTGAATTTCTCTCCATCTTTTCTGTAAGGAATCAGCAGAATCAGCAGTCAAATCAGGGGAAAACATCAAAACCTATACATTTTCAAGAGTTCTCATTTAAACACATGAAGTGAGCCAGTTGTTCAAACAAGTTTCGCACCTGATAGTTCCCAATATGAAGTTTAGGACAGATTTTCAAAACATCTCAACATTTATACACCTTTTACCCAGAAGCTGCTTAAAGAACAGGCCACTTCTTTTGATACTTAAATGAGATATGACCTCTCGAAAGTTGCATTTGGGACTGCATTTTTTTAAATTAAAAACAATCAAACAAAAAGTCTCAAAGTGTGGATAAACAGATTTATGTTATACTGTGATGCAACAGAACAGGCTTCCCTCACGTCTGCACAGATGCAGATTTCTTTAATCTCATATTATTCAAAATTGTTTAAAATTGGCCTAATTATATCTTACACTAACATTTCTCTAGATATGAAAAATCACTCTATGGAAAACACCACTTTGAAAATTAATAAAGTAACCTGGAGCGGTGCACAGGTTTGGCAGAGGTGAGTGTCATATTCCAAGCCACATCTACCGCAAAAGTATAAAGTTCAAAGAAAAGTCACACTGAAAGACAAATCAAGAATCATCCAGAAGCAAACCTCACTCTTTATGGAAGAGTAAGGATGCTGATGTACACAAGAGACACTGAAAACAACAAAACAGGGCAGAAAGGGGCACGCCCCAAGTATGACCTTCACTTCAAACTTTCTTTGTAATAAAGTTGACGTAGAAAGAACTAGAGACAATTGTATACACAGACTATGACTTATTATACAGGTTTCTTTGGTTAAAATGTTATACTAACAATGTTTTAATAACAGTAAGACACGTGATGCCCATACCATACTATTCTAAAGCATCCTAAGAATTTTCAAAAACCCATAATTAATTACAATGCTCACACATTATATTGAATAATTTGAGGCAAATGAAATATGATGTTGTGTTTATCAAGCTAATCATTTAAATATATATATTCAAAAACAAAAAACAAACAAACAAAAAAAAAAACACTACAAGTTGCACAGTAGAAGACAGACCCAGAAAAAACAGTATTTCCCTTGTATTCAAGCCTAAACTGACTAATCCAGAAGGAACCACGTACAGAGGATCTACTATTAAAAGACCTCAACTTCCACTGAAAGAGCCTGTTTCACGTATAGACTCTGCCATTATCTGGTATGCAATTCCTTCAACTTCATCTAATTTGGATAACTGTATAATATAAAGTTACTCAATTAGATAACAGAGGATAACTTGAGCCTCTTGACATCTATCCATAGATGTTACTACACTTCTGATTATGTGCTACTTAGAGTATATGTTACTAATAAAGCTTAACTGGCTGTTATGTTTGCATTCATAAAATCTCATTATAAAAACCCCCAGGTAACTTTTAGTCACACACCAGAAGCAAAATAATTCTGTCCCTGTTCTCCTACCACGTGATTAGGATAAATCCTACATGAGACCAAGGGAACTACCAGTGCTATGCAGTGAGAGGAACACATCCTAAGTAGCAGACACTCAGTAACTAAAACATCTCACGAGGTGGGACAAGTAATGATTGGTAAGGAATTCTGATCACACTGTCTTTAGTCTGTTTCTATAGGGCACTGTAACAACCTTAACCATTGTTTGCATGAAGAACTGAATTCTTCAACACAGATAAAAAGAAAATGCTTAAACTCACAAGATGGGTTTCATGCCAAAAAAGCCAATGCCAAATGTCAACTCCTTCCCTGCATGCAGCGATTGGTTTAAGAAAAAGAAAAGGTACATTTCATATACAGAAAATGAAAGAGCAGGTCAGAGAGGGATCCTGCTTTTAAATATCAATTTTCTTTTTGCCAGTTAATTAAGAAATAATTTATTAAAAAAGTGAATTTGTAAACAGAAATAGCACTACAAACAAGGATTTTTATTTATTCATGTTACCAGCTTCTCACACAAGGCTTTAATTATATCTTTTAATGTGCCTTAATTATTGGTTCATACAGATTTTCTTAGACTATGTCTTAGATCCTATGATCCTTAGATCCACATGGTCAGTACACAGGCCAAGGGGAAAAAAAAAAATCAGAAACCAAATGTTAAAAAGCTATAGTACATACAGTACCTATAGCACCTGAAGCTATAACATTTCTTATAGTTCCCACACTGTCTGAAGCATTAGGGGCATCTACTGTGCAAGAAGCACCCAAATTCTAAGACTACCACAAATCAAGTTAAGAGTGAAATGCCATAGATGAATAAATACCACTTCTAAGGTCTAGATGTGCTGACCACAACTATGATATATTTCCTGTGTTGGTTCCCCTGTCCACTCCCAGTTATCACTGTATAATTGCTATGCTTGCTCTGATTTATTTATTTATTTATCTTTATAAAAATCATTGTCCTATTCAGGAGAATTTTAAAAGCCACATGCTATGTATACCATCTAAACTGTCGTATTCTCTTCCCACCCCACCCTCATTTTTCAGTAATTACTGAATTGTTTTCATAAAAATAACTTGACTGCAAGAGAAAAAAAAAAATTATCAGTACTCAGGCTTGGAGGTGTTTTCCCCTCTAGGATCTTATCTGATTTCTAGTAACCTAAGGAACTGGCACCATGGGCTTCTAAAGTTTCCCTAGTCTCTCCAGAAGTGAGGAATTGTCTTTCTAAGGTTAGTTCTTCAGACACACCATCAAGGTATAGATCCTGAGAGCTCAGACATAGCAGCCTGGTTCTGCAGGCTCAGTGGTTACTACTAGCTCTCCAAGCTTCCCAATTTACTTAAAATAACCCTTTCCCTGAAATCCAATTTCGTAAGCTCTAGACTACTGTATAATTTTTCATTCAAGGATCTCTGACAGTTTAAGTATGTAATATAGATTCTGAAGTAGTTCCTGACAGTCCTTGAGTTAGCACAGAAAAGAAAATAATTATAAAAAATACGAATGTATTTCCCAGTTGTCAGTCTCCTCAACAGCTTCATTTGGATGGTTCTTCCATGTTTATATATCTTCAGACTGAAGATTCACCTTTCCTGCTTTTCTTTCCCTCTTTCTTGTCTGCACCATAGAGCCTCTTCCCACATGTAACCTTTTCTCTCTCCTTCCTTAAAACGAGTGGTAAGAGACCATTATGAAGAACTCTTTGGTCATCAGCTGACTGAAGGCCCCTCTAAGAACAGAGCTTCCTGCCTTAATTTCAATTTGGTCTTTAAAAACTGTGTTACTTTTTTTCCTAAACAATAATCAACACTTCCAACCAAGGGCTTTCCACATTCACAGGAGTTTTGTGGATCTTTCCATTGCTACTTCTCTACTATCGCTAAAAAGCTTGTCAAAAATAAAAGACAAAAGGAAGGGAGAATACCCATTATTAATGGACTTTTTCAGCAGCTTCAGGCATATCTTTGTATGGAGTCCACAATCTTGGAAAGAAATCATGCATTGTAAATGAGCCAATTCTGAAGAAAGTTTCAAAATAAAATGATTCACAAATTACTAAGCATTTTTCATAGGAACTTCACAGCAGAGCAGATGCATTTTCCCCTTAAGGCAAATCATTTACCACTGCAGAATTCCTACATCTTCAGGAGAGAGATACATTTTGTTTTGCCTGTTTCTTTTCTCTTATCAAGTACATGTTTGAGTACATCTCTCTTGGTTTTTGGAGGAAAAAATAAAGGTTTACACTGGTCTATGCAACCAGAAGACTCTTTCTCATACCAGAAATGATACGTTCAGATTCTTCTCATCACAAATTCAAATCACCAAGATAGGCCGCTAATGTGAAAGCCTATCTGAAAGCCTTTTATTATTATTGCCTCTTTCAACCTTAGTTACAGCTCACTTATCTTAAAACACATTTTAAAGCTAGGACTATGACAACAGAAATTTTACCTAGGTCTGTCCAACGCCTTGGCTTAGAAAGTTGTTGAAGTCTCAACAGGCAGGCTCTTCAGCAACACAACTGCACTCTTGCACTGAAACGCTCTTTAGAATGCACATACTTAGACACACCCCACACGTGCTCTAAAATAAGTTTCATAGTTCTGATCTTGAGTATTTTCTATATTATTAATATATTATTATAAAACTGTACTTTGAACCACTTGTATTTTGGACCTGATTCATCTGAATAAGCAACTTCTTTGAAATCAATTGCTATTTATTCCCTCACCAGGCTGAAACTATTTTATGCAACCAGGAAAAACTACCTCCTGGATGAGCCATGTCAGCTGATTTCTCAGAGGGGCCTTTTGTCAGAATGGCTCTCCTTTTTTACATGATAAGAATATTTTTATGTAGTTCAAATCTGTGTCTTGAGACTGCCTGTCTGGCGATGACCTTGTAACATTTATTACCTTCTGATATTCCACAGGGATCAATCTTATTTTACACATATATTTAGACAGACATGTATTTCTCAGTTTTACAAGAGAGAAGTGATTTTTTCCACTGATAACATAGTTCCTTAGCTGTACAGCCCAAGGCATAATGCATTATCCTCAACCACAGTACCAATGGAGGGTGGTGGTAATACCCCAGCTTGAAGTGAGCTTAAAGTTTTGGGGAAACCTAGCCTGTTCTTGAGTGCTTTACTCCTTATTTCTAGACACACCAGACACAACCCAAACTCTCTGGAGACCAAGACCAACATTTACTGTAAGGACACATTATATTATCTATGCAATGTAATGAAATGCATTTCTTTTTCCTCCTTACTTTAGATTTTCCCAACCTGTTGGACTTCTATGCATGCAGGAGAGCAGGAAGTGATGTACTTCTTTAACAGAGTTAAAAAATGATTCCATGCTGGATGTTAGGAGTACTCATCTTTTTTTCCAAATTAAATATATGCTTAAGAAGCTGCAAGTGATCACAACTTCATAGGTAACTCTTAGGAATCAAGCTCCTTTGAACATCAAAATGAGATGGAAAAGTTTTTGTGAGCAATGACCAAGTATATCAGCTAAACAGTCAGACTGCAAAAAAAAGATTATATGAATTAGATAAAAGGATGTGTGGAGTTGTAATACAAATATCTTCATTAGATCTCTCAAGAAAGAAAATTACATAATAGGTAAAACATTTCTCAACATCTGTTGGTCATTTATTTATGCTTGGTTTGGCAGGGGAGCAGGGAGTTGACAGTAGCTGAATTAAGCTCTCAAAAAAACCTTTGTGGCCAACAAGTTTGAAGATTAAAATCTCACTAGCCAGGTCATTGGTAATTCAGAAAAACACGCTTTTTTTTTTTTTTTTTTTTTAACTTACAGCACTTTTTTTACCTTCCAGCCATCAATTTGCCATTCCCAATGTCATTACAATTATCTACTGCAAACTACAACAAATCGCATACAACCTGCATCATAAGCATCTTTTCTGTGAGAAGATGCACTCTAAATAAAGACAACTTGTTAACCTAACACTATAACAACATTTCAGGTACACGGACAATTGATAAGCTATGTATATAGGTAACATTCAGTCTATAAACTGATTTTATAATGCACAGAAACGCATAACAAAAAGAACAGTGGTGTTTTCTATGAACACTCCCAGCTAGCCTTGTCTTTGTGTTAATTAGAAGAAAACTTCTATGCTGTGTGGATAACCCCTTTTTAAGATTCAGGACAAGGTGCTCAGAGACTGAGCAGCTGGATTACACCAAGCCCCAGAAGCCACCCATCCAATGCAGCCTCCTGGCAGCTGCAGGCATCGCAAGAGCATGCAGAGCCTCACAGAGATAAGCAGGCAACCCCAAGAGGCATTAGTGCACTGGAAAGCAGACACAATCCCAAGAGAATAATCATTTTGAAATGGCACTTTCTTGTCTGCTGACCCTTGCTGAAAGTGTTTAAATATAAAGCTCTGCAAAACAAAGATCACCCATGGGGAGTTTCATATGAAAACCCTAAAAAGCTTTTAAAACAAAATCTAAATTTATTTTGAATCTAACCTTGAAATTTCAACATATGATTTTTTTTAATTATTATTATTATTTGAAACCTAAATACCTCCACCAAAAAAAAAAAAAAAAAAAAAAAAAGCAAAATTTGTTTCTGAACCTTAAAACTAGAGGGGTTTGGCTGACCTATAACATGCTAGCTGGTACTTCCATTCTCAGCTGACAGCAGTCCTTTCCTGGGGATCATCGCTGAGCAGCATGAACAAACAAACAAACAAGAAGACAAAACACAGAAGGGTACCAGTGGTTTGGTGGCTTATGTTCTATTTGAAGCCCTCAAGGAAAGGAGTTCATGCAAACATGATGTTGATTTGCAGTGATGCCTGTGTATGGATCCATCCACAATGCACTTCCGTCTTCCCTAAGCAAATCAGTATTGCTAAATGCCTCTCTAACACTCACCTACAAGCTTCTGCTTTTTCATACGTGTACTTGAGACAACACCTCATCTCACAAGTGCAGACTTGTTTTCTACCATATGCATATAGCATCTGTTGATGCAGTAAAGACGTAAATGCCTCATGTACCAGGTTTTAACATACCCATACAGTAGACTCAACTCTACCATAAATCCCAGAAGAGGCACACTACTTTTGTATTCCTTGGGGGCTGATGTTCAGGTTGACTGCATCTCTGGGGGTGTCTTGGACAGGGATGCAGATGCTCAGAGCATCAGGCAGAGGCCATCACAGGCTCCAACAACCCTCGCCAAATCGCTAGATGAGTTGACCAGGCCAGAAGACTTTAGTCCCTTCTCCAATCACCACTGAGCTTTTCCGTTCCTTCATGACCTGAGCAGAACTCAGGTTGAGCCCTCAGGTTACCAGCCACACTGGGCATCACTCCTGAGCCTCAGAGTAGCCTGGAGATCCTGTGGATCTCTCAGATAAATAACAATCCCCACATCCAATGCTTCATGCAATCTGTGCGCTAGTTGAACACACAGTCACTTTTCTCAAGGGTCTCCAAGCTAAAAAAATGTTGGCAATTGAATGGCTTCTATAAACTCGGTTTGGGGTGAGCATCAGCTGGCAACCACTTGCTTCAGTTCTTCACTATGAAGAGCCTGAGATCTCAAGGGCAAGTTACACAAAGCCTCCAGCATGAAGCATTGCTTGGCCTCCTTCTATGCTTTGGGTATGTGCCAACTAAAATGGTGAGTGAATCTGTCAAACAACTCCCAGTCTCCGTAGTTCAGAAACCCTACCCAAAAATGACAGGCTTTCTACTTCACTAAGAATGCCGATGTTTGTTCAGTGTGCAGTAAATGACACAATAAGCACAGCACTTCAAGCCAGTTATGCAAATCAGGACAGACAAAACTTTTGTTATCTACAGGGTCAATTGGATTTAGCTAAGAAACTATTTCTGGAAACAGGAATAAAATAAAAATTAAAAACAATTAAAATTTAAAATAAATATTTTTTTTTATAAGAAAAAAAAGGGGGGAAAAATAAAGGATTCACACAGATAATTTATGCAGGCAAACATTAGCAATGCCTAATTTCATATGAGTAGTCATTCCTGTTTCTTTTCTTTGTATTTTCCTGGAGTACTTGCATGAAACATGCAATAATGTTCTGTTCAAATGGTTAATATAGCATTAAGAGAAATCTGTACTTGTCATGACATTTCAGGCCCTGCACAGCAGAATCACATGTAATATTATTTTGGGATACTGAAAGCAGAACAGTGCAGATGCTATAAAAAGCAAGTGACCAGAAATCTGAATTCCTATAAACTGTTTTTCATGTAAATAAACGTCCTTGTATTTCTTCTGCAGTCCAGGATCAGATCTATTTTAAAATATGATGCATTTTTGCAGTCAGTCATAGTTATACTGAACAACAGCTTAAGAATACAGTTTCTTTTGGTGCAAAACTTGAGGAGCTTTTGGCAACTTCTGTTATTCTGATTGTTCCTCTGTCAGCATTTGATTTGGCACCCTGTGTAAGCAACACCTTCACTGAAGGTAAATATGTTGAATATAACACTGGCTAGGTTTTTAGAGGTCAGTTTCTTTTCCATATCAGTCACCAATACCACGTGAGTCTCCATAAAGCTTATGAAACCTTACTCTAGCATATACAAAAACCATATTCCCTTAAGAGAATGTTCTTCGATATATTGCCATGGTTTTTGTGCTGAAGCATAAGGATTTAAATTCTTTATAATTTCTTAATCCTATCAAATACAGTTGTGGATTTTCTAATCATCTGTACAGGAGACTTATCCTTAAAAAATACAAAAAATAAAAATTCTACTAAGCTCCTGAGCATTCAACATGTTAATTTGGGGAATTTAAAAAATATATATTCTTCCTGGTTTTAAGTCTTGACTCTGCATCCTGTAAAGTTGCAATGACAAGATCTCAACTGCTTTCTCAGTCACCATTATTCCTCCTGCGATTATGAATCCTTTTTTACACAACAGTTCCAAAATTCTGCTCTTTTTCACATGATTAATCACCATTTACTTCTATCTGAACACAGACATCTGTTTCATGTATATATTCACAAAATATGGTCATGAGAAAGGAAAGAGGAAAAACATGACAGTCTGAATGAGTTTGCATTGACCTTTCTCCAGTGACACTTGGGCCATTTTTTCATAAACGGCAATACAGTTGTGTAACTCATTATTTCTCCATGGGTACAGCTTTGGAAGTCTCAGCGCTGCATTTCACCTGCCATGACGCTACCCACCCACCTGCTTTTGCTGAGAGTCACTAAATTGGTGTCACCCATACATTTTTGCCACCTAATTGCGCTTCCCTATTCCAGATTAGAGATGAGAATATTAAACACTATTTACACTATTTATAGTACAGAACTTCTGGGGATCTCAGCATTAGTTTTTTGCTGTGCTGATCATTCCATGCTTTGCATACTTTTGCAGACAGCTCCCTAATTACAACCGCTGCTCACCTCCATTCCCCCTTTCTTCAGGGCTGCTTAGATTTTGCTCCTGGCTTCTGAGAGGATTTAACAGAGAATGGTTTCTTCCCATTTACCTACAGTAGCACTGTCTGAAGACTGTGAAAAATATCTGTACCTTAGAGCCAATGTTTCTCCAGGTGAAGTTCACATTGTTTTGTAAAGCCATGTGTTTAATTGGGTATTGCATTGGAAAATTATATTGTGATTTCAATAAAAGCCACAAGCTCTCTAGTAAGATCTAAGAGGCACCGCAGCACTCTTATTTTAATGGAATTTCATTCTCAGTATTACAGCAAAATATCTCATAGTAGTTCCTTGAAAAGGTAACCAAAAAAAGAATAGTGAGATGGTTATAAAGCTAATTCTGCATCTTTAAACATTTAGTAGCATCAATTCTTGCTACCTCTAGAAAGTGGGGAAAAAGCAGAACAAATATAAACCTGTCTATGGACTTTGCATTTCATCCATACAGAGCAGCTTACAGCTGCATCAGCTCCTGGAATGTAAGCTAGGTCATTCTGAAGTCACTTGGGTTTTCCTATACTACACCACACTAAGCAACACAGGCAAGCTCATCAGCAGCACGTATTTCACGACTGTGAGGCAGAGCAGGAGGTCTGACGTTCTGGTTAAGTCTCACATGTTTCTGATGCAGAGTCGATGCAGTAGTTATGCCTGCATCAGGTCTTCCCTTTATAGACAAATCTTGAAAAATATGATGGAATTCAAGATTCACCAGAGCCACAGAATTCACCCTACAAGCCGTCTCATTTCCTAGGAAAATGATATCTCACACACACACCAAAAAAAAAAAAGGAAAAATGCAGTATTGAACTGAATCAAGTTTGCCATTTCCCTGGCTATGGAACTCATGGGTTAAAAATGCCCTATGTGTATTTCATAATTCTAGACAAAATCCTGTTCAGAACCTTTCAACAGGATTTTCAACCCCATTACTCACCTGAGAAACAAGGAGATGTAACTTCCCCTGGCAGTATGTCTCCACCTTTATGTATGCCACATCAGGATTTAACACTTCATACTGGAAATAAGGGTCCTTTCCCACGGCTGAAGCAAGAGTATACCATGTACTGCTTAGTGTTGGAATCAGAAGCCTTGTGACTCATTTCTTATACCCTCATAAGAGGCTTCAAATGGAAACACAAGTTCAGGACATACAGATGTCCCTTTTAAATGGTGAGTGATTTATTAAACTATAATGAACTTTTACAGTGCTGCTCCTGGTTTCAGAGCAAGTTTTATATTTCAGTTGGATCATGATTGTACTGATTATTTTTTTTTTATTATTTGAAGAATTTGTCATGGTTCAGCAAAGCATAAGGCAACATATGCATGTCACAGACCTCAGTATTTTATCCCAACACATTAATGAAGAGCATTAACTACTTAATCATACTTCTACGAATTAACTTTGAAGAGATTGAAAACAAAAAACAAAGTTGTTTTTCTGATCCAAAGAGCAGAACCACAGTCCTCATTTTTCTGAGTTCTTATTTTACTCCCTAAGTATCCATATGAAATAAAATCACTGGGTTTACGTACACCACCAGATAAAACAACCTGCAAATAGTGAGAACTAAGCCTTGCCACAGCATCAGGTTTCTACCTTTGAGAGAAGCACGTCGGAGTTCATGCTGTTCATTTTGCTGTTTGATATACTAATTATAGCTTGCACAAAAGTATTCACTTACCCCTCACAAAACACTGTTCTGTTTGCATTATACACATAATATTTTTAGACTACATACTTGAAAATACACGTGTGTGTATGTATTTCCAAGTCAACTGACTTGCATAATGCTCTCCTGTGAATATTAGTAATTCACTATTTGTGGCCTGTGCACTCAGCCATAATCCAGCTACAAAAATCCACATGTTTTTCTATCTTTGTTCAGGACAGACAACTCTTAAGACACCGTTGGAAAATAGGAATGGTATTCTTCAGTGAGCTACAGCTTGCATTACATTTAGTTTGTTGTGAGGATGCCAAAAAAACAAAAACAACAACAAAAAAAATGTTGCTGCCTACTGCTATAGATTCTTGTGATCAGTAAGACCCCTTACTTCAAAAATTCAGAACACTAAACCTGAATTTTAAAGGCTCCAAAAATCACTGAAAATTATGGTGTTTGACTTATGAAGAAGACACCGAATATTTCAAATATTTTATCTGCTACACAGGTAAATGATGATCTGAATTTATCAACTCTGAAAAAAAAAAAAAAAAAAAGACAAAACCAAGCCCTCATTCCCCGAAAAATTATTTGCTGCCTCTCTTCCTCCCTCAGCTTCCCATGACTATTTCATCATAGTTCAAAATTTGTCTTCAGCAAAATGGATCAAGTCCTGGGTTTAAACACATCAGCAAAAGAAGGAAGAGCTAATGGAAAGTATGCATTCTTTATGGCTTAACATTTTGAACTAGCTCAGATGGTGTTAGATACCTGACTGTAAAGTACTTTCTTCTTATTACGTGCTCTTGAAGCTGAATGAAAATACAGGTTGTAGAATTTTATGCAGCGTTTGAGAAAAAAATTAGAATGACACCTAGCTGCAGAATAACATTCATCCCCCATTCGACCTTCAAAATTTTACTTATATACAAATAATTAAATTCAATTTTATTTTCAATTTTGATTAAAACTAGAAAAAAAAAAAAAAAAAAAAAAAAAAAACACACTATCCTGAGATGCTTTTTTGAAACAGCAGCAACACTTGTCTACCAATTGATATTAGATATTATGTATAAAATATCTGGCTATAACAGAGAAATGAGGAAGCTGACCTAGTATGCCAGTCACAGCAACTGTCACATGTACATTGCTTTGTTGGTACCATAAAGCAGAAAACAGACTACGTGGCAATGTTTTGTCCCTCCCCCTCACCTCCCCAAAGCTGAGGGTTGCTTTGCTGTTTGTTAGGCGCCCTGCCATCACTTTGAAAACTGTTTCTCAGTGTTGGTACCAAAACAGTTAATTGACATCACAGGAAGCCTTCTGTTCTCTTAGCCTGAAACTCTACACCAAGGATTTGCAAGGAAAAAAAAAAAAAAAAAAAAAAACCACATATTGGATGGTAGCAGTTTAGAAAGTGACATCTAAATGGTGCAACTTTTACAGCCTTTTTTAAACCTAGAAATTCATACTAAATAAAAATACATACACGGAAAGTTCAGATTCTACCTTATGTCAGATGGGTGAACAACTTCCTGCAGCTAAGACTTGGAATTACCAAAAAGGAAAATAAATAATAGCTACTCTTAGATCTTATGACAGCTGAAGACAAAGCTGAGCACCACAGAAAAGCCCCACTTGGAACATGGAAAAGACTCTGCTGAAAGGGACTGAGGAGTACCTATCCCAGTACTAATGTCCTCCCAACCCATTTTCTTTTTAAATAAACACTGAGCAGCAGCTGGCACTTAAAGATAGGCTCTCTGAAGCAGAGCATACATCTTGTGACCCTCCTGTCTGTACACTCACAGAGGTTCCAGTGGCTTTATGCAATTAATCTGCGTTACAACTGGCTTCTGAGGCATCTTATTTAGTAGACTACTAAAGAAATTTTTCATAACAAGTGGTGTATTTTAAGGCCTTAATATTTCTTACTTTAAGCCTGTAGTAATGTGGATCATCTTTTCCAAAGTGGATTTTGTGGTAACGAACTCTGCAATTTTATAGTGCTTTCCATGGAGAACTACTTTTGCTCATTGTAAATCCTGTCCTGTTGGACACCTTAGCGCCCATGCTACAAAAACAGGTAACTCATTCCCTATTCATATTTCTGCTCCACCCATGATTTTATATACCATTATCATATCTTTTGATGCAGCGGTCCTAATCTATTTTGTTTCTGCTCCCTTACAGGCTTCTCCACACCTTTAACCATTCTTCTTGTCCTTCACTGCGATTTTATCAGTTTTCCTTTGACCTTTGCAAGACAGGGTCACCAAATCTGCATACAGAATTTGAAATGCAGATGTACACTTGAAAAATTAGGTTTTCTATTTTGTTTTCCATTCCCTTCCTTACAATCCCTAACATTTATTTGCCGTTTCTTACTGCCACTATGCATTCAACTGGTGTTTCCACAGAAATGCCCACAACAAATCCCTGCTCTCTTTCCTGAGCAGTAATAGCAGTTCTGGAATTTATTACTGTGTACATGAATGCATATGTATTCTGTGCAGGAACACATACACAGTATATTGCAGCAGGAAATGTTTCTTGACAGCCTTCAATGCTATGAAAATAAAACGCCCAGAAAAGCACAATCTGTCATTCCAGATCAAAATAACAACTGAACTGCATGCATCTACCCATCCCTACGTCCAATCCCCCAAATGATGATTATCCATAAAAGCACACATAGGGAACTCCTTTCTGTTTTTAACAGCCCCAAATCAGGAGGACAGGCATTTGCAGATTGGCTAGCATTCAAAAAGCCATCATCAAACATAACAGAGGTATGTCCTCACCAGCTAATAGGCGAGTCACCATCAAATGCCCTTCCTACTGCACAGAGCTTGTTGTGGGTTCTCATTTGCAGAGCCAGGCATCTCACACTGAGCTCAGCTCAAACAGAAACTTGCATCTGAGCTCAAAGAGAGAAATAATGTGCTGTCATCTATATGAAGGCTACAGTGTGTAGGTATTACAAGGCTAATTTTCAGCCTTATCCAGAGTATGCTAAAAATCACTAGAAGCCTCCACACGTAGCGCAAGAATTTGAGCTTCAGGCACTTCCAGGGTATCTTAAGAAAAAGCTGTGTGAAGGTTATCACACAGATGTTGTCTTGGCCTGCACAGGGCACATGAATAGCACATCCAAGCTCTGACAAGACGCTTCTGCATCCATGATGCAGGAATACTTTTCTGTTACCTTCACGTACATCTTTAATGAATACCTCAAAACACAGGAGGACACTGATGACACGTGACAATGGGCACAACTATGCCTGTTAACAAACACTTGATGCTTACACCAGAAAGAGCAGACATGAATGTATTTCTCAGGAACGCAGGAAGATATAATATATTCTGGAGAAATGAAAGACCATGAAATTCTTTTAAACCCTAATAACTACAAACAAACACAAGTGTGTTCCTTTAGAAATAAATAAATAAATAAAAATCTGAGCTACATTTAAATTCATCTTCTTCAGAAAACATGGTGAACGTCTTTACCTGTCTCAGTGAAATCAAACAGCATATTATGAGGCACCAGAAGTTATTTCCTTGCCGGGTTTTTCTATTTGTGTTTTCTGATTGTCTAGGTGCTTTTTCATTTGCACCCAATTGAGCACTGCTACATCACCAGTTCCTTTGTACTGACCTGCTCATCTGCTGCAATAACTTTTTTGTTTTCCAGTCGGTGATTCCATCTCAGAGCATCTTTCATCCTGTTTTGCTTCTTTATTCAATTTTACAAACTTGCCACTGCAAATTATTTGCACAAATAGAGAGTGATTTCTCTTTACATTAGCTCTCCTCTCCGTAGCTGACTTGCTCCAACAAGGCACTCAGCGATGCTGGGGCAAACAGTGGAAAGCAACAGCACAGCAGCAAACGGGAAGTAATGAACTCGAGAGCTCAAAGAGAACTGCACGCTGACAAAAGTAATACTCATTTTACAAGCCATAGGAGTTAGGACTATAGTAAGCTTTCTTGGTCTATCTCAGAAAAATGTTTCTTTAACATATTTTATAATCTGTACTTACAGCATAAATCCCCTGTTCTTCACAGATAATTTAAGGAAGAGAAAAGAATAAAGTGGGACATTTTGTGTTATTTGAAATGAATGAAAAATACCACTGCAGTAGGAAAGAACTACAGAACCTGTTCTAAACATTAGAAAGATGTACAACCCTAGCAGGATCTAAAGAATAGGCTATATGTAATCTTGTTGTCTTCAGCTTCTGTTTATCTGTTGAAGCATCCCTATTTAATGGCCACTATATACTCTCTAATTCAGAAAATGCCAGGAAGTTAAATTAATCCTTAAATTGATACTATCAGAAAAAATGTCTTGTGCTGTAAACAGCTAATGGAAAAAAGTTTCAGGTTCGAGAACATAAGATTTCAGACTTGCGTTAATTTCTTGCACCTCCCTACATCTGTTTTGTGCATCCTGTGCACTTCCCAAGCAGCAAAGAAATTTGTACTCTAGCAAACAGAGCTGGGGGCCTAGATACTTTCTATCATCTCCAACCAGTCTTCTAATCCTAACTGTGTGTTGCCCTTTCCAGGAGCTTAAAATACTGTACTTTTTGAAACACTTCATTTGTTTACTTCAACCTGAGTTGTTCCATATTCAAAGTTCAAGAAGGCCAAATTATGTCTCTGTGCAATGTGGTATTTCTGTGTGTTTTTCCTTATTGAAATAGCATCTGGAGAGCACTTGGCTCAACTTGTATTACCCATCAGGGTCAGCTAGGTTCATATCAGAACCACCAATAATGTCCTCTACATAGTTTGGCACTACTTCAAAATGAAAAGATGGCAAACAAAAGGAGCACACGCTTTGTCTTTCAGGAGCGTCATTTGTTGAAGACATCAACAACAGGCTGAAAGTTTATTAAGGTTGTATAATTACGTTGCTCATTGGGGATACATGCTGCATATACAGCTTATGGGGTTGCAGACAGCTGTATAAGCAGCGCTACGTCGAAGAGCTGGAATGAGACATACTGAACAACAACTCCCACCCAGTGAAGGACAAAGGCTGTCTAGGTGATGTCCCGAGGGCATAGGGTTTATGCAGGTACCAGATGCTGTGGAATAAACTCATCTGCAGCCGTGTGATGCATCGTTAAAAGAAAACTGACACAGCAACATTTTTAACGAACAGTGTGTGTCTTTGGACGCTCGTAGCCATCTGTCTCACATAAACATTATAAGGCTTATTCATAAAAATCATTCATTTTTAAAGTCTTCATCATGGTAACACATTCCAGTAGAGGGCTAGGACACTGGAAATTCCTCATGCTGTAGCATAGTAAACGTCAGTTTTGTTCTTGTAGCTGCCTTTCCTGTAAGGCTCAGAGTCACCCAGGGACCCCCAAAATGTTGTGGGCAGTCAACTGAAAATCATGGCTGTAAGTTTGTCTAGCTTATGGAAATGATAGGGAAGTGGCAGCTACAACTGTAAGATGGATGTACTGTTCAGCAGCCTCCAGTAATCAAGAGAAAAACAAGGTAGATTGGAATTACAAGAACTACTTTGAAAATCAGGTTTAGTTTATTTAGCTTAGAGAATCTTGTATTTTAGCATCAAAAAAGGTTGCAGTATTTGGATTAAGAGCTGTATGAACAAGATTTTTAAGAATGTATTTTAAATAGGCTTTATTATTACGCATCATAAGTGGTTTAATAACAGTATTAAATATTTAAAATTACTGCTTTAAAATATTTAAGATATGAGGCTTTCTGTATTTTTTTTTCTTTTTTAGGGGGATAGTGGTGTTTGTGTTTTGCTGTTTTTTTTTTTATTATTATTTGTTTTTAAAAGTCATTATCATTCTGCCATGAGACACACCAACATATGTAAAATAAAAAAAATGAAGATGTAATAAATCTTGCAGAATCACTGGTTCTTGGTTCTGTCCAAGTGATTTCAGCTGAGGCACTCCACTGTCCATAACAGAGCAGACAGCACCTAATTATCAAAGCAGAAGCAGCAAAACCTACAAATGCATACCTATGTAAATATAAATTTAGGGCAACAATTCCAGAACTCAAACTTTCAGAAACTTGTGGCTTTAGGAGTGCAATCAGAGACACCATTCAAAGCAGCTAACATTCAGGCAGGAGGTGATCTACAGTTTTAAAATGAGATTTTACATAAACATCTGGAAACAACTGTCAGGGATTTCTGGTGACCAGCCCTTATCTCACCACAACCTGCAGTGGTGCTGGAGGATTTTGGAGGGCAGCAGCTACCGAGCCACCACACAGCACCAAGGACCAGGTGGGCTTTTATCAGTGCAAATGCAGCACGATCATGTTCTTGCTTCCTGCAGTCTCCCCAGTGACAGCACAGCTGTGTTCTGACCAACTCTTTTCCAAGCAGAAATTCAACTTTTTTTCTCTTCTGGCCTTTGCAATAGGCATCTGGAACTCAGTAACATTTAGATACTCCACAATAAGCTACATAAGGTTTAGCATCATTTACACATAAGCTGTCAATGACCACTTGGTAAAAATCTAATAGAAAGCTATTTTAAAACAACAACAATAATTCCTCCTGTAAAAACCTCATGCCTTGATTTCACTTCTTGGAAAAAGAGTACAATAAATTTAAATGTTAATATTCTTAAGGTTAGAAGTATATAATTACAGTCATCTTGTTTACCTGCTACATCACATTGCTATGAAATGTTATCAAATGTCTCTTGCATAAAGTTTAGGTTTCTAGGATTCACCATGTGCTCAATTGCACAGATCCAATGTTTTGTCCCTTTTCCTGTTTCAGAAAGTCTCTTCTGTTTTAGTCTCTCTCTCTCTCTCTTTTTTTTTTTTTTTTTTTTTTTTTTCCCCGAATTTCAGTTTCCTTTTTGTGGAGGTTTTTTTCCTACAAGAGCTCTTTGCTACTAGAAATATTTTCTCAACATCATTACAGAAAGACTATGATAAACTTTTTTTTTTTTTTTCTGAATCAAGTGAATCTTTTTAGTTTATTAGAAAAAGAGAAACAGATGTCAAAGTTATCCTTGTAGTTTTTGACTGAACATTGAGACTTGCCCACATCCTTTATGAAGCCCACACAATCGGGCAGCACGTTGTATTTCAAGGCGATTTACAGTAACACCCTGGGATTAGTACTGATTCTCAATGCACTTCTCTCATAGCTGCTGTGAATCTCTAGGAGATTATATTTAGAAGTCATAGAAGATAATGACCCATATTGTTTACTAAATTACAACTCCTTAAAAATACTTTTGTCGTGCTAGTACGATACACAACCTACTTTCCTAGAAACATGAGCTCACATCATTTAATACAACTGCTGAACAGAAATTTTTTTTGCAGCATCAGTAAGGTATAGCTAAATATCATCTCTAGTTCAGTAAGGTATAGCTAAATATCATCCCAAGCTCCCAAACTTGAGTTTGCATATTTGTAGAAATTTCCCATGTGATTCAGCTTCTCTGTAGATGAAGTTCCAGATATCATATAGAACAGCCAGTAATAGGAAATAGATGTAAGTTAACTACTTCTTAGTAAATGTTAAAGTTAGTAAATTTCTGTTATCAGATCCTATTTACTCCTTTTATCTTATCATCCATGCCAAGCTAAGCAGAACTTATTAGCAGGCACACACAGTCTCACTGACATCAGATACATCTCCAGTTAGGTGAGCACAGACTGTAAGACCATAGCCAACTCACCCATTTCTAGCCAATCGGTTATTTCATTTCTCAATGATTCCCTCCCTTCTTTGCTGCTATATTTCAGTTATTCATGTTCAATGAAGCTGTGGGCTGTCTGTACTCTCCCAGATTAGGAATGCCAAGCAGGGTGTAATGTACAGGAAACCATCTCAATTACTGAAGTCAGTGTTTTCCCATTGTCCATCAGGATTTATGCACATCTGAACTCCAAATACCAATTAGCTTTGTCTTTCAATAACACCAGCGTCCATCAGTCAAAGAAAAACTATGTGAGAGAAATGTCAAACTCATTTTGTCCATAATTAATGTGAATAGCAAGTCTAGTCTATCAGATGACCGAAGAAATCCAAAACCTGAGAAAAAAAAGTTGCACGTTCCCAGAATGGATAGTCACAGCTCTGCAGGTCTGCATATGCTAATTAGGATGCAGAACAGGAAAAGGTCAACTTCAGAAATTATAAAGAGAATTAATACACAGTGACCTTGCCATTTTCTTTGATTTGATTACATGTACACTGCCACGGGAAGATTTAACGTACTGCATTCATTCATGTTTGTCAAACATCTCTTACAGAAGAAACATTAATCCTAGGATGCATTTATTCAGAGAGAAAACTTAAGAACTCATTTGTATGTTAAAGAAGGCAAGGATGGAGGTTTTTTCCCCTTTTTTATTTTATTAATTCTTTTTGTTACTGACTATATTTATCAACGTTGTTCAACCATGCCATAACAAAAAAAAATCCATGGAAACAGCAGTCTTCATGTTTTTATTCCTCACGACTGTACAGCCTACTAAGTGCGGTTTGAAACTTCCCTGCACTGCTTGAGCTCCTGGTGCCATGGGGCTGGGACAGCAAAAAACCTGCTCATCTGCCCCAGTGGGCAGATCCCTGGGGTACCAAAGGGAGGTCAAGGAGGGGATAATTATTGGTAGAGGGAATGACAAGACAGGTTTGTGGGATTTCTTGTCTTGGGGTTTGTTTTTGTTTGGGGGTTAAGAGGGTGTCTGATTTTGAGATTTTTTTTTTTTTTTTTTTTTTTTTTTTGTGGATCTATCACAAAAGCCCCAAAGCAAGCCTTTTTCAATTTTCAATTAATCTGAGTTAATTAGAAGAGGAAAAAATCTATTTCCTAAGTTTCACTATAAGCATCTGAATTTTCTGTTATTTATTATTGTTCCCTCCAGCCAGGATTCAGATTATGTTTTTCAACATCCATCTTCTGATCCTATTTTTTATCCACATTTCTAATAATTTTCAATATTCCTTTGTGTTATTTAACTATTTTCCTCTGTATTGGAGCTATCATGGTTCGCTACCTCCACATATTTCAGTTTATATTCTTCATTTTCTATGTTATTAAACATCATAACACATATAGCATTATTCCCTGCTTAGACATTTCCCAGAGCTCTAGCCATATCCATTTAACATTATTCTTTGTTTACTGTTGCTCTGCCAACTCTTAGATCATATGGCAGCATCTCCATCACAGTCAATTTGAATCAATTTTTTGAGTAAGATTTTATGAAACAGCATCAAATGCATTACTAAAACCCAAATATGACATTTACTCCATTCCTTTCATTCACCAAATCTGCACTTCTATCAGAAAGGTAATCAAGTCTGATATGCTTTTCATGCCATACTTTAAACTTCCACATTCTCTAGCCAAAACATATTCATCACACTGTCCTTGCAAAATGCAGAATCACCATGCTACATGCAAAGCTAACGACAAATAGTTTTTGGTCCCAGAAGTAGAGCAAACTTAGCTGCGTGAGCAGACAGGACTTGTTCAGTTCTCATCTCCCACATAAGATAACTGACATCTCATTGTGATCTAACATATATACAAACAAACACAGGGTAATTAAGCTGCCTTTGATACAATTTGTACAACATTATATAGTTCCAAAATCCAAAGCACAGAGCTGTATGCAGTCAGCTTCAATACCCACTTGGCTCTGCACCCTGTTAATTCTATACAGCAACTGAGTCCTTTAATGAGCAAACACCAACTACATTTTTTCCTCCCAAAGCCAGACACCATGGCTGCTTCTGAGGTCAGGCTGTGAAAACAGTGGAAGCAAGACAAATTATGGATGTCTGTTCTCATCTGCTGGCCTCTCTCATTCTTGGCTCTGAAACACATGTTATGATGGCTAGGGAATCACCCTCACTCAGCTTGCACCTGGAGGCTCCTTATTTGATTCAAATTTCAAATATAATTAGAGATGCATGCTTATTTTCCAGCATGTATTTGGCACTGCAAAAATGACAGGCTACAACCACTGGACAACAGGCACAGATTGGCTGCTGCCATGCAGGGCTTCAATCCATACTTCCCCGCTCCCCAGTTACACCAGTATAAACCATCTTACTTTAAAAGAATAAGGGGCTTCCAAGAAGGAACCAAATTCCTGCATAAGCAGAATAAATCAGGCCTCAAGTCCCATTAACTGAGGCAGATCCTCGGGGGGATGGATGGGTAGAGTATTAGGTGTAAATTATTAGCTTTTCATACTATAGGTTTAAATAAAAATAAATAGGCAAAATGAGTTCTCAAAAATGAGAACAGAGTTCCCTCCATTCCTCTAGAGCTCTCTGGCTCCTCTGTCTCACTGCTCTGGCTGCTTTCTTCGTGATCACTATATTCAAGGGTCCTTATGGAGACAACTACCCCAGCCCACCCTAGGACACACCTCCCTTGTGAGAACTACAAGCTCATGTTAAGATATGTGAAGTACGTCATGGTGTGCTACCTGCAGCAGAACTAGAATTGTACATGAAGAACCAAAACAGCGCGAAAGCGCTCACTGGCCTTGAGTTTAATACAGATTCCTCCCCCAAACCCTAGAAAATAAGCCTTGCTCAACCACAGTGCAACCAGGATTCAAACACACCCAGATAATAACTTTCTATGGTAATTTTCTTTTGCTTGTTGTACTGTGAATTTTTTGGTGACAATTTTCGCTGCCTCACTGCTAGGCTGTTATCTCTCTGAAGAGAGAACCACACCGGCGTTACTACGCAGACACAGGAAGAGACAGTCCCCTCTTAACAGCACACTTTGCTAGAACGGCTGTGGCCAGAGCACAGCAGTGTGACGGTCTCATGCAGCAAGTGCTGCTGCTCCTCATTGCTCCTGTTGCTTTTCCCTAGACAGCATGCTTCACTCAACACCAGTGTTCATGCAGAGAATCTTCCACATGCACACAGGTGGCAGGTCCAAACCACGATGTCAGACTCCTTTGCTCCGAGGCAATGGACTGAATTTGGCATCACTGCTAGAGATTTTCTGACAGTGCCCACACATCATGTGCTGCCCTCTGTGCCACTCGCAAGCCATGGTGCAGCAGCAGGCGGCCTGTGCCTGCCATTCCAAGGGGCTTTAACCAGCTGCTCCTAAAACACACACACACTTCCTAAACGAGAAACATGCCCATCTGTCTGAAGGCTGTAATTGTTTCTTCTGCTTTTAAAACACTCACTGATGATACCTTTAAGTTGTTTACATACAAAAGATTAAGAAAGAAAACAAAATGGATTTCATAATGTTTGGCATTGGTATCAGGGTTGAATAGAGATAGATCTAGAAGCAGAAAATCTTTGTAAACATACTGCCAGTCACAGAAAAACACTTTTACAAGCAATACCCTGGCTGTGTTCAGCAGGATTAGTAATATTACAATTAAGGGACTTATATTGAATACTGTTTAAATCAGAATGAGAATCCCTATTAAGCGTAAACTGAAAGCAATTATTTTTAAAAGGCTTTAGCTCTCGACTGCCAAAAAAAATAAAGTCTTTTTTTCTACTCTCATTTTTGAGATACCTCCTTTAATCCTCGGATCAGTAAGAAATGAACTACAGAAAAAGCATTTCAGTTTTTATATCTGTTGTTCACACAAAGCACACAAGACGTAGCAAGCAGGATCAGCATGGGAATAAAGCATCCTGACAAAGTCAGACTAGACAGTAAATACAGATTAACGATTTTTGTGCAGTCCAAAAGTACACAACTACACAGTCTGTGCATTAACCCTCTGCTTATGCATTTATCTTATGTATTCAGAAGCTAGAAGTTTGCAATGCACCAGCATCAGGTGTAATTTGAGTCAGTGCTCCATGGATACACCTGTATTATCTGCCCATGTCCCCCAGAGCCCTTAGCTGCCCAGCCCTTGCACCCAGTAGCATCTTACACTGAACTGCTTCCCAGCCTTCACTTCTGCACATCTCATCCCGTTTTAGTTCTGGGTATTGGAACACTGTTCTGATCTGCAACACCCCTTTATAGCACAACATTTGTATTACGCGTATGGCATCTGAGGTGATGGAGGACTCAGTGGATGGATTTATGTTCCTTCCGTGCCTGTTCTCCCACAAACACATGCTCATTTGCCCCTTGTGCAGTGCCACAGTTATCACTGCAAGCACAGCCAGAAACATCACAGGAAGTAACACCTTGCAGATGACAAAAGCAAGAAGCAAGAGGAGTCTATAGCATAACATGAATTCAGACAAATGCAAGGTTTAGGAACTGTTTCAATTAGAGATGTGATTGTGTGTGTGTGTGTGTGTGTGTGTGTGTGTGTGTGTGTGTGTGTCTGTGTGTGTGTGTCTGTGTGTCTGTGTGTCTGTGTGTCTGTGTGTCTGTGTGTGTGTGTGTGTGTGTGTGTGTGTGTGTGTGTTTCCTCATTTGTTTTAAACAATGCTCCACATGGGGTAGCCTCATACTGCTGTCCAAGATGGAAGTGACATATGGCCGCAGGGCAGCGCCTTATGATAACGTGGCAGTTTCCAACCCTTGGTTCTAATGTGGAAAAAATGCAAGTTGTTTCCCTAAGCAGTAGCAGCACTTGGGATCCTAACTAATATTGAAGGATTCTTCTGTCTTTCATGTCTGTCTCCTTAGACATGTGTAAGGTACAGCATCTCTGTCATCAGTTTCCACCATGTGGGTAGCCAAATATTCTTGTTTTCATTTCTCCCACAGAACAAATCAGCAGAGGATGACCACTGATGTTTAATTACTGTAGCTCTATGATCAATTCTAAATGCACTCATCTTAGGAGAAGTCCTTTTTCTATCATACTCATTTGCTGTCATCCTGTTAAATTAAGGATAATGGGGTCTAGCTAAAATATCTTTAATTCCATACATCACTGAAAAATACTGGAGGTTAAGCCAATTAAAAGTGGCCTATGATTGAAACCTCTTTCTTCTCCTAGTAATATGTGGGATATTCCTCCTACAGTACAGCAAAACACTCACTGCTGTTCTTATTTCTTGCATAGACACCGTCTTAAAATATTTCTACAGTAAGAACAAAATAGCAGCTAAGCCTCATTTTTACCCATATGCTTTTATTCTTTAGATAATACTGTTTTTCCTGGTACCATACTGATGTGTTTACCCTAGATTTAGTAGAAGCCACATTTCTTCATAGATGTCCTGCTTATTTGCGATTGTATCCTTTCATCCTCTGCTTCTAAAAGGAATACTTCTGAGCTCACCACCTTTTCATCTGGACATATTTATTGGTCTGTGCAAATTCATGTTACACACTGCAATTTTTCCTCCTTCTCCAAATGCTAGGCTGACACTTGACTGGAATTCCAGCTATAAATGCCTCTCTACTTTAAGTATTTTCAAATTTCTATTCTATCCCCAGGATCAGAACACTGCCCATCCTTCATTCTGGACTGGGCACCTGGCTCTGCTTGGCTAAGTTTTAGCATTATCAAATATTAATTGTGGGTTTTCCACAAACCCAGTACTATGTTGTTGCATATATCAACTTCAATTCATTTTCCTCTCAAAGACGCATTGTTAGAAAATCTCTGAACTTTTTTTTTTTTTTAATTTTATCAGTTTTATTATTTTATTATTATTATTTTTTTTTTTTTTTAGTTTTTGCCTTGAATTCTCACATCTTATTTTTGAGCCTTTTGTAATAGAACAGTTCAGTGGGAAGGTACCTTCAAAGGTCATTGAGTCCAGCTGTCTGACTACTTTGGGGTCAACAGAAGTTTCTGAGGGCAGTGTCCTTGAACACTGGTAGGCACAGGGCACAACCTACCTCGCCAGGCAGACAGCTCCAGTTTTTAAGTCACCTCATGGGAAAGCAATGCCCCCACCTGACCAGCCTAAGCTCTCCCAGTGCAGTTCAGTACCATTGGTACCCATGGGACAGAGCCTGGCACTTGTTTCTACTCTCCCCTCCTCAGAGAACCACAGTGAGCAATGAGATTGCCTCTAAACATCCTTTTGTTCTTTTCTCCCAACTAGTTTTCTTTGCTCAAGTTAACCTAAAATTACTAAAAATATTCATATTTTCAAAAGCTGCTCCTATTCACATTAAATCTACTGTCTTGCTGTGCACCTGTTGCTTCAGATAGAACAAAATTCCTTCTAACACTTTTCCAGTTGTTTTATACATTCCCAAAGAGTTTCAGTTCCAATGAGACAGCTCCTCACACACACATACACACACCCCATCATCACAAAGACTCATGAATCAGAAAGATTTGTTTAGCCTCACATCACAGTTTCTAACTGATCAGTATAACCAGCATCAGGGCAATCCACGCTAGCTGGCTATTGCCAAGCAATTTTGAAAGGTTCAGTACTCAACAGCGGATGAGCTGAACATAGTTTAAGCCAGAATCACCAGGAGCTAGAGGGATATTGAGGAAGTTTCCAAAACAAAGTTTTCTAGCTTGCTTATATACAGTTGCATTAAAAAAAAAAAATAATAAAAAATAAGCAAATAGCAAATAAAAAAAAAAATTATCCATTGAAGGACTTCTTTTTCCTGCAGACATATGGCACAAAAAGTTAAAAGACAAGAGCAATGGGAATTAAATCAATGCTGTAGCCCCCAAGCAGTGCAATTACAAAGAAGTACAAGCCTCCTTCAACTCCGTCTTGATGAGAATTTAGTAGAATTTGGACAGAACCACTTGACAACTCCAACAGCTCTATTCACAGGAGTGTCAAGGTGATCTCATTACAATTTCTAGTAAATGATAGACACGTCAGTAGTTATCAGCACTACTATGGCACTTGGAAAGGAAGTTTTGAGCTGGAAAGCTTGGCCTCCAATCAGCCCCTTCTCCCACAGAAGAGTTCCCATCACATCAAAGCTGGCAAATAGTGCTGGACATGGCAACAGCAGCACAGACACTGACAGATTCAACTCTGTTTTGATGGCAATCCAAAATCTCTATCAGGAAATTAAATCATGCTAAAGAAATAGATCTACTCTTTTAAGAGGTCACTTTATAATTAATTATACTCCAGCTTTCAAACCATTTTGCACAGTTCAGCTCTCTAATATAATTACCTCACAAACTGCATTTCATGGCAAATATACATTGAGAAGTCACATCTGGAATGTCAACAGTGAGCATACTTTTAATGCGAAGCTTCAGTAAGTAGGTATAACAAGTATTAGCGAAAATAGGTAATATAATACTATACTCGTTTAATGTTTGCTCCCTGGTTCAGTTGGCCAAATACTTTACTTTTTGCTTCCCCTCAAAAAAGATGATTCTACTCCATTTTTCCTCAGAAAATACAGTTCGAACTACTAGCTGTAACCCAGAACTTCAATACGAGATCAAGTTAAACCTTTGAAAAATTCTAGTCTTCCACAGGAATTCTGTCCCTCCTTCACCTTATGCCAAGAGATGCTTCCCCTATTTTGCAGTAACAAGCAAATCTGAAATAATGAGACTGAAAATAGATTTTCAGTTCTACAGGAAATTCTGACATTTCAGATTGTTTTTTTTCTAAATCAGAACAAAAGACTAAGACTCTAAAACTACTAAATCATATTCATTTCATATCATTACACAATGGTAGTGTAAAATAGTAAATCAAGATCTCAGAGATGAAGTATTAACTAAATTAGTTTAGAAAAAAATGCATGTTGTGGTGAAAATAAAACTGCATTACATTGATCAAAAAGTATTAGATATGATCAGGACAAAAATGAAGATTTTTTCTCACCACAATACAAAGATTCCTCACAATGGATTTTTACCATTGTACTATAAAACTGCATTTATCTTGTACCACTGTTTTCAGGCAGAGAGACACCATACAGTTTTTAAAACCTCAAGGTAATACCCAGATTTCAGGGTACTCTAAGTCCACATAACTTAGGGTAATCTCCACTCATTTAAGACGAATGTCATTCAGCTTGGCCTAATTCAATCTTAACATGATACACAAAACCATTTAAACTAGAGCTCTGCACATGCAAACACTGATTTTTTGCTTCCAATGTATGTGTCTTATTCCTCCCCATTGAAAGCATTGAGCCCAATATTTACAAGTATTCCATAATTATTGCAACTTGTAATCCACAATTCTCCATTTGTATCCCATATTTCCTGTCTGCTGATTTAAGCAACGAGTTACACAGGAAATTTGTAGACACAACTTGCTCCACAACTGAAACCAAAATAAAATACTTCCCAGACATTTATTTTATGTGAAAACTCTTGAATTTTACTACTTAATTGCAGAAGTCAACTTTTAATACTGCTTCCTAGCGGTGTCAAACACTGCATTTCTGAGAAAACCATCAGTAAAAAACAACATTTAAGGCTCTCTTTAGAGATATTATTTGTTCATGACTATCATCCACATTTGAGCCAGAGATCCATCACAATTAATTCCCCTACTTCAAATGACCAGGCAGCCAGCGAACATCTTCAAATTCCCTGAACATTCTCAGGCATGAAGATACTCTCTCCATATGCTCCAATATGTACCTATACACAGAGAAGTTTGCAGTTTGGACAACAAATGACCCTTGAGTTAGAGTCAGAAAAAGTTATCAGGCAACACAACATGCTTCATGACTCACTAAAGCCTCATGGTTTCCTTCACACAGACTACAGATTTCTCACAATCTTCAAGCCTAACAAACTAAAGATGAAAATGACCTAACTCATCTCTAAGCTCTGGTAACAACAAAACAACCACATGGATTTTCAGTTAAGGGAGAAAGCCGGGAAGATTTTAGAAACTCATCTGTTTCATGGTACATTAGATTGTTCTGAACTCGAGGTCATGCAGGAAGTCTCTGGAACAAGATGATATACAGTTTTAACCTTTTTGGTCCTTTTGGTCGTAATAATATAACTCAACATCTCTTGCAGATGTGATTGAGTTGTTAGCCAGAATATTGATTTGATAAAAGACTTTTTTAAAAAAGAAAAGAAGTTGTCAAGTTATTCACAACGAAGACCAAGAATTTGTCATTAAAGGTTGTAGCAATCTATGCAAACATCTTGTTAGTGTCAAACCTGCACGGCACATACATATAATTTTTTTAATACTACAATTAATACACAGTGCTGTCTGTTCAGTATTAATTCACACCGAACTACCGTCATCTAAATGGCCCAATAAAACAGGTAGCATATAGCCTGTAAACACAAACAGCAGTCTTTTGGGATGGCCAACTGTCCTTGGCCAGGTCAAAGCTCCAATTCCATCAATCTGCATTAAGGCAGTAATGCTTATTCAGTGAAGATGCAGAGTGCACATGCTGGCAGTTGACATCTAAAGGATCAGACCCCAGAATTATTTCTGTGAGAAGTACTGGGCACATATGTATCTAATCATAGGAATAAAAATGGCACTCAGATTTTAAATGATGAACCAGAAGTACAAGGCTACAATAGTTAAAAAAAGGCATTTTAGAATAACTGAGATTATCATGTAAATTCCACTGATTCTGAATAAAGCTGTAGTACTGCTGTAGTATGCTTTCAAAATGCAGTTTCAGAAAAATACTAACTAAAATCTGATTTTATTTTCTTTATTCATATTTGCTTGAATACCTACTGTCACTTTTGTCTATTAAAAAGCACATACAACAATTTTCTAAATATCTCATTTGCAAATTTGCTCTGACATTGAAAAATTCTAGTACTGCAGCTGTGAAGGCTGCTAAAATCTTCCTGGTTTTCTGATCATTTGCAGTTGCACAAAAAAAATATTTGAGTTGCTGAATTCTTTCAGCCATATTTCTGTTAGATTAGGGACAGTTCCTGCTCAGTTCCCCACCCCCTTTCTCATTGTTGGGGCTTTAGGTTATGTAATAGGCTGTGATATAACACAGTAATATGTAATATCAGCAAATGCAACATGAATAAGGTCTTATCATAGGTATATAGCACTGCAAAGGATATTCCCTGGATGCTGTCTGTTCTGTCATCATACATCCACAGATTACACTAGCCATTTGATGGAGATGCACAGAATTTAAAATAAAGAATGCTTCACTAACAGCAGCTATAATCTCTCCTGCTCTGCTTCTTTAATCCCACAAGATCTTTTTAATAAGCCTCTCCCACAGAAAACGATTAAAATCCGCATCTTTCATATCTTTTGATTACAAGAAATAGCACAAAGTACTCCATATAAAAGTTAATTATGCATTTTAACAAAGAGTTTCCTTTGATTTATTTATTTTTTGGATATCCATGAAAGAAGACCAGTAGGCCAATACATTACAAAATTTCAGCATCAACAGGAAATTACAGTCCATTATGATTTACTGTATGACAATTCTGGTATAGGAACTAACCAAGAAAACAGCTATATCAATGTTATTAATTACAAACAAGTGAAATTACCTTGGAACAGCCTGAAATTCACTTAAGAGCACCAATATTTACTTCCTATAATAGGTAAAGCCATAATTCTTCCCATTTCAGGACTTAGGTTAAAAAATATATATGTATATCAAAGAATTCTACTTGTCTGTATTTAGGAGTAGAATAAACCACTCCACGATAGGACACATCAGCCTTCTGCTAAATAGTCTACTATGGACCATTGCATCTATTTTGTATAAGAAGTCATTACAAATTAATTTTTTACTACATGCTTTTGCATTCCCTGCTTCACTTTACAGGGGTAGTAAAAGCAACTCAGAAAGCAAACGGTCCTCTAGAAAAATTCCGCCTGTGAGTCAATCCCACTGCTCTAAAAAATCCCCCTACCTTTGGGCTGAGCAGCAGCAAGCCCACTTCTTCAGAGCAGCAGTTTCTTCATAGAGATGCCTGCACGTGCCATTCCATCCCAAAGGAAATTCCATTTCAGGGGAAACATGGTGTAAGAGATTAGAAAATGTGGGCACAAACTCAGTCACCATGCAGTCCTTGCTGCACCCAGCTCCCGCAGTCACACTGGCTGCGGAACAGAAGCTGCCAGGCAGCAGCACAGCCACAGGGAGTGGAGCAAGGGCTTCACACTGGTGCTCTCCTGAGTTTTGGTAAGAGACTGTTTGTGAATTAAAAGGATGAGTCCACGCTACAAGGTCTGATAACAAAGAAAAACCTAGCCCTTTGCTACATCTATTATTTCTCAAGGCCTTCTGAAATCAATCTCCAAATACAAGCTACACACATAGAGGAAAGTTATTGAAGTCCATACTTGCATTTCTTTTGCAGTGCAAAACCACTGCCCTCTTCCAGAGAAAGATGTATACCACAGCAGACACTTCACCCTGAATAGATGTGCTACTGAAATATCAGGGAAGCACATCAGAACTGAAAACATCCACTCATAATCAACCTATTCATTGTTCAAATATAGTTCTGTGTAAACAACAATGAAAAAAGTACAAGGAAAGCAAGTTAACATCAGCAGCCTTCCCCTCCATGGCCTTCTTCTTCATTCCTTAAGCAGATCCAATCTAGCTACTCCTAGTGCTCCAGAAAAACGTTGCCTGGATGTGAAACATGCTGCAGCAAAACAAACTTCAAACAGGGACAACCTGGCATTAAGCAGAGGAAAAGCTGAAAGTGGTAAGCTGTAAACACATACAAATTAAAGCAATATCATAAAACATACCTAGGACTGTTAACTTTTAAACTTCCTTGGTTCAACAACTCAGGAATCAATCTCATAATGGAACCTGCTGCTAATTAGCTGAAACAAATCAGAAGCTTAACATGGTCCAGGCTGCTTAAGCTTGTCTTGCCTAGGACTGCATGTACCCCACCATAAATTAGTCTAATCCAAACAGTCTGCAGAGTGGGGACTTGTTTCCATTCTCTGGTTCCAAAAAAAAAAAACCTTCAGCATCATTAGATATGCAGTAGAAAGCAGTATTAACATAATTATACATACACAGGGTTAGCTGAGAAAAAAATAAAAGAAAATCCCTTGCAAATCAAACCAGGTTTTAGATTATGTAGTGGCTCTACACATATAAAAGTCACAGAATTTCTAGGTTGGAAGAGACCTTAAGATCATCGAGTCTAACCTCTGACCTAAGTCTTCACAAGAAGAGTCCATCTCATGGTTACTTCACTAACAGTTTCCCAGTCTCCCCCTTTGCCAGCTTCCCCACCCTCAGGAAAAGAATTCTGTTGCCTTCTGATTCTGTGTAGGTTATCTGACAATACCAAAAAAAAGGACTTTTAGAAAGATGTTCAGCTCATGCACATATAACTGTCACTTCTTACCATGGTTTACAACTCTGTTTTTGATGAAAGAACAGGATTGCGAATAATTCTATCAACTCTGAATCTACACATTAATAACTCATGTACATGGCTGACTGACCAACCATGTCTGTCTGCAAAAAGAAGCTGTGCAGCACACAGTACAAGTGTGATTAGACATTTCTTAAAACACAAGTAAAACGGGCAAAGTGACCCTCTGTCTTCTTGACTTCACCTCAAAATTAAGAGGGTAAACTCCATCAGACTTCTTGTAAGCTCTTGGACAAAAAAAAAAAAAAATCATCCAGGTGGTCTGACGTTAGATAATTGTGAAAAATGTTGGGTTTTTTTTGTTTTTGTTTTGTTTGTTTTTTTTGTCCATGCATAATCAAAACTTGCATATACAAAGTGAATTCATTTACTAATCATTGATTTAAAAGTGCTAAGTTGGAGAGCTCATTCACAAGTGATGGGAGGCATATTTGTGTTTTGTTCCAAATTGCTGACCCAGTTTACAAAGTGTTCATGAAGAGTTATCCACATGACTGTTCCTACCTATGTAATTCTTGACTTCTCTTCTAAGACTACCAACGAAGTTGTCAGGGTGGCAAGGTTTGCTCAGCTGTCCTGTAAAAAGCTACCAAGTAGTACAAAACACCTACTGCATTTCTTACAGGCCAATGATCTTATCAAGTGGTTAAAATTTGACTGATTTGATCGAATAAAAACCAATGACCTACTGTGGCAAAGGTTCTCTACCTCATTATCTGTCCCCTGAAGCAGCTTCTAAGTAGACAGTTTGTTTAGTGCCCTGTTCCTCAAATATTTTGTCACCAACCAGGGTATTTCCATCAGCATTATGTGAGGCTGAAAAGAAAGAAAGAAATCCAAAAGAGAACAAGACCAAAAATCAATGGGCCCTGCAAAACAGGCTGCACACTTATTATGAATAAAATTGAGTAGTAATGGGTTTCAAAGTCTTTGTAAAACTCTAATATTTAGCAAATAGTGTTCCATTTCACATTTTGACATCCTCTGGCGTGAACTATCACGCTTTAATTAAACACAGAATGCAAATCACAGCCCCAGGAGATAATGCCTCTAGCTGCTTCTCCTTCAGTAAGGCAGCATGGAAATCAACCACCACAGTGATGTAGAGGAGACCAGAGCAATCATGCTCCTTGTGGGTGGAGCTTCTCAACCACCACTTTGAGGGCAACTCCTGAATAGTTTTTGGAGAAGTCATCGCTTATGGCTGAGCTCCCTGTTGGCAGACAGAGAGCCATCCATCTCTGCTGAGATGTCTTCCGGATCGATAGGCTGCATTGACCAGCAAGCACAAGACAGCTTGATTAGCTAGGCTATACATACACGTATTTCATTGCCGTCAGCTCCTGGGGGGAAAACATCCTGACTTGGAGGTCTTATCCATACTGCAGTTCTCCATGGGACAGCTCCACCAGCCTTGGGAATCTACAGAAGCTAACCTGCATAGTGCAAATGTCAGACAACATTTTACTCATGTGCTGCTTAAAGCTACCCTTAGTAGACAACACCATGCAAAAATGGCAATTCCATTTAAAAATGTTTTGTCCAGCAACCAACTGCCTCTCTACTGGGACAAGAATGAAACAGGCACAATAAGCCAAAATCATGCTGGTAGAGAAAGACGTACTTCTAAGTAATCTATTAAGATTAAATATCTTAATATCTTCACACCCTCAAATCTACCAGTTCAGGAGACTCAGACATGTTTTCACAATAAATGATACCCAAGGATGGGAATGGAACCAAAATGTGATGTTTAGGTCAATACATTAACAGAGTGATTCTCAAGTTTTGATTGTGTCCCCTTAAATTCCAAAGGTGATGCAAGATCACATAATTCTTAAACAAAAACAAAAACAAAAACAAAAACAAAAAAAAAAAAAACACTTAATCTTACTAAAATCTTACTAAGATGTACAAATCTTGGCTGTTTAGTAGCTGTCTCTCTTCTGACAACAGTTAGTTCAGTTAGTTCAAATATCAGAGTGTAAGTGCGTAATACACGACCCACAGTACTGGGAACACAGTGCTGCAGAGTCCCTTTTGACTTCACAAGTAATTTCTAGGACCCAGGAGCTCTGTACAAAAGCAGAAGTCCTCAGCAGTCTTTCATATGAAGAGTTTCTCCAAGAAGCCTGACAGAGGTGTGAAAGGTACAGGTAATCCTACAGTCCACACCCATAGGAAATGGAGAGGCAAACAAAGAACATGCAGACATTTTTCAATACCTGAAGCACTGTATTCTAGTGTGTGTTTACTCTTGATATTAAGAAATGAAGCAAGGAAAATACATGTGCATGTCTCTAGACAGACCAATACCCAGAAGCAGCATTTTATGCAGTAGAGCTACCATGTACCTAACTTCTCTGGCATCAACACAGGTTTGTTTGTTTTTTTGTTTGTTTGCTTGTTTGTTTGTTTGTTTGTTTGTTTTTCAAATTATTTTTCAACCAAGATCTTGTATTTAGGGCCCTGCCTCAAGTACCTCAACACACGAAACCTCTTGTTTGTTCTCTCTATGTAACATACCTCTACACCTCTCAGGGTAGTCAGTGCCACAAGATAATTCCATGTTTGACTCCCTGCAGCCATTCTTCAGACCTAGCTATAGCTGCTGTACAACTTGATCTTGCAGTGAAATGTTTCAATGATGCTAGTAGCACCTCCTTAGTTAAGAGAGACATGCAGTACTGCAGCTGGTAAACAGAGAGCAAGGGAAAGACACGCTCTGTAGAAAGTATCAATTTCATAGGAAAAACTAATTCCTCTAACCAAAATAAATAGCCATGAAATATTAGAAATATTTCATGAAATATTTCAACTTGGGTAGCACAAAGCAATTTTCAATTAGATACTGCACAGGGTTCAAAAGTTGAACAAACCACATATCACATGCTTAGCCTTTAATAAAAAAATCATGAACATTTATTATTAATGATCCTTAGTAATAAATATCTTCATCTAAAATTCTTAATTGATAGGGACTTTTTCACAGAGTAACAGGAGGAATATTTCACTTGGGCATCTGTGGCTGTGTGCGCCTTCTCACTGGGGAAAAGATTATACAGTTTAAGGAAAATACAGAAGATACAGAAGAAAGACTCTATGTTTAGACAGGCACCTCTTTGAATACTAAATAAGGGGGGATGTTCTGAGGCTGGTGAAGTCCTTGCAATTTCCACACTAGCCATACAGCATACATAACATCAGACCAATATTAATGAGCCAGAATAACGAGACTGGAGCGCCTACGTATCAGAGCTTTCTTTAATGACTAGGCAATAGAACTATTCTTCAGGTCACATGTTGGTTTGTCTGTTTCGTTGTTTTAGGCCAAAAATGCAGTGGAAGTTGAATCTCTAAGGATATTCACTTTGGTTTTTGACCCCATTTAAAACCTGACCAGTTCATGTACTCTGATAGATTTATCTAGGTCTGTGACTGCCTCGATTCTAAGCAAAATATTACTTTTAAATCAGAGTGCAGTTAACAATGCTGGAAAATATGCAAAGTAACTTCCCTAATATGCAGACTTTGCATCCTTGCCGCTGATGTGATTTTGGGCAATGCTGAGCCTAAAGCTCTTGAGGATTTTCGTAAACTGCAGATACGTTGCTCCTCAGGGCAGCGGGTTAGAGGAGGATCAAACAAGACAAAGAAATCAGTATCATCAGGAGAGAGTAAATTCTGGATCCTTCCTGTGAATCCTTTGGCTTCATATAATAATAATTAAAAACTCTCTATGTCCCTTCTAGGTGTCTATTCTCTTTCACCTTCATTGTTTGTAGTTTTATTTCCCTCGAAAGCAAAAGAACTCTAAGTTACCTGCAAACAAAAATATTTGCTAATGTTAATGTTCAGGCACTCCACTAGTGGAAACAAACATGTATCTCCTCCAAGCATACCAAAAATCCCTTCTGGGTGATAATCAACACAGCTCTGCTCCAGTGAGTCATCAGGAGGGACCAGTTTCATTTGCAAAATACAAATGCTGATTCCAAACAACACAGCCATACTGACATAAGCAAACATGCACTAATTAGGGCAAATAATTGCTACTTCAAAAACTAGCCAGAAGATTACACGCTTGTTCTTACAGGTCCTGCCTTAGAGTTTTCCTAACCAAACCGAAGAGTGTCCAACACATGTGCATTAAATTTTTATACTAATTTCTTCAGACTATTTTTTTAATTGATAATCATTTTACTGAAATTAAATACCACACTTTCTTCCATTTAGATATTCAGCACTACACTGCAAGAAAGCTAGAAAATGCATTAATATGAAGTCAGTTCCTGGGGTTTTCTTTTATGGAATCCTTAGCTAGAATCCAAAACAAAGATGTCCTGCTGCTAATTAAAGCCACTTACAGTTCAGACCATTTTCTATGTATGACGTATGTATACATTCACATTGTGCTGTCACCTTATGGAGACCTCTTTGGAGAATTACCTGAATTTATCTTTGAACAACAACAAGCAGCTTTACTCTGATTTTCAAAATTTTATACACTTGTCCCAAAGAAACAAAAAGACATTCTGAAGATCAAAAAAAAAAAAAAAAAAAAAAAAAAAAAAAGTTAAAAAATGGTTTCTTCCCCTCCAGTTTGGCTTCTTTCTACCTGCTTGCTATTGCAAAACACCTAGTTTCTAATCAAAATAATGAAGGCAGAGCTTCCGTGCTCAGAGGTTTCCATTTCAATAAGCAAGGCAATTTCCATTCAAAATATATGTTATGTCATGCTTCCACAAAACAGAAGAAAGCCACTTTTCATTTAATACAAATGCCAGGTTATCCAGGTTCTTATATCCTTCCAGAAAACAAGAAAATAGTCTCAGCTTGCTCACTGCTCAGCACAGTGAGCTTCCTTATCCAGCCTAAGGTTTGACTGCAAAGTTTAAATGCAAAGTCTGCTCATCTCCTGGTTTCTATTCCTAATTATGACCTGGCATATCAGTTTTATGAGGTTGCTGCATCGTAATTTCTCTTAAGTGTGTATAATTTCTCTTAAGTGTGTAAAAGACTGATATATTCAGATAAAAGATGTGGAACACTGTTCTTACGAAATCAAGCTACGCAACAGCCAGCTTTGTCAGCTGTGCAATGACTTTCTCACTATTCCTTCTCCACCCACTCCTCTTGGAAGAAATAATGCAGATATCGAAGCAAAGCTACAGATTAAAATTTCATGCTGAAATTCATAAAAAAATATCTTCTTAGAAAGTCTCTTATTTAAACAGCATACACAACTTGGCCAACTTGGTGATTGATAATTCAGTTTGTTTCACGGTGTAAATCTTTAATTTCATTTGCTGCCCTTGTTACTCTGACCCTAGCAATATTCCATAAATATTTAGGTAGCTTTCCACCAGCATGCTTTCAGCTTTTGAATACTAATGCCAGCTGTAGTGAAGAAGAAAAGGAATTGCTGTAATGGACCACGGAACTAGCTGTGAATATGTAACCTGCTGTTTGTCAGGGATCCTGTTTACTGGAATTAAAGCAGTCATTACTAGCACATGGGAACCCATCACATTCTTAATGAATTGTGAAGCTGTGTTGGGAAAATAACAAATATCTTTACCTGAATAAGCATTAATGTTGTAACAACTTGAAAAAAAAAAATCAATAGCTGTATAAAGCCTAAGGGCTAAGAACAGAAAAACAAGACTGGCATGCATACAGATAACCTTACCAGTGAAGAAATCAAAGAGTTTCTGGTTTACTCTGCATCTCATCATGGTGCCTGACAGGTTATCAACAACTTTAAAAGTATCCTTTGATATAAGCACAGTCAAGGCTCAGGGACATGACCTTCTACTACCTGTATTCCTTCATTCTGCAACATCCCAAGCTCATTAGAGTTCAAAGAAAGGACTTTATGAGACCATTCTTGGCAAAGCAGCAGTGTGCAATTGCATGGTGAGCCTTCCCGCTGCTCCAGCCAGAAGAAACACAAGCTGGGGAGGAGAGTTACAGAACATCCCTTGTTTCCTAGGTCAGCGGATGCAGCATCCACTTTCAGTCTCCAAGGGGACAGAGTCATTCCGTCCATGAAAAGGTACTTCCCTGCCAGATCCCTCAGACACTCCGGATGCAGAAGCAATTCTTTGCCATTCCTAGTGAAGAGAAGTGCTGAGCATAAGAAACCACTACCAGCAGAAAAGAGGACAGCAGTGGAAAAAACGCCAAAATTCATCTCAACCTTGTTCCCCACTTCGACTAGAACCTTGTCTAGACTTTAGTCACTTCTCATCTATACTACTGAAATCGCTTTTAAAATTACCTCATTGTACTGCTGTGCTTTCAGAACTATAGCAATGAGTTGTGAACTGCAGCACAACTCCCCTCACTCCAGAAAGCTTGTATGACTTCATCTGCAAAGTCACAACTAACCTCCTAGTTTTAGAGGCCATCTTTTAATTTTTCCCACAAATACAAGCCTCTCTCTTTATGTCTTTCTATCAAGGACCATCTAGACTGGAAAATCAAGTACCAAAAAGAGTTGTCTTTGACACCCACAAGAATTTGGTAAAAACGTCCACTCTTCCCACACAAACACACATACCCCTTTTCTTTTCAGGTAACACTCTTGAAAATATATTATAAGGTTGAATAAGGCAGAGACTAATTTCTTGACTTTAGGAGAAAAAAAAAAAAAAAAAAAAAAAAAAAAACATGAACAAGAAACTAGAAAGGTACCAAAGTCCAACATTTGCCTTAAGATTCACCAGCGTGAACTGCATCGGTGCATGTCCTCCCATCTCCTCTATTTCATTTTCTCCTGGGCCTAAGCTGAAAATGGAAGCCTTTGGCTGCTAACTGAATGCGCAATGACAAAGCAGCCCTACCATTGTATTAAAACCAACAAGTAAAAGGAAACCACTTTCTTCACATTGCATCAAGAAGCATTTGCACGTGCAGAAGTTGCCTCCTTTGCGAGGAACAATAACAGCTTGTAGTCTGGCCTCTGCTAGAGGGTTCAAACCCATCTTGGCTTGTCTAACCTACACAGACACCCTGCCCATTTCTCTTCTCAAAAGCAGGATGTGTGTCTTTGCAGGGGGAGGGGAAAGAAGAAAAAAAAAAAAAAAAAAAAAAAAAAAAAAAAAAAAACTGTTTCACCAACTTCTCTTACACAGTTGAGTTAATAGGTTTCCTCAACTGGAGTTACCAGTAAGTAGGTGGTTCCCCTAAATCCTAAACAGACAACTGTTTCCTCTTTACACTGCTTTGTAAGCAGCTCTCTCAAGCCCACTACAAGACCATCTGCCAAGCACATTGCAGTGGCTACCCTTTTATTCTTGGAGTCCTGCTGCATGAGTAAGAGCAAAGCACACAGCAGAGCTCACAATAAAGACAAGTAGGCTATCTTTACCTTAAATTTCAGTCACAACTGAGATAAGCATCCATTGAGCATTAGTAGGCTGGAAACTATTTTCTTATCCAAGTAAAGGAGCCTCTTTGTTGCTGCCATTGGATTGCAAGTTCTGTGTAGATAGTTCAGCTATCTACAGTAAATTTGAACAGCTGTTATTAGCTTTATAGTTGTTACTAAGAGGATTTTCATTAGAAGATTTTTTCTTGTAAAATGAAAAAGCACTTAGACACTATTTCTCAGAATACACTGACCCAGACAAAAAGCACAGATCCTAAATAGATCAGAGCTTCAGAATCCTAACATGTATTTTCAGAATATAAGCCCCTAATACTTGAGCACAAAATCACCTTACAGTGATATACCTTACTTCCAGTATTTACACCTAGAGCCAGGGTCTAACACCTACTGCAGTACAAAGAAAAAATCTTTTCAGTCTTCACACTGACTGAGGGTTTGAGGGTCTCTTTCAACAGCAAATTATCTACTCAAGGTAACGTGCTTACATACACAACCATTAAAAACTTGATAAAACCATCGGTAATAACTGAGTCAAAAGCCATTTTCTACAAATACTGCCTGTTTAACCAGTTTTCAGAGAGATTTAGTGACACATTGGGAAGAGTTTATAGTGAGATTTTTTTCACTTTGAAGGGTTTCAGAAAATAGTAGATGCTAATAATAACGTCAAAGCATGGCAGTTTCTTAATGATGTGTCATTGAAAAGCACTTTGCCCATTTGTTTGTTTGTTTCCCCCAGTCATTACTTTCACAAGTAATCCAACTATTATTACACTCATGCAAAGTTCCTAGCAAGGTCTCTTTTATAGACAACATACCTCCATTCAAAGCAATGCAACTTGACTGATTTACATGCCTCAGCCTTCTCCCCCAAAACCATAACCCTCTTAAAACCCCCAAATAAGTATACATACACATCCCATCAAACATTACATTTTCCAAAAGTACAATCTGCCCATTCAGCTGGTATTCAGCCCATTGTATTGTGAACACACGTAGAATCTCCACATTAAGCTTTCTTTGTGCAAAAACAAGAGTTTAAAAAAAAAATACAAAATGCTATCCTTGCTCTTCCATCAGAATTTTAGCAGTTCTGCTGTTGCTGATGCAGACTGAAAGTCCTTTTAGTATCATGCTCTGAGTTCTGAATTGGCAGAATGAACTGTAAGTGAAACCAGTAAGCAGTAAGCACAGTTATTTAAAAAAAAAAAAAAAAAAAAGTACTATACATAAGCTACAAAGAAGTTTGTCAGAGAAAGAACGTCTTTCAAGCCAGGGTCCTTTACTCATACTTCTTCAAGATTAGGAATCCAGCAGCACTGGCAGTGCAGATACAGAATACATTAAGCACTTCATCAACAACACCATCTCAGAGGCATCCGCAGCCTGGTTGAACAAGAAGGGCATCGTATGTTGAAATCCTCACAAAAACTGTACTTAAAGTACTCCTGCTGGTGCCCTACACAGCATGGGGAAGTTGCACAGCTTCTGCTGTGCTGACAGAAGTACCAGCTTTCAGGTAAGTACTTAAAACCAGGTTTCTTTTTGCTTATCTGTAGTGACTTTTAAAGATAAATTAAGGACCCCATGATTCTTTTCAAAATGCCTAGAGGGAATTAATCTGTATAAACTGGCCAACACAGCCTCTCTCAATAAAATGATAGTGCTAGCCACAGCTTTAAGTATTGCTAAACACGTAATAGCTGCTGGGATTTGCAATGGCCAGTGTGCTGCTATTACTTAGTTTTTCATTTTGAGAGCACTTCAGGATTCTTTGGGGATCAAAAACTCACAACCAGCCCCACCAATGTCCTGTGCAGCACACAGCAGGTTAGCACCTGTAAATTGGAAAGAGAAAATGCTGAGCCTGGCAGCTACTGCCACGTGACTGCCTGACAGACAACCGAACATGTCTGCCCTTCATGCTGTGACCCTTGGCATAGCTCAATTTGCACTGCTTCCCAGCACACAGTAGCACCAGCACCTTCAGTGTTCCCACCTTGAAAGGAATAAACTCACTGTGTGGGGACTGACACTTTTTCAGAGACCTTCTGAGCAAGTCCTGGTAAGGGAAAGCACAACTAATACCTGTGACAGACACAATTCTGCGTCATCTGCTCTGCCAGACTGAGCTGGACGTCAGTGATTCACCAAAGAGGTATCCCACTCCATGCAACGCAAAATTAATAGCACAGCACTCATCTTCTTTGCACCAGCCTGATCAGATGATCACATCTCATAGGAAAAACTTTAGGGATAATATCTATGATAGCTTGGAAAGGAAGATGTTTCAATCTTTTTCACTTGCCACTGTGAACTTCTAATGAAACTAAATCAAATTCTCTCAGCTCTCTAAGTATTTGATCTGCCAACAATGGTTTAAAAAGATTTGATTCCTCCTCAAGTTTTCTGAAAGAGGAACTACTTTCACTGTTTGCCATTCCTGCCATTCCTTGCCATACCACACTGCAAAATTGCCCTGGAAGAACCAGGTTTACTTTATATTCAGCTGCATCTCCAAGCTCTCCTTAGCTACTCTGTTAGCCTTGCTCAGCTGCAGACTGCAGTGTTTTCTTTCCTTACTAGCAACAGCCTGTACTCCTTGTCTGCTCAGGGATTTCATCATTGGGCTGCAGCCAGCTACAGGTCTTCATGAGGCCAAGAAGTTTCAGAATTTGTAAGACTCTGTGTATCAGCAGTTGCAACCATCAGGCAGATTTTATATGAAACAAATCAGTTTAAAAGATTTTATATGATATAAATATACATTATATAAATTTATATATACATGTACATATTTATATATCAAACTATTATATATACTTTATATATTTATATATTATATATATTTTATAAAATATATATTATAATGTATAATATATAAAATAATATATATTATATTATATATATTATATACATTATATTAGAGAGAGAGAAAAAAAATAATATATAAACATATGACATATATAATGACTTACCCAGCAGTTTTGTGTCTTGCTTAGTTAAGGTAAGGCAGACTACATTGATTGAATTAACCTCCAGTGTGAGATTAGAGTCACAACCAATTCTGTGAAACAGTCTTCTAAATTCAGAGACTCATATTCTCTCCACAATGCAATTCTTTTCCCAGAAGATCCCCAAATCTTTGTCAAGAAGCAAAACTACTATAAAAGCACACCTGTAGTGGCAGTAATGACACAGCAGTACTCAAGTCAATCAGATACTTGCTCGGATGTTTTCAGACTTTTTTTTTTTTTTTTTTTTTTTTTTTTTACCAGAATCTGCTAGAATCCACACGGAAAATAGTACAACAATCAAATCAAACAAACACGCAGTATTCATGAGATAAAGGCATCCTGCAGCTAATTTATGTTAATCATTAACATTAATCATTAACATTCTATTCCTGAAATGGTGTTGTATTTGGTCTTCCCAGTTAACTTCTGCATCTGATTTCACTCATGATTGTGTACAGTAATGGTGTTCTGGCCCCTCAAAGTTGTTTTTTCGTTTGTTCCCCCTCCACCCCCCCACCCCCCCATTTTTCTTCTTTGTGGTTTCGTACAGGTAAATCATATTGAATAGATATTATGATCTGTATCCACTTTCTGCCAGATACAAGACAACAGGAGCCAAGATTCTATTAAAGTTATCTTTTATCTACAAGTTTCAAATTATGTGATGCTAGACAACCGCATTTAAATTCAGCACTTAAATTCCTTAAGTCAGCATTTGAATTCTTTGGGGTGTGAACGAGGTGTTAACTCTATTGCTGAATTACTGCATGTTATAGGAATATATTTTTACTCAAGTAATAGAGTTGCATAATGGTCTAATTCTTGAGCAGTAAGAATTCATTTAGCCTCAAATATGTTTGAATCACCAGACTACAAAGCAGCTGCAACTAAAAACCAAACAAGGTCAAGCCAGTGGTGGTAGTTCTATTAGATAATAAGTTTTAGACATGATATAAAGTGTAATATTGAATTATTACAATATTATCCAAGAATATTATCCAAGTATTTTACTGAATAAAATACTTGTTGCTGTAAGTAACAACCTCGAGGCCCTACCAAAACAAATAATGCAACCAAAACTTGAACTCAGATTTTAAAAATAAAGGATGATTTTTTTAGAGATGAAAAATAAGTTAAAACTGAAGGATAATTATTTCATTTGTTTTAAATATTTATATTACAGCAGACATCATTTGGGTTGACTTCAAAGCTTTTATTGTTTTCTCCTCTTGGAAGATTATTCTTATTAATATTTCTCCATTGTTTTTGTTTGATTTGTTCTGTTATGGATTGAATTCAATGCTGGAAAAACAAATTTAATTATTCTGTGCTTACTTTAATCAGGTCTAAATCTGACTTCATAAGTTTAATATAATACATACACACCCCATCACATGCCTCAACAGACTGCACATGCAGAAAAAGTGCCCAGCTCTACAGGCATCCACGGTAGGCACAGCACCAGAAAGCAGGCCATAATCTGCTCTCATTTACACTGGCATAAATCAGTAGCAATCTCACAGTAGCAAGAATTACACTCATTTAAGACAGATATGTTATGTACTTATATAACCACACAAAAACATACTGTTACAGCAGAATTGGAGCTTTATGTCCTCGTGATTCATCACAGGCTGGGGCAACGAGTGCTGCTGGCCTCCAGCCAGCAGATCAGGACTCCAGTGCTCTACAGGTCTTGTTGCTGTAGCAATGACATACTTCTCTACCAGATGGACACCTGCCCACACGCATTGCCACATAATGGGAAGGGAGAGCATGGCCAGGGAAGGAGCCAAGCATCTGCATATTTCATCGTGAAGCCATCGTACACATGAAGCCATCCTGAGGCTCTGATGCAGGCTGCCTGTTCACCTGGTTCATGCAACAGCATAGCAAAAGCTAACAATTCAAACTTTTCTCGCTTTACATCTGCCTTTTACTAATACAGAAGTTGTAAAAGACTCGAGATTAGCCTTGAATGAAAAGCACGTCACGTGGCATGCCTTTATGTCAAGCTTGAGGTCTTCTGATGAAAATTTCAAATAGTAAAATGAAAAATGGAAAAGTGAGTTTCCCCCTTTTGGGGAAACTTGTTCTTGCTTGGCTTTGTAGCCTCTTCTACACTGTCTTTAATTCTGACCTATCTGTATGAGCACAGCTTTCTTGCAATTCCTGAGTAAGAATTTCAGAATTCCAAGAAGCTATCAGTGATGCTCTCAGATTGTGTAAATATTCAGATTAATATTCAGCTACATTTTTCAAAGATACCTACAGCTGTACCAATGGAAATCACTCTGTACTCAGTTGGTCTATTATCATATTCATACAAGTTATTTGTTTTATAGACTTGAAATCCCTTTGTGGTGGATTTTATTATTTGTTCTTTGTTACATTAGCATGTTGTGCCCTTGGAAATACCCATGGCACTAGTTTGTGATTATTTTTTTTTTCCATGTGATCTATTTCAACAAGAGAAAACAATGTTTTCTTGTAGCTCTTGAAAATAATAAGGACACAGCTCTTGGTATACACAGAATTTATACCAAGCAGGTGAAGGGGGAGAAGAAATAACTGAACACTGAGCAAGAGGTTCAGATAAATTACTCAAATTTATGGCTTTAACAAGGGTGTAAAGGAAGTCAGTAACTTGTATTTAGAATCAGCTTCAAATGGCAACAAAGGTAGTGCTGTGCCTTGCCATGACATTTACCTCTCCCGTAATTTAAACCAAGATAAGTTCTAGTATTTTTGCATTGAATAGCTGGTAGAGAACAGGCACATAGATCACAGTAATAAAGAGACAGGTATTTTCATTAGGAGATAAGTAATAAATTTTAGGAGATAATGAATGCTATGATTTCCACATGAAATTTAAAATCCACTGTAAACTCACAAACACGGACTTTTTTCTTTAATGTGGATTGATTATTTATGATAATAAAGTCTTGTAATAAAGGGCTGTTAATCTGAAAACAATTAAAGGTCCCCTATAGCACTCACTGTTCAATGGCAACTCCATTTTGAAAATGCAAAGAACATCATAACTAAGAAAAAAATATTTTTGCAGGTTTTTCTAGCTATACCACTGCAATCTTCCCTTCAAAACCCTACTGGAAATCTTCACATTGTGCCAACTTGGATTTAACCACCGCAGACCATTTTCTAGAAACTTTAAAGCCTGCAAACATATTACTGAATTCAACTGTACAACTACATCAGTTATGCATTTTATGTGTATTTTTATTCTCTAAGCATAAGGAAAACAAGCATTAAGGAAGTGTTAGAAGTTGTGCCATTCAATTCAGGGTTTCCTGGTACCTCCTCACAAGGAGCAAGGACTCCTGTAATTTAATTCAGAGCACAGGAACAACTGATGTTTTCTTCTGCTCAATTTACACCATTAAAAATGGTAAATTTGACTCCACAAAACTCCAAAGCCACTGTAAACAAAGGGCAGCTGATTTTACCTCTCTGAACTGTAAATGGAAGACATTAGGAAAAAAAAAATCCTGCCAGGCTAGTTCTTAAGCCAAAATGCTGTTAATTTCCCAAATAAACAAAGTGGCTGAGGCTGGAAGGTGGGATCACCACATCCATTCCTTAGTCAAGGAGGCTCAGCAGCAGCAGGCTGGCCAGGACCATAACAACTTCTCTATAGAATTCAGCAGTTGCTATGAAAATGTCCCTTTATGATAAAGAGCCACAATTTCTGGAAATAAAAATTTAAAAAAAATAATAAAAAAAATAAAATCATTAATTAAAAAAAAAAAAACCACTTGATTTAATTCTATGGACTCTTTAGAGAGAATTCAGTTTTATGCTGTTGCTTTCATCCTCACTAAATTCTTAGTCTTCCCTTGTTAGATATTATGCAATGCAAATACTGTATTTTTTATTATTATTAAAAAAGCAGCATATTTCTCCATAGCTGTTCACTTACACTCATTGTTATGGAATTCGCTGCAAAAAAATCCAGACGGACTCGTTTTTCTTAATCAGTGATGCTCCCCAGTACAACCTGTCATTTAGCATGTATGATATATTCAAAATAATCCAGACCTAGCTAATCCCTAGGCATATTTCATTGTTTTACACTGCAGAGTCTTGGATTCAGAGATGAAACTGAAAGAAATCTAGATTTTGCACAAGTTTTCTCTTTTGATGGAACACGAATAGAAATGATGTTGAAAGCTGAAAGTGGGTTTACATGGGTAAATTTAAAATCACTCTCATTGCAGTTATCACAGACAGACAGGATTACATCTAATAATTTTATGCAAGCTCCTGAGTATCTAAATGATGCTACACAGAATCAAGGGACCAATTTTTCCTATACTAAACAAATCACATAAAATGTAGCTGAAGAAACACTTTTGCCAAACTACTTGTAGGTGGAAAGTGACTGCTTCTAGTTGAGCTGTTATTAAGTAAGAATTAATGGTCAGAAGAAGCTCTGTATTTCTCAGTACATAATAGCAAATTGGTTTATTTTCATTTTTGTATCCCCAAAGCAATTAGGATCAGTAATAAGTTCTAAAAGTTAAATCCATTTGTGGTTTTGACAGTCACGGATGAACAATAAAAGGAAAGAAATTAGAATATGCAAGTCAAAATAATAGGAGGCATTGATAAAGTCAGATGCATAAATACAAGATACAACTGAACCGCCACACCCTTTGACATGTGGCTTCAAACAAGACGTGGCTATTTAACAGTCTAGAAGTGGCTTAAAGAACAACTAAAGGTTTGTCAAAGGACATGAGTCAGTAGAAGAGCAATTGCCTGTTAAGAGCAATAATGATTAAGATGCTATATCCATGACTTTCCTGATACAGATTAGATGGGATAGATATTATGAAAAAGAAATTGTACTTTCTGTAGCTTTAAATTCACTTAGACACTTCGCTGTTATACTAACCAAGACAATATTGCCATGGTCTAGTCTAACCTTGCTCATAAATCTTCATCTCCAGCAGAACTTAAAGCTACAGATAAGAATTAATACATATGTCCTCGGCTAGAGCACAAGGAGTTATTTTCAAGGGCATTTCCAAAAATGAATCATCTGTAGAGGCAGAAAAGTTCTTTTCACTTTCTGCACCAATCGGGATGTTTGGAATTTGAACATACTACCCTGAAAAACATTATTGTTAGGTAACTCGATTAGATCAGTACTTATCAAAGCTGTGAACTACATGGGTTGGGTTAATGAGACCTGTGTGTGCACGTTTTATGCTCTGGTGAACAGAAGTTTAACAACTTTCATAGTGTATCCAGAGGATATACACATACCTTCTTGTTTGCAGAGATGTTGCATGTCCATTTCAGGAACATACTTAAGTTTATAGATTTAAAAGGACTAGTTGTGCTGAAAATTACAAGTTTGCTCCTTACAAAACATTTTGAGTTTAATTCAGCCCATCTCTTTGATTCCATTTAATTTTAAAACTGCATATCTGTAAATTCTCCTTGTCTGATATTAACAAAAGCTGTTCTGAACCACATTTCCCATAGAATGGTTTGGGTTGGAAGGGACCTTAAAGCTTATCTAGTTCCAACCCACTGCAATTGGCAGGGACACCGCCCACTAGAACAGATTGCCCAAAGCCCCATCCAGCCTGGCCTTGAACACTTCCAGGGATGGGGCATCCACAACTTCTCTGGGCAGCCTGTACAAATGCCTCACCACTATCTGAACAAATAATTACTTCCTCATGTCTCATCTAAATCTTTCTTCTTTTAATTTAAAGCCATTACACCCCTTTTCTTGTCACTGCCCTCCCTGACAAAAGTCCCTCCCCAGCTTTCCTGTAGGCATCCTGTAGGTACTACAAGGCCACTATAAAGTCTCTCAGGAGCCTTCTTTTCTCCAGGCTGAAGAACCTCCACTCCCTCAGCCTGTCTTCATAGAAGAGATGCTCCAGACTGCTGATCACATTTCATGATCCTCCTCTGGACTGTTTCTGATATGTCATCTCCTAACACATTTCATAGATATATTTGAACAACTATACAAATATGATAGAGCACACTTTGAAAAATGTTTTAAATACATATTTTTTTCTGCAACAAATGGCTTTTGAAATGGTGTAAGGGGTTTATAACACAGCTCCAAGGTAACTGCTGTTACCTGTGGTAATTTCAAAATACCATGACATGGTCCTCTGTGATGCTGGTTTTGCTACTATTACTGTTTCTAGGGTAACCCACATTCAGCTAGAGACCATATAGTGCAGCTAGTGTCTTTAGAGACCTCAGGCCTGTACCTCAAACAGATGAATATTTAATGTGCTATGGGCTAGCTTCAACCCATGCAGCAGCATTAAAAAAGCCTCTACAGCAACATTCTCTAATCTCAGAGCCCAGAGCCTCTTATGAGCTGTACAAGAATTTCACAAGAAAAAGTCAAGAGCAAGAGCAAACTCTCCCTCCCCCCTTTAAAAAAAAAAAAAAAAAAAAAAAAAAAGAAGTGAGCATTTCCTTGGATCGGTTATATGGAGGCTATTCCTCACCAGGAGAAGGAGATGAGTTTTAATGGCAAATAACTGAGGCTGAACAATCAAATTCCACTAGCGTAGGTTTTACCTGTGTCTCACCTCAACTAATTATTGTATGGGGTACAGTAATGATTTACTGGCTTCAAAAGTCTGGTTCTATTTATGTTCATAGACTGGTTAACATAAGCAACAACTACCTGACAGAAAACCCCTGGAAGTCAGAAATCACTCAGTTGACAGCTCTTTGAAGCCCCAAGCTGCATGATCTGCAAGAGTAAATGAATCCATTTGGCTTTCCAAAAAGATGAAACTCAAGTCAGCAAGAAGCATGAAGACCTCACCACGTCATTATTCAACCAAAATGCAATGGTTTGCAAGACCATGTTGGAGGTATGGTCACTTAACACTTCGGGGGCTGGGTCGGTTAGTGGATGGAGCGGGAGTGCAGGTGGTGTTTTCATCCATCCCTATGGTGGCAGGGAGGGGTACAGAGAGGACACGGAAAGCCCACCTGTTAAACACGTGGCTCCAGGGCTGTTGCCAACACAGAAATCTTGGGTTTTTTGATCATGGGGCACATTACTCAGCACCTGGCCTGATGGCCGCAGACGGGTCCCTATCTTTCAGGGGAAAAAGGATCCTGGGCCAGGAGCTGGCAGGGCTCATTGAGAGGGCTTTAAACTAGGTAGGAAGGGGGATGGGGCTGAGGCTAGGATTGTTGGGGCTGTGCCAGGGGGAACAATGGCAAGGCCAGAGGATAAGGCAATGGCCCAGCTGAAGTGCATCTACACCAATGCATGCAGCATCGGTAACAAACAGGAGGAGCTGGAAGCCATCGTGCAGCAGGCAGGCTACGACTTGGTTGCCATCACGGAGACGTGGTGGGACCAGTCTCATGACTGGAGTGCTGCAATGCCTCGCTATAAGCTCTTCAGAAGGGACAGACAGCACAGAAGGGGTGGTGGTGTGGCTCTCTATATTAGAGAGTCTTTCGAGGTTGTAGAACTCGAGGCTGGGAATGACAAGGTCGAGTCCCTTTGGGTTAGGATCGGCAGGGACAACAAGGCTAGTGTCCTGGTCGGGGTCTGCTACAGACCGCCGAACCAGGATGAGGAGACGGACGAGGAATTCTACAGGCAGCTGACAGAAGTTGCGAAATCTTCAGCGCTTGGTCTCGTGGGGGACTTCAACTTCCCTGACATATCCTGGAAGCACAACACAGCCCTGAGAAAGCAGTCTAGGAGGTTTCTGGAGAGCGTGGAAGATAGCTTCCTGACGCAGCTGGTTAGTGAGCCTACCGGGGTGGTGCCCCGCTAGACCTTCTCTTCACAAACAGAGAAGGACTGGTGGAGGATGTGATTGTCGGGAGCTGTCTTGGGCAGAGTGACCACGAAATGGTGGAGTTCACTATTCTTGGCGAGGCCAGGAAGGGGACCAGTAAAACCGCTGTATTGGACTTTCGGAGGGCTGACTTTGAGCTGCTCAGGACACTAGTTGGTGGAGTCCCTTGGGAGGTGGTTCTGAAGGGCAGAGGGGTCCAGGAAGGCTGGGCACTCTTCAAGAGGGAAATCTTAATGGCGCAGGAACGGTCTGTCCCCACGTGCCCAAAGATGAGCTGGCGGGGAAGAAGACCAGCCTGGCTCAACAGAGAATTGTGGCTTGATCTTAGGAGAAAAAAGAGGGTTTATAGTCTTTGGAAAAGTGGGCAGGCCACTAGGGAGGACTTTAAGGATGTAGCGAGGCTGTGAAGGGACAAAATTAGGAAGGCCAAAGCTCATCTGGAGCTCAATCTGACTACTGCCGTTAAAGATAACAAAAAACGTTTCTATAAATACATCAACACAAAAAGGAGGACTAAGGAGAATCTCCATCCTTTACTGGATGCGGGGGGAAACTTAGTTACAAGAGATGAGGAAAAGGCGGAGGTGCTCAATGCCTTCTTTGCCTCAGTCTTTAGCGGCAATACCGGTTGTTCTCTGGATACTCAGTACCCTGAGCTGGTGGAAGGGGATGGGGAGCAGGATGTGGCCCTCACTATCCATGAAGAACTGGTTGGTGACCTGCTACGGCACTTGGATGTGCACAAGTCGATGGGGCCGGATGGGATCCACCCAAGGGTACTGAGAGAACTGGCAGAGGAGCTGGCCAAGCCACTGTCCATCATTTATCAGCAGTCCTGGCGATCGGGGGAGGTCCCAGTTGACTGGCGGCTAGCAAATGTGACGCCCATCTACAAGAAGGGCCGGAGGGCAGACCCGGGAAACTACAGGCCTGTCAGTTTGACCTCAGTGCCAGGGAAGCTCATGGAGCAGATCCTCCTGAGAGTCATCACGCAGCACTTGAAGGGCAAGCAGGCGATCAGGCCCAGTCAGCATGGCTTTATGAAAGGCAGGTCCTGCTTGACGAACCTGATCTCCTTCTATGACAAAGTGACGCGCTGGGTGGACGATGGAAAGGCTGTGGATGTGGTCTACCTTGACTTCAGCAAGGCTTTTGACACCGTCTCCCACAGCATTCTCCTCAAGAAACTGGCTGCTCTTGGCTTGGACTGGTGCACGCTTCGTTGGGTTAGAAACTGGCTGGATAGCCGGGCCCAAAGAGTCGTGGTGAATGGAGCCAAGTCCAGTTGGAGGCCAGTCACTAGTGGTGTCCCCCAGGGCTCGGTGCTGGGGCCGGTCCTCTTTAATATCTTCATCGATGATCTGGACGAGGGCATCGAGTGCACCCTCAGTAAGTTCGCAGATGACACCAAGTTAGGTGCGTGTGTTGATCTGCTTGAGGGTAGGAAGGCTCTGCAGGAGGATCTGGATAGGATGCACTGATGGGCTGAGGTCAACTGCATGAAGTTCAACAAGGCCAAGTGCCGGGTCCTGCACCTGGGGCGCAATAACCCCAAGCAGAGCTACAGGCTGGGAGAGGAATGGTTGGCAGAGCTGCCAGGCAGAGAAGGACCTGGGAGTGATGGTGGATAGTCAGCTGAATATGAGCCAGCAGTGTGCTCAGGTGGCCAAGAAGGCCAACAGCATCCTGGCTTGTATCAGAAACAGTGTGACCAGCAGGGCTAGGGAGGTGATCGTCCCCCTGTACTCGGCTCTGGTGAGGCCACACCTCGAGTACTGTGTTCAGTTTTGGGCCCCTCGCTACAAGAAGGACATGGAGGTGCTTGAGCGAGTCCAGAGAAGGGCGACGAAGCTGGTGAGGGGCCTGGAGAACAAGTCCTACGAGGAGCGGCTGAGGGAGCTGGGCTTGTTCAGCCTGGAGAAGAGGAGGCTCAGGGGCGACCTTATCGCTCTCTACAGGTACCTCAAGGGAGGCTGTAGCGAGGTGGGGGTTGGTCTGTTCTCCCACGTGCCTGGTGACAGGACGAGGGGGAATGGGCTTAAGTTGTACCAGGGGAGTTTTAGGTTAGATGTTAGGAAGAACTTCTTTACCGAAAGGGTTGTTAGGCATTGGAACAGGCTGCCCAGGGAAGTGGTGGAGTCACCATCCCTGGAAGTCTTTAAAGGATGTTTAGATGTAGAGCTTAGGGATACGGTTTAGTGGGGACTGCTAGCGTTAGGTCAGAGGTTGGACTCGATGATCTTGAGGTCTCTTCCAACCTAGAAATTCTGTGATTCTGTGATTAACTAAAATGGTTCAGACTGATCACGTTGAGCACCTTTTAAGAACTGAGAATTTGTTATGCAGTGGAAACCCTGTAAAGTTGTTTATCTTATTGCTAAGAGTAAAGGCCAGCAGATCGCTCCGAAGACAACAGGATTACAAACAGAATAGTCCCACAGAACAGCATTTCTGGACTGAAATAAAGTAGATGCAGGCAACATCCCCAGTAAGAGTCCAGATTTTTTAAGTTATTCCAGCATTCTCTAGAACAGTCCTGAAAGCAAAGTGGATGTAACTGCATGAGCAGCAGTTCAGAGAAATGGTCACAGTAACTGAAAGTGAATGAAGATGATGAAACCTATTGGTTTGCAGCTGGTTTCTCCGCCCATTGTTTGCACAGATTGTAGCTTGCAGGACCGTAAATCCTGTTTATCTTCCAAATACAGTGTGCAAACATTTATATACACAATTCCCACATTTAAAGCTACAGTCAAGCTATACATATTATACAAGATAGAAGAAGAGAAAAAAGAAGGAATCTGTTGGTAATTATTTAGCAGAGACTTTGTTACTATGGTGATAGGTTCCTATAAGTACCTTAATCAGAGACACAACGACACACATTTTGGCAACATATCTTTATTTTTCAATTATGTTCAGAACTGTACTCTTGTAATGAACTACAGAACTATCTCTATCCCCCTCCAATGCTTTTAAAACAGACCAGAATACCAATAGCATTCCAATAGATTTGGCAGGTAGGAAGCAGAAAGATTTTGATTATTCCTTATACTTTAAAACATAAATATTAGGCAAATACACTATTGAAAGAAACATCAATGCTGATCTTTTTGCTTGATGAAGTATATATTTAATGAAATAAAACAAAGGCATGAGACGGTAATTTTTAATATTGACTAAAACAAGCCCTCATTCTTTGTAATTGCATGCTGTTTTATTACAAATACCTACTGTGACATGGGTACAATATTGTTTTTAAGAGCAACCCTCCAGTTAGAGTTCAATACATACACCAGTAATAAAGGTGAGTTTTGGATTTATAGCAGTGCTTCAGATCTCTAGAGGTTGGGGGAAATCTCCAATTACAGTTGATACTTGTAGTTTGGAGGGCGTATATTACCCCATATGAAGAGGATTTCTACCCAATCTAAAGGTGGCAGCAAGCAGCTGAACAGTCACCTCCTATCAAAGTTACCCAGTTTGCTGTTGGAGCCAGGACAGTGCTCAGAGACAGGGCTTTTCCCAAGGGATTGACTGGTTTACAGACATACAGCTGCTATTTGTGCTTCTGAAAAACTCCCTCCATAAAAATAAAGCAAGCTAGAATCGGAGAGATAACACTTCTCACCTACCCACCCACTCCTTTCCCATCTTCATCAGTCCCTACCCACTTCAGCTTACAGTACCAATTTCAGAAGTTCTCAACCTTCACATTCAAATCCAGACAGGGCCATAAGTTTTAATTTATTTATTTTTTAATGGCAGTACCTTTTGACACTTGAAAACTCAGTTTCTAGGTAGGATAACAATGAAGAAGATCATCCCACGATCTAGAAGTTAACCGCATTAACTGCAATAAAGAAAGATACAAGGCAGTACTTTGCAACTTCCATTAGACTGTGATTCCCACTCTGTGTATGTTTTGTTAGAGGATTGGCTGACTTTCAGACAAAAGAAAATCATGGGAAGCGGTGAAAGCCGTTCACAGAAAGCATCAAGGCCCTGAGTACCCTTGGCTGCAGTTGCAATCTCTGGGCTGCCAGGGGAGACCAGCTCTCATGATCCGACTCTACATTCTAATATTAGACAGGATTAGACTCATGGCATCTACACTCTGCTTTTACTCATCTCATTAAAAGAGACATTTGGCATCAAAAGCAACATACTAGCTGAAGCATGTGCACATCACTATAACAATCTGGCATATGGCTATTTTCAGATAATCTACATTTGGCATGAGGTGAATAATTTTTCTGAATTCTAGAATCTGACCTTTCTGACACCAAAATGACTGAACTTTGTGCCTGAGTCCTGTAGCAACAGCTTTTCAGGGAGTGATTATAACCACTGGGGAACAGTTAAAGGTTTTAAATACTGCAACAAATGAGGTTGATCCTCTCCCGCAGTCCTCCGATATTTTGCTAAATTCAAAAGCGATGGATATAAATGCATAGTCCTGTTCTCACTGCTTGTAATATGCTATTCATTTCATCTTCCTTAGTAAAGAAAGCGGTCCTTACCAATGTAATGTTTTTTAACCCAAGATGAAAAATCTGTTATTAATTGTTCATGAGTATGCATGCTAATATCTTGTTCATTTGAGATTATTCCATAATACTGTAAGAGTCAAAACTACATATAGATAGCAGTGAAGGTGGATTAACTGGAAGGAAGGATGGGGGCTAGTAGAAATGGCAACCTCAGAGCTTCTACATCACTCCCCAGCAGGGAGGGGTGGGACCCCTCACTGGAAGTGCTGAGGATCACTCAGCAATAGGCAGAACAGCACACCTAGATTCACTACAGGTACCTTCTAGCTCTGAAACTTTTATTTAATTACCAATCTTGCATTTAAATGCTGGTAATAACAACAGATACATTCAAATGACAAGGCAAACACCTTCCACAGACATAAAGGTCATACCTTAATTAGAGAAAACCATGGCCACAGCAAGAACAGTTTTGCTTTCTCTCCCCAGCTCCCAGCTACGTGGTGTGGAAGGCATCAAATGCAGCTGACCTATTTAATATCATCTTCACACAACTGTCTCTGAATCTTTATCTTTATTGACAACATTTGTGCAAAGGTTATTACCTAGCATCACCACTGATGTTTTACTGAAGACTCAAATCTAGGCCTGCTGAGATCGTAGTAATTAGTACCCTTTTCACACCATTTTAGAGAAGCCAAGAATTCAGCTGATACAGCTCAGCTCCTGTTAGAGCTGACTTTTCCAAACAAGCTTGATGTCACTGGTATTGGAACATTCGAAACTTTCTGGCTGCTTGGTACATAGAGGATTGTATTTTCTAGGATTCATTTTGCTCTTAGAGAAGATTTATTTATTTTACATATTGACATAACTCCTATTATGAAAGGAAGATTTTTAAATCAAAACTATGAAGATGCTCAATGTGACAAAGGCATTGGGAACTTCCCACTTTGTCTTTCCTCCAAACTACAGCCACACTGGATTTCATATTAACAGAGGAGCAATTTTAGTTGGAATTTATTCTCTTCCCAGCTTGAGAAGGGAATGTAGATCCTCTCACTGAAAGCAGACCCTCAGACAAGCAGCCAGGTCAATGAGCTGTGCTAGTGAACACTGGAAACAAGACCCTCCAGATTCAAGCCTGAAGGAAGAGAGAGGAACATCTCATCCTTTTTCTCATCTAATTAAGCAGGGGAAGTGCAGCTCGCAGGAGAAGGGCCAGCAATAACAGGGAGCACAGCTTGGTGGAAGCATTATTGAGCAGCCAACTCAGGAAACGGCTATGATTTGGAAGCCAGTTTCTCTCAGCTGGACCAAACCGCCTCCACAATCCAGCCCAACTCTCATTCCAGTCAAGGAAATGCATAAAATCAAGATGCATTTTTTCTTTTATCATTTTTCATAGATAGTTCACAACAAGCCACACTCATTTTTCCCAGAGATGTTCTGGCCAACTGATTTGACCTTTCTTTTATTTTGCATCTCAGATTAATTCTCAACAGTAGGCAGGTTATTGGTCACAGAAAATGCTGTCATCCCTTCTGAAACTATATCCTCAGTACAGTGGCATTTTCTAAAATTTTTCTTGCTTATTAAATGCCTCTCTAATAACTCTACAAAAGCATTTCCTAATCACTGGCTGTCATCTGTCATTCCTGCAACACAAAAATGACACGCTCCTATAAAACAGTCTTTTGCCTCTCTCAGAATTCTGAAAAAAACTTGGCCATGATTGGTTTGCTCAGGATTTAATCCTTTATTTGATCAAGTCAAAAGCATTATTTTAAGAGTTGTTTGTCAGTCGAAAGGTTACTTACCAGAAGTTAAACCTGATACTGTAATTGCAATCTAGATATGGTGCACTGCTCTAATCAGTCTTAAATCTCTGATTCAAAATCAAAAATACATTAAAAATAAATAAAAAATAAAAACAAGCTCTTCCAGGTTGCAAAATATTTGTCCATTTTGAAAAATCAGAAAGGAAGAAAATTCCACTGCAGCCTGCCATTTCATGGCTGCTATAACAATACCAATAGACTGTGATACCAGGGCTTGATAACAGTCAGTATTTGATGGCTGCAGCCAGGGTAGATCACTTTGGGAGATCTCTATCAAGACAGCTTGCAGAAGAGTACTAATTAATGGCAGTAAGTGGGAGAGAGAAAGGGAAGAAAACAGGAAGATAAGAAGTACAGGGAAGACCTAGTATACAGGAGAAGTGTGGGTAGTAGCAAAGGAAAAATAGGAACAAAAGTATACAGGGAACAAGAATGAACAAATATGTCTGGTCTAACCTTGTTGAAACAGAATTCCAACTGTAATAGGCGACAATTCATCCCTGGAAGTAGGGCCCAGGAAGACTTAAGAGTTTGTCTTCTTCCCTACTGCTGATAAAACCTCCAGTACTTTTATTAACCTGCTTACCATACTTTTTATAATGCAAAAGTGATATGAGTACAACATTGGTCCTCAATAGAAAAGCTCTGGATCTTTGTAGAATTGTCATTTCATCCTTCAAACCATCCTTTGTATTTTCCTTCATTAGTGTTGCCAAGGAGTAATGTGAGTTGAGAAAAAGACAACTGAAGATGTTAAATTTGATTCATTTAAAATCACTGAAGTTGTCAGGAAATATTGAAATATCTTTCCTGTCTTTTAGTTAGTCTACAATTCATATAACAGAAAAGGATGACTATGTAGCACAACCAGCTAAGTTTAAAACAGCACAGATGACACACAAATCTTTTACAACTAGCTATGTAGTAAGACTGTGGTCCTGTTAACAAAATTAGACCTTAAAACAAGCTTTAAAAATTTTCCCCCCAATTACAACCCTAATACTGTACTAACTTGTCTTCCTGTATTACATTTTAATATCAAACTTGAAAGCTTGGAACAGAGTGTTTGCCTTTGTCAGGATTTGTCACAAAAAATAAAAACTACTTAAGCAACCATAAGATTAACTAAATATAGAATAATAATCTCTTTTCATATTTTATTTCATTTAAAAGTAGTTATTAAAATAATATGAAAGACTAAATTAATAGTCTAGCAATTCAATAAAAAAGATTTTTCTCAACATGTAAATGCATTATTGAAAGTCCTGATGAATAGCTTTTAAATGAAACAGCTTGTAAAGAATCTTTGATGCATATAATATTGAAGCATTTTTAGCTCATTGTGCTGCATTGAAGTTTTTCTAAACTATCTGCATTACAACCAACAATAAAACCTCCCTATTGCAGCTGTTGCATCATGCATAATATAAACGGCATGTACGCACTAATCAATACTGCTACATATGCGTAAAATAATTGCGTATACAGTTTAGTGAGCCATAGTAAGCCACCTTGTTACTTAGCGCAAGCCCCTCATCCTCCCTCAACATTGTTTTTCCTTTTGCTTACCCCACATGCTCCTCCAGTCACCAAGTACCTCAAGTAAGAAGCAATAATTGTTAGTCCTGAAGAACATTAACCTTCCGTTTCATCTCTTGGGTTCCACATCCCAAGCCACCACACATCAGCTACACCCACAGCCCTGCTCAGCCCAGCAGTGAACACAAGCTGGCCCGCAATACAGGGCAGCTGGGAAATACAACATGGGGCAATGATTCCACCTTACCCAGCTGAGGGACTGCCAAAAGTAACATGCTTGCACTGTGCATTCATATAGAACACATGAATTTCTGTGTGTGCATGCACACATGCAGGCAAGTCTGTTTTCATGTCAAATCATTTTTTAAATTGTGCACTCGCTAAGCAAACCTGTGTAAACAATCAAATCCCTGAGTGCCAGAAGAGGAAACACCACCCATGTACCAAATGGAGGGAGCTGGGATCCTGCCTGTAATATACTCAAACCTCCTCCTTACTTTGCTATTTTTATGAGTGCTTATGTGTACAAAAGGAATGAACAATCTGTCACCTTGGTTCTATGCCTTTTAATGCCCAAAAAACTGCACACAACAATGCAAGCAACCCTTATTTTTCCTTACTGAGCAAAGTAAGAGATGACCAAGAACTCTTACTTGTGCTAGGACAAATCACAGAATTAACATCAGGACTTCCTGGCATAGTGGCTTTTGTGTCAGCCAGCTGTCAGCTATGGAAAGAAGCAAGCTGGCAGGGAGCAGCTAAGCCACTTTCACTCATAACTCCATCCTGAAAACCTGAAGGAACTGCCGTAAGGTTCGCTGCAGGAAGCTCTCCTGGAATAGCCCTGTCTTCTGGCTTTCCAAGGTCTTGTGACTGCTCATCACGACAAGATTTAGAACATGTCTAGGAAAGCTGGCCACACAATTCATTGTCATTCCACCTTTTTTAATAGCTTAAACTATACTCCCACATCAGATCAATTAGGGTCAATAGTTTCATGCATATTTTCCATATCTATCAAATGATTTATACAACAAAATGGCAAATACTAGGCAAGCATCACCATGAAAAAGATGGTATTGGAATAAAGTTTCACCTATCAGGTCAGTAGACTCGTGTCCTTGTGAGTAGTTCATTTTTCTAATAGAAAGGCTGTTAACTGACTCACTGAAAAATCAAGAGCAGTTAAGTCCATTCAAGATAGACAACAAGGATAAGTTTAATAGAACAATAACTTGATAACTTTCTTCTAACTTGATGTGTGTGTGCTAAATACATACACATCACCAAATGTGTATATACATATAGTTACATATAACGTTTATATTTATGTAAAACTAACACTTGCAGGTATATTTTAGACAAGCTAGGAAAAGAGCAAAATTATCTGGTTCTTCCCTTTGGAGGGAAAAAAACGGCAGGCTGTGCAGACTTGACCCTCTCTGTTTTTGGTATCCCTGAGTCCCTGAGAACTTTATGGACTACCAATGTCATTTTACTGGTTTTTGTATACATTTTTTCTAAATTCAAGATGCCACACTGTGAGAAATGAACAAAAATCAAGAAGTTTAGGGTTGTTCCTTCTAGTTAAACGGGTTAATTTTGCTCCTAATGTTTCAGTCCAGCAAACTGAAATCTTGATTTAACCATTACTTTGAAAGTCTCTAACCTGATGATGGGTTGAGTCCACATTTAGTCATGATGAAATGAGAGAAGTTAACTCCCCGATTTCAGTCTAGGAGCTCTTATGAGCAAACAGGTTGCTGCACTTCTCAGGCAAGTTCTCACATTGCTAAGATGAAGAAACGTGCATAATTTTCCCTTCTGTGTCCTTCACGGGTTCAAACTGCCCTCATATATGCATCCACTGAAGTGCTTTAAATTCTACAATTTAAATATTTGTTCAGCTTGAATTGTGTTTCACTGAATTTACTATTTTTCATTAAGAACCTGCCTAAAAAAAATGGTTCCTTCTTTCTACAGAATAATTAGGAGGCAGTTAGCTGAAAAAAAAAGCTGGTTCTTGTGGACAAAGTAAAAACAAAGCATTTTTTAATGGCTTTCTTTTTTTTATTGTTAAGAAAATTATACAGTCTATCATAACCTTGTGTCACAAGTATGTATTTACATAGTTTGTATTCCCAAAGATAATGTTATGGTCTCCCAGGTGCCTCTGGTTCAACACAAGATGTTGGAGAATATTATGAATTACCTCTGCAGTGATTTCACGCTGAATTTGCAGTGGTATGTAGCAAACAGTAAAAATGGAAAAGAGATGTTACTCTGGAAACACATGATCCTTTATCTCCAATACAGAAAATAAATAGTAATACTACTTGTAATATGCTTACAGACAGAAACTTAGGGTTTGCAGAGGTAAGTCTGTTAACAAAGTAATTAACTAAGATCGAAAACGGCATTATTTGTGAGCATTTTGCCCAGATAGGGAAAAAAATAAAAGACCATTAGCAACCTGAAGTTACAATGGAATCTGCAAAAGATACTATTTAGTAATGGCATTTACTGTAGCTATAGAAACAAACAAATTCTTTTTATATGTGATGATTCTGTGTAGGTACAAAATCCTATTCTGTTTGGTCAATATAGGAAATAGAGTGACATTCATTGTTTTTGAAGCCTGTGCACTTTACAACCACCACCTTTTCTGAAATAAAAGAAGAAAAATATGAATCAGCTTTTTTCTTTGTTTCCTGTTCTTGTCATATTACCATTTCCTTTTATTCTTTGCACAGGATCTTTGATTCTTGAGATAGAAGAGATTATAATGGGAAGATGCAGTTACAATGCAAAGATTTGTTGCATTGTTTCCACTTTTTTCATGTCTAAACATTAGCACTCGAGCTCAGAAGTTATTTTCAAGATAACTCATATTAGCATTGACAACTCCCTAAGCAGAAGCACAAGACAAAAATTTACCTAACTCATCTTCAAAAATTAAAGTTAGAGATCATCAATTAAAGTTAGAGATCAAAAATTAAAGTTAGAGACCATTAACATAGTAATCCATAGTAGTCCATTAACACTAGTAATCCAAAATCAGGTTTAGGTTTCATTCCAATCTTATTTGTTTTACTACAATAAAGTACTTGTTAACCAATCCATCTTTCTGCTGTGTGCATAACTTACAAGAGAACCGCTAAGTACGTAGTAACAATTTTTCATTATTGCTAGATATTAACACAGGTTCAGATTAAGGCCTATTTAACAACGCAAAATTTATCAACCTTCTTTAGACATGCTCATTTACAACCGTAAGCAGTCATGAGTAAGTACAGATACTCAGGAGAGTAGACTTCAGGACAACCAATTGGTTAAGGCCCAGTGTTTTCTTTCTGCTCCTCTTTCAACATTTCACGTCACTTTCCAACTAAGAAACATCTTACAAACAAACAGGAGCAGCTCAGACAAGTTTTTTTTTTTTTTTTTTTTTTTTTAAACTTAATCCACTTTGCATTTCTTAGAAGTTCACTGAAAACTAACTGATAGGAGCTTTGAATCAAAACTCTCAGATTATGGTGGGAAAAAAAATAATAATTCACCCATGGCATAGAGATGTTCTCATGAGACTAACAGGATTGCTGAGTACATGGTGCTCAGTTAAAGTAAACAAACATTACAGCTGAATGGTTTATTAAAAGTTACTGTCTTTGCAATCTGGCTAGTCCCTTGATCCACAAAGAAGTAGGCATTTAATTCTGATTGTGTTTTCTAGCCAGTGACATCCACCAGAATTGGGCTAATTCAGGAAGATGCAGGATGATCTAGACAGGAACTTATGGAAGGAGAAGCCAGAAGATGACATAATGTAAGAAAGAAAATTAAATATGTTCCGCTTTGGGTTTCCCAAATCAGTGAAGCAGAAGGAAAGCAGAAGTTGTAATTCACAATAGCAATCCACAAACACAAGCTCAAGAAAACAGAGAGTGTTTGCTACAAGTGTGAAGAAAAAAAATATCATGAAATAGCAAGAATGCTTTGGGTATTCTGAAAAATAAGTACCTCACAATATCACATCACTGTGATTGAAAACCATAATAAAGTGCCCCTCTGATGCTAATAATAAGTTCTGGGCTGAGGTTTTGTGCTGGGTTTAAACCACCACAGGTTTAAACAGAGTGGGGGTCAGTACCTTAGCCTTCCACAGCCAAGTATATGTCCTACTCTACTGTTTCTCCTTCCAGGGAAAAATTTCCAAATGCTTGTACTTCTACAAGTAGTGGACTTTGACAGTTGAGAACCCCTTTTTAAACTTTTTAACATTTCTCTTGTATATAAGAAACTGAGGTACCTGTAGCTTAAGTTACCCAAGATCTTATAAGAAACTCTGGAAGAGATAATCACTCAGCTTTCAGCCCATCACGTTAGACATAAATTCAGATTTTACTATATGCATATGATCACAGAACAAATATAAAACCTACTTGATGCTGACCAAAAAGGTAATCCACAGCAAGCAGACTCCTATTACCAGCCTATACCTGAAACAAATCTATTTTGAACTGGACACTGCTGTCCATTAGGCTTATTTTAATATGGCTTTAGTCAGACTGGGATTCGTGAAGTGAAATCTAGCTTCCCATTGACGGAACAAGGCTCAGAAATTCTAGCGACTGATAAACCAAGCTCTGTAAAGCTCAGATCAATATATATATATATATATACACACACACTATATATCTATATAATATATATAGATACAGATATATAGATGAAGAACACAAGAGTTTGGAGAATGGTGCTATAAGAAAACCAACACAATATTACATCGCTTTGTGTTTTGTTGGGTACTTCTTCCCTCTAATGAAATTAAATTTTGATGGCTGAAAACAGAAGCAAATCAAGGCAGAAAAACAGATGTCTTACATTCAGCTTTTAAGGGTAATGAAAGCCCTCAGGAGCCTGAATTTTCCTTGTTATTGAAGTACATGCAATTCACAGAAGCCCACACTGACAATAAAAATACATGTAACCTGGAAATGTAACTTGGAATATTGTTGGGAAAAATTACAAACAAAAGTTTAAAGAAAGAAAACTTCACCTACCTGCAGCATAAAATGTCACAGGAAAAAAAAAAAGGGAAATAAATATTATTGAAAAGGCTGATTATTATTAAAAATACTCTGAGGCCTTTCCTGATGGTTACATAAGTACTGTAAAAGCAAGATGTTCTTGGCAATCAGCATAGCTTCACTGTGCTTGCTACACTGGTTTCATTAACTATTACATCATGCTTAATTTCCATAATTGGCTTCAACTTCACTTTATAAGCCAGTCTAATTTAGTTTTTATGCATATTTCAATTTAATACAGTGTGTTCTCCACTGCAAACCCTTCACAGGCCACATATTCATCCTGCACTACCTCATTTAGAGCTTTCCCTAAGAGCAAAACTAAAAGGACAAAGACCACAGTTTCTAGGAAGTGACCTTTTCTTTCAGCTCTGACAGCAAAAACTCTCATCCAGGCCCTCACCATGCAGATCCGACTAGCAAATCCTTCTCTTCTTGTGCACCCAACACACAGGAACACACTCCCAACAAAACACAGCTACTAAGAGCTGGGTTTTATTGACATGATTCTTTTACTTGTATAAGTTCCCCTACTAATCCCCTTTTCTTTGCACAGAAGAAAGTTTTTTAGCTTTAACCTTCTTGGCTTCTCTATTTTAAAGTACATTTTTTCTTTTATCCAGATCCACCATTCAGGATTATCAATAAAACTTCTGGGGAATTAGGATTTGGTACCTGCTACACTGCAGTAACCTCAGACTCCATAGCTCAGGCAGCCATTTCTCCCACGACAAATCCTGCTTTGCACCCCCAGTTCTGCTCTTTGGCTGCAGTGTATCTTCCACATTCCCATCTGCTCCATTCTCCTGACTTACATCTCCTCCAGATCTTGTTTTATGCTGACAACTGTGAGGATAGGCTAACAAAGGTCATTCTTTCTTCTATGTACCTTTCTTTCTACATGTTCCACTTTTAGTGAGTAAATTCAGAGTGTTTACTGATGTAATATATCCACTTCTCACCTTTTTTCTCATCTTTACTTGTTATATCCTGTTTCCAAATGTCTAAAATTAGAGTGGTATCTCCTGAGGGAAGAGCACACTTTGTTATTTGAAGCCTGACAACTTTTGTAGCACAGCTTTTACAGATACAATATCAAATATAACACTAACATATACAATACGTGAAAACCTAACACCAACGTAATAGAGCTCAGCACACTGTTTGCACTGATTGCCTTTCGGAGCAGAAGTGCGCTTTAAAGGAAGGCAGTGACCTAGAAAGGGAGGCATTATTTGGATAGCTTTGTTATCCACTCAGCTTTAAACCTTACTCACTTTAAAGACACAGATGCCATCTCTGCTGGGGAAATGTTTACATCGCTAACACGATTAAGCTCAGTAGTTACTCAGCGTTAAAGTCTCAGCATAACCAGGCCTCCAGCTGCTGCTCAATAACATAATGGGTACCTGGCTGCTGCTTCAGGGCCCTGCAGAACAAGCGCTGGAAGGAGCCGGGGGACCTTAAGGAACAGTTTCCGCACACCCCTCCTCATCCAAGTGGTCCAGGATCTGACTATGTTAACCAAATACAGAACAAACATCTGTCTTTAGAAATTAGATTCATCGTGATCTCTTGGATCTTTTATGATTTTTTTTAAGCTGAAAAATTTTCAGTAGTTTATTGGCTTTTGCAAAGTATTCAAAAAAAAAAAAAATATATATATATATATATATAAAGGAAGTCTGTAATGACTAAAATTACATTATGTATCAACTTCCAGAAAAAAAGATCATAGATTCTTAGACTGAATACAATCCAGCCACAACAATTTAATGTTCTCCAGTAATCCTCTAAATCTTAGATTTGTACATCATGCAACCCACAGCACTTCCCAAATGGTTCTGAAAATAAATAGGTCAGCAGTCATCTATCTGTTAATACGATATTATAGGGCTCAGATTAGGGCAGGGACCTTGGGATATTGGCCACAGAGTCACTATCAGCCCTAAGCCAATAACCCACTGGCAGCACTGCACGCACCTGCCTGAGCTGGCACCAGAAGCCCAGCCACAGAGCTGGGGCTGGCCTCAGAGCACCATGGGACCATCCTGCTCTGTCACCAGAATCCCATGCCTGACAGAAAACACAGGGACATTTCATCATGTTGTCCTGTGGTCTGGCCACTTCTGGAAATAAGAGAAGGAAGGTTAAAATTTGGTGCCTGAACCCCTCTCTTAGGATTTCTACTTCACCAGTTTTTGTTTCAATACTACTATTTGTGAAATAGTTGTAAGTGATGTTTTGAACAGGCAAGGGACACAGTATGGATCCAGACCTCCTCTCTCCCCTGTACTAATCAAAGTAAACATCACTCACTGGCATAAATGGCTTTAGGCTCAGGGCCTACAAATGGTTCAGAGAACTACAAACAGTTCTTGAACTGCCACTGTGGTCTACTTTCAGCTTTGAATGGTTTCCCATGCCAAGATATTTTCTTTCCTCTTGTGAAATACCAACTAAACAAAGTTTTAAAATGAAGATCTAGCAAGCAAGAAAGACTCAGAGCATTTTTGTCATCTTTTTGTTATTTTTTGTTCTTTTCCAGTCATGCCTTCATAATGCCTAAAGCCCTTCAGTCAGTACATGCTCTGTTGTGCTCATCTCAGAGGTAAGGGTGCCTAGAGGGAATGGCAGACAATGTCAGAGCCAAAAAGGTTTTAAATCAAGAAAACTTATCATGTGTTAGATTAATGATATAGGAGTCATTTGAAGCTCCCAGTAAATCCTATTCCCAGTAGCAGCCACCACACCAAAGGGGCTTAAATTTCCCTGAGAAATTTAAGTACTTAAGTAATTTATAGGTACAAACATTTTGGTCTGGATCCAGTTCAGCAGAGCAGCAATTCCTCAATCTGAGCTAAGTGGGTTCCCACTCAGCTTTCTCATCACTAGCAGACTTTCCTCATTGTGGCTTTAGCACAGCAGGAGCTTCCTGTCCTAGATCTTACTAAAGCAAGCTTTATTCTGACAGTATTTATGCCACTTTTACAGGAGTTGACATTCAGCCATTCCAGCACATCAGATACCAAACAGATCCCTTCAACAAGGAACTTAAAGGCTTGAAAGTCTCTTTTGTACACTGAGGTACTATAGTTTAGTGTATTTTATATTCTTCCACACTGTAGTTATCCTCTTGGCAATAGTGGACACCTTCTTCCTGATCAGTTTTTTGTTGATACATGGATGGACTTCACGAGTCAATTATTTCTTGGGCATATTATACAACTTGTTAAACCTTGCAGTACTATAGTTCAGTATCTATAGGAATTTTTGCTTGTCTTAAGAGGAGTTAAGTGAGTTCTAAAACACAATCAGGTAGAAAGGTGTTCTCTGTCAAGCTCACAGACAAGCTCAGAGCTGTCTTTCCTACAGAGCCCTACATGTACTGCAGGGAGCACCGACCTGATTATCCTTCTGCTATCTCACTCTCAGCTTCTCTAAAGCTAAGGCAACAAATGAGCCAAGCAGTGGATAAAGCTGCTAAGCGGGGTAAGGAGCAATCTGAAAATACTTCCATTTTCAAGCAGTAAAATTGAGTACAAGCATCTAAAGGCTGGTGTGCACACTTAGATAGTGTATCAACCTTTAGACAATTTTAACAAAAGGCTAAGGTATATTCTCCAAAGGTTGGAAGGCACAAAAGAGCAGTTTACCTTACAACACCTGCTTACTTCAAAAGGATGTGAGATGAGGCTGGGTGAAGACTTTCAGTTCAGGTTTTTCTCTCAAATCAGAAAACCAAAAGAGCATAGAAGGAACAGCAGAATTTGGTAATGTGATGACAAAGAAAGTTTTAACAGATTTGTTTCCATACTGTCAAATTGTCTGCATGTTTTTAAAGACAAAGAGCTCTTGGCAATTTTTAAGAAAGCATTTCAGTTTTTCATTGTTTTTGTACCCTTTATTTGAAACTACATCACTCTGATTTTAAAGCAATAAAAGCTCCATCTTAAATTCATTAGATCTGTCAATACATCAATGTTATGAAACCATCATTTGCATCAAATAAAATGCTCCATTCAATGCCAAATAGTTTTTCTACTGTCTCAAATGTCTAAATGCATGTTTTGACTTTTGTCAACTCAAAGAGATATCTTTGCCCATTTTCAGTATTGTGTAAATTAAATAATAATTTTAAAAACTGTGCTACAATCACTTGATTTATATCAACATTTTTTTGTAAAGGAGAGACTTCTACACAAATTTTTCATTTTTCTAAATACCCAGCATAGACCTGACACATTATTGTTTAAAAAATATAAATACCTGCCTTAGCCTTAGTATTGATAGAATTAAGAATCCAGCATGACAAAACCCACGAGCTGGTAGATGGACTGACTCACTTGTGCTGGGGTACTTCTATAGTGCTATGGTTATACCATCCTCTTCTTTATCATTGATGATGTCAAAACCACAGAACTGCAGAGTTTTAAAACTTGTTTTATAAACTAAAATTGCTTAGAGCTATGCAATTATATGAAGTTTAAAGTTATACAAGTTATTGTGTTACAGTTTAAGGAACAGTTTAAGTATATTTCAATTCATTTTATAATGTATTATAGAAGTACATGATACATACATGATATATGATAAATAAAGCTATAACATGCTGCTCAAAACCCATTACCTAGAAAGTACAGAGAAACTTAACGAGATGTTCCTACTTAAAATAAGAGGACGACTTAGCTATTACTTAGAAAATTAGTATTTAGAATTATTGTCTCAGTTCCTGCTTTGGGTCAAGAAGCAAGGGAAGTTCTCCATCTGATGACTGACCTTGTGTCACTGAATAAATTTTGGAAAAAAATGTGTAACAGAATTTCCCAGCTATTGAGAAATAATCGCTTATAGACATGCTGCATGGTTTAATTAATGTTTTATGAACTACCCACTGTTACTCACTTTGCACACACCTCCATGAACACCCCTACAATAAAAAGTTACACAGCAGAGATTGCCTAAACAAAATCAGTTCAGCCTTGCTTGCATTGTTATACAATCTTTATTATATGATCTTACTCCCCCCCAGCCAGAAGTCTTCTTATGCTACCCAATGCACTGAAAAGAAGGAACTCACCTAATAAGTGGTACGAATAACAGGGAAAAATAGTGTCTGTGACTACCCCTTATTTTTCCAAACTTTAAACACAAACGATCATTTCCTAACCAGAGTTTTTCTATGGTATGCATTTATTAATCAGGCAAGTACTAGAAAAACAAGTTTCACTCACCACAACCATTCTACACATGGAGTAGTGAGTGACCCACATTAGAAATGTTGGCTATCCAGTTCAAAAAAATGGTAAAACCCTGGAAGAATTAGCAACCTATAGGAAGACTGATTTGGTGCAATTTGCTTAGCATCACACTGGAGTTTTGTAACAAAATCAGTCAACTGGCTTAACATTCCGAAACTTCAATGCAGAAGATTCTAACATCAAGTAATTTTGCCAACATTCCCACATCCAATTTCAAAGACTTTCAAGACACTTGTGGCCTTCCCTCCCCATCTCACTCACCCTCCTCCATTCTGAGACAGCAAAGAGCTATATTAAATTCAGAAATAGCAACCTCTTATCCCAGAGCCAAGTCAAAAAGCTTGCAGACGTCAGGTGGGACAGTGTCTGAGGTTATTGGCCAAAGCAGCTGTGCCTTGGCAGGTGACGTATATGCACTGAACCCACTGAATCCAGCCACTACCTGATCATTATATATTTGAGTAACTCATTTTGGTTGCTGGCATACTATTGTCACCAGAAGGTGAATCCTGCTCTCATCCTCTTCCACTCTGCAGGTTTGCAATCCACATACAGCATGCTATCACATTCAGTTAGCTGCCAGCACACAGATGATGCTCTTTTTGATGAACAGTCCAAATCCTACAACACATTCCTCCTCACACATGCCTCAAAGAAGGAGATAAAGATACATGAGCGGAAGCAAATTATTTCAGATACGTACGTGTATGTGTGTGTGTGTGTATATATATACATAAAAGAAAATTAACAGAAGAATAAACAGCAGTTAGATGCAAGAAGTCAGTGAAAACTTGGCACCTAATTCCCATTTGGTATATGAAAGATCTCCCTGTCAGAGTTCAATCATTTGCCAAGGTTCTGAAAAAAATCTGTATTCTGATGCTAGCATTCCTGTTAACAGTGCCCACACTTACAGCTAGGAAACTGTTATAAGACCAAACATTCTTACAAAAGATTTATTTTTCACAGAAAAATAAAAAACTTTCTACACAGGTTTACCAATTAAATACCATTGGTATTCACCAGATATGTTGCTTATGGTACGAGATTTTGTTCAAAAGATGTAATTACTTTTCATCTGAAGGAGAAAAGTAATTCCAGGAGGAAAAAAGGCTAACTACATAAAAACATTTTCATTGGTTTCTAGTTAATGATTGTTTCTGAAATGTACAACACTTTAGATATGCCCAGACTTTTGTAATGAATTATATTTTATAAGTCATTTCTTGGCATTCATTCAAATGTACTTAATGCTACAGACACACATTAAGTGATTACACTTTACAGTACTCTAGTCTTAGAGGACTATTAATGGGATATAAAATTTTTCACTCTGTTTGGGTAATTAAAGCCTTGTTGTCCTATGTCCAGACAGTGTCAATGTTCAGACTATCATCTTCATGGCTAAGCTCAATGAGCAGCACATGAGGAAGAATTGTGTAGAGTAAAAATGACTTCTTCCCCTTTTAAGGGAAAGCATGCAGCAAGGTCATTTCCCATGGACAAATTGGAAATCACCACCCTTTCAGACTAAGCTATTTTTTCTTGACATGTGAATAGAAATTCTAGACTCAGGTGTCTTTAACTTGGCATTGTATATTTTTTAAAACAAAGCTGACATAGGACTAGAGTTTCACATTACATTTAGTCTGTTTAACATCAGTTTTCTTTTTGCTTCAGAAAAATCTTATAAGCTACGACATCATCTTTGTCTCATTAAAAGTCATATATATATCACTCCAATCTCTACGGATCATTCAAAAAACATGCAACCTTCCATTCTGCTTACTTATTCAGATCTCTGGCCAACGAGATGCCCAGCTATAATAAAAGACTTTAGACTTTTATTTATACATGCATATATATACATAAATAAACTTTATATAAAAAGACTTCATACTTTAATCTGTACTAGAAATGGGCCAGAGTCATGAAACCTTGCTAAAGAGCACTTTCTTAAAAACTACCATAAGAAAAAGATCGCCTTCCTGAGTAGCTGCTAGAGCAGAATGAGAAAAGGAAACACATTTCACTATTTCAAGGAGAAAAAAAGTCCCTCAGTAAGACATTTTTGTTCATTTACACCAACTCATTAGCTGCCAAAATTGACCTCTGCCTTTAAACCACATTTCTCCCTTCCAAGTGGCATTTTCATTAAGATGAAATGCTGCTCAAAGATTTCAGAGAATTTGCATTTGGTAGATGCAGCACATTGTCATCAAATTGTACACAATTAACCTGAAATTAGAATGAGCTACAGAAAGGCAATAAAAACAAACTATCAAAGAAAAAAAAAATAGTATCTCTTCAGTAAACGCTTTTTGGAACAAGTACTGGTGGCTTGCAACAGGTCTATTACACAATACAGCATAAACCTCCTGCCATTCTTGAAGCTTTCCAGGCAAGCAGCTGTCTTACCATGCCAAATTTTGCTCATGTTTTTCTGACATCCTTTTCAGCATCTATCATCAACATTAGAACTTGATGAAAATGAATTTTCTCTTTATTAAAGCTTACCAGGCTGCAAAAATATGGACATAACCAGCAAATATATTATCTGTTTGTGGGTTTGGTTTATTTGGGGAATGGAGGGGAGAGCGGGATACTTTTAAAAAAAAAGCAATGCAGAGAGTAACTGTGGAGCCAGGACAAGTCCTCAAGCACCATCTCATGAAGGACTGTCATAAAAGCTGTATGCTTCTCAACTCAACAGCTTGATGCAAAGTTCTAAGAAGTCATTAGGGTCTTTGCACTTCCTTCACAAGGCTTTTTTTTTTTTTTTTTTTTTTTTAACTCCTTCTGGGCATTAAAATTCATACTCTACACATGCATCATTATGGATTTCATGGAAAACAGCTTCCCATTCTGTGCCCACAAAGCAGTCAATAATGTTCTCAGTGAGTCACAGCCCTAAAGCAGCTCGTGCCCAGATGCAAATTATTATTCTCTACACCAAACCACAAATGTATTCGGTCCTTTTCATGCAAACAAATATTTTCCAGAGCTGAGCTTGAAATTGCCTTTAGTTAAGGCACTAGCATGATACTAGTTGTTAAACAGGATAACTGGAGAAAACACAGACCATGCTAAGACTTGTGTTTGTATTATGATTGTACCCTGTCCTGGTTGCAAAAGCCAAACAAGTCTCCACACTGCAGTCACTCACATTTCAACATGAAGTTATTAGCACTTTCTGTGCGTTTGCATTTCTTTACATATTGTCATAGTCGCACTTCACCTTTTTTCTTTTGCCTGAGTTCAGAGTTCTCACGGAAAGACACATCTCTGAGGATAACAGAGCATGTAGAGTGGGAGAGTTAGGAAGGGAAAAAGCAAAGCTGTATCTCTAAACGATTGGCTTGCTGCTGTATTCTGCAGAGGGCAAGGAGGAAGGGAACCAGACCTTTTGCTTTCTAAGAGCTACACTCCAGCCATAAGCTGCATGTGCTTCAGGATACATAAACTGCAGCCCAATGTACTCATCACTATGGTAATTAAGCTGCTTTTATTCCTTCTTTTACCAAATAAATAAATAAAATAAAAAACGTTTTAAAATATAGATGCTGAAAAAGCAGTTCTGCCTTCTTGTTCTGGAAATGTGGAGAGAAATAAAGCTTAACTTGGCATTATTTAAAGAAAATGTTCACACTACACATCACCATGTCCCTGCCCACCCTCCAAAAACAGCCCCACCATCAAATGTCAACAGTCAGACAATCTGTGCACCTAACCTCAAGCCATATTTTAAGGCACTCCTAGGGAAAATATTATACTGAGTTTTGAATAATTATGCCATTTTCATAAGTAATCCTAAGGTTCAAACCTTAAAGGAACACTGGCTATTATACATATTAATTATGCTATCTCACTTTTAGATAGCTTTAGAAAACAAAAATGAAATGCTAGCAGAAATTTTAACAGTAGCAGGTAGCATTTGCAAGCTGCCATTATCATAAACAAATGTAAATGCATTCATGAGTCTAGAAATAGTACCACAGTCTGAGAAAACATCTAGTAAACCAAACTTTGTCACTACATTGCCTTCCTGCAGACCATTTCTATGCAGCAGCTGTACCCCTTTGAAAGGGATGTGACCTTCTGGAAACTGGGCATTAGACTACTGCACTGGTACCTAGCCTCCTTTTCATATTTTGATTGTTTCTGCAGTCTTACCATGGATTTTGTACTCCACCCTGCCAAGTTCATTACTAGTTTCCTGAACAGCTTCTTTCATTATTTTGAGTTGTAGTTTTCATTTATCTTTTATATATTATTTCAGATTTAAAACTGCAAATGCAAGAACAAGTTCAACAGACATGAGCATTCTTTCCTCTGTCAATTTCAAGATACTTTCTTCCACGATGGAAATAAGGAAGGCTTGGCATTGTCCCTTGGCCAGCCCAGCACCAGTGGCACACTCTGGAAGCCCAACGGTCTTTATAAGGAAGCATAGGAAAACTGTTCTGGCTCAGCATAGGAAAACCAACTGGCTCAGTCACCTTGCTCTGCTAGGAGTAACACCAAGAAAGTCCCTGAATTCTTTGAAGCAGCACTTGATCAAATATATTTATCAGTAACACTATTCTGTACTGCTCCCCACTACAGAAAAATAGAATTTCAGTCAAGATAAACTACAGATGTTCCCATATAATCTCGGCCAAAGTTTCTATTTAAACCTATGCGTTTTTAAATTGCTTGGAGATCTTCTCATTTCTGCTATGTATCATGCTAGAAACTAAGTCTACTTAGCTTAAGCAAGCCTAATCTTGCAGAAAACAATTTTCCTTTCCAGGATCCTTTTTAAATCGGTTGCATCTCATGATCAGAAGGACTGAGGGTAGTGTGTACACCTACAACATCTGGATTTTCATATAAAATCTGACCTGAACAGCTTGAAAGATTTAGCTGTTCACACCACCTGGTTAATAAATCAAACTATCTTTTCTATCACAGAGGTGCAGACTGCTTAATGACCATACAACTACATGAGGCGCTACTGATCTAAACCTACAAGCAACCTAGGATTTCTAGCTGTTGACCCCTCAGCATCTTAAGAAAAAGCTCTAATATAATTACTGCAATAAGAGATGTTAGAACAAGCAATTTTCAAAAGGTTTGTTATGCTAATTACAACACTGGATGACAACCATGGCACAGCATTTTTATTTGATTTCTTTTCAAATACCTTTAAGTAGTCATTTCCAGATTAAAGGATTCAACCTGTTCTGGAACTGGGGCTGTTTCACATGACCTCCATAGCCAGCTGGAGTTAAATTCCTCCAAGTCAGACCTGAGTGGGGCTGGCTTGAGTTTTAGACCATAGAAGGAAGAGGGGTGGTTGGGTTTGCTTTTTCATGTTACACAGACTAATTGCTTCTAGTCAGGTGGGCAAGGCAGTCGTGTTAAATCTTGTTTCTGCTATTTGACTGAAGGTATAGCAGAGTATAGCAATAGTAATGGAAAAACACCAGGGGAGCTACAGAGACAGATCACAGGCCACATAGTTTGAAACAGGACACAGTCTGCCTGTATTGTTATCCATGCATTCAGCACAGTTGTTCCAGCAGCGCCTTGCCTCCTAGAACACAGGAGAGAACCACAAAAACTCTTACACTCTGAGCTCCACTACGACCCTTCAGTTTGAAACTAAAAGGGAAAAAAGAAATGACTGTACAAAGCATTCAAGGGGTTTGAGCCAATGCATTCTCCCTCTCCCACAGCCAATGAAACCAGAAGCTGGAGGTTCAAACAATAAACAAGGCATTCAAATCCACCCCTTCTCATACAAAACAGTTTGTAAGGACTTGGCTTACTACCTCAACAGCTTCTCCCACAATACTTTTATTTAATTCTGGCTGGCTTATCCTGTCAGACAGTTGGTAAACTAATACTAACATTTATGTACTTGGCTGGTATCACCTCATTGTTTTCTCAGATATCTAGATCTGTAACTAGGTATTAATTTTTACACTTTGATTATAAATCCATGATAGAGGGGGCAGAACTGACTACTGCAATTCACAACACCAATAATAAACCAGTGAATTAACACATGTAAACACTGACTTTCTGCCAACAGCTCTCAACCTCTCAAATTAAGTGTGAATTACAGAAACAAACAGATGAGGCAGGAAGGAAACCACTTTAATAATTACTGAAATATGTATATTGAGATAAGACTTAGAATCTTGATTAAGACTTTGGCCTTTCTTTAAGCACTGTATTGACAATGATGCAGAGCCATTAGCCAGCACAGACAAAAGTAAAACAGATGAGTATCAATCACTGTAGGCAGATTTTAAGCAGAATTCTTCAAAGAACTATTAATAAACCTTATAAGTTAATTGAAGAGTTCTATATGAATGATAGCAAAAGTTGCATGCTTATTTTTAAAAGTGCTTGTACTTTGATTCAATAAAGAACAGCATTATATAGATTCAAAGTTCTCATCTTTTTTATAATTATTCTCTAACATTTGTTTACACGCAGTATTTTGCTTGAGGTGACATGGATCTAACAAGGAAGACTTTTAGTTAGCTATCCCAAATTCTTTCTCAGTAAAAGCATATCGGCTCCTTCCCAATGTGCTTTCTATGCCATGTTTTTTCTGCATACAATGCCACACATGCCCTTGGTGCATCACAAACAGCAGAAACAGTCCATAAAGCACAGACACTGCAGAGTACTTGCTGCCTTGTTCCTGAAGTCTGGAAAAGCACCTGCATGTCTGATCTGTATGATCTATAAAGAGTGAACACCGCAAGATTTACTTCTTCCTAGGAAGCGTCTCAAAAGCATGAATGCTCATCTACAAAAGCAGCACACAAACTTGTGCCAAAGGTACACAGCAAAAACAGTCACCTGATACTGGCAGGTCAAATGTAAAAACAAAATCCATTTTACAGCATACTGCTATCACCACTGAGGAGAAAACCTTCACTGCTCCTGACTCCATCTGTGATGATATGAACTGTTGCCACACCTAGCTAGCAGTGAAGGAAATAGTCACAGCTGCAGCCACTCAACACGCTTCTACTGCTGCTGATCGGGTGAAGCTTCCAGCTTCTTGCACTTCCACTATAGGCATAAAGGAAATAATAAGACAAACTTTCTGGTGGTAGATGTTACTTCTTAATCACGCATCTTCCATTTCAATTAGAACTTTGAAAAATACATATAATTTACATCGCTCTTAGAAGATTTCCTTTAAGTTAATGTTCAGAGCATTACATGTACAAAACCCAGAGACAGAAATGCATCAAGTAGAATAAGTCAGCTAACTGGATCAAACCTCAAGGGCCCCAAATATAAATCACACAGAGAACAAAGCACTAGCCAAGCTTCACTAACAGATTTGCAAACATGTCTGAGGGTCTTCATTTCATTTGGTCTCCACTGGTGTGAGGCCAGAGTTTAGCTGCCTCCAGGGGAGGAAGGCAGGCAGAGGGAAGGAGAGCAGGGGAAGCAGGAGATGGGGGCAGACCAAATATTTACACTTCCCTTTCTAGTCTACTTCTAAATTTGAAGCAGCAGCTACAAAAGTACTTCAACTCCCTGAGCTATGACTTGGCTAGCTCTTCCCTAAGGGAGGCCAAAACCACAGGACAAACGTGGATGTGATGAATATGTAAAAACACATCTCCAGCACAGGCTGACCCAGTAACTGAAAGGTTGAACTGAGGAAACGTTACCCCTTTCCCAATGGTACAGTAAGACCTGACAGCAGCTTAGTGTGCCTGCACAAAACAGGATGACAACACAGAGCAGCAGCATTTGGTCTCTCTCTCTCTTTTTTTTTTTTTTTTTTTTTTTTTTTTTTTTTACTTCCACATATATATATCCCAGACTCTTTCAGAAAGACAAATCTGAGTACTACTGCACCCTATGTACAAGAACTTGATTATACATCCCTACTGGGAAACTATGTCCATCTCAACAGTAATGATGTTTCATTCTGTCACCTGCTGCTCCTACAGCGTGCTTCTCTCCTCCTTCCAGAGGCAGGAAAGATGAAAACTCTCAAGAATTTTTATTTGGTACCAGATGAAAGTAGAACTTAACTCCAGCCTCTGGCTTACAGACTCCTATATTATAGCATACAGGTTTCAAACAAAATATAAGCGTTAGGGTCTGTTCTAACACATCCACTCACCCAACAGGTGATCCTACACCACTGGGACAGGCCTGATTTTCAGAGGGCATCATATGTCTACTAAAACTCAAGGGGTCTGGGAATGAAAGCAAGAGTTATGGTCTTACAGTGACATTTCATGGTTACTAGCAGTATCTTCCTACCAGAGGGGTTTTTCCTTCATGACAAAGACCTTTGCTTGAGAAAGGGTGGGTTTTTGTTTTAAATGGAAGCTATCTACCTTGTGGAAAGGAATACACAAACGGTAAGCTATTTGTACGTACTGGAAAATAGGGCAGTTAGAGCATGTTTCCTCGCATGAAAACTTCTCTTTCAGATCACTAAGCTGCCTGCTACTTGACAGAGTAACTGGTAGTCCTAAACTAGATGCACAGCTGGAGGAGCACAAATCCCCTATTTTAAATTAGACTTATCCCTTCGCTAGTCAGACAATAATTCCAATTTTGTAATTCCATTGCCCAAGCACTGCATAGGCTGGAAATCCACTCTCTCAAAAAGGTGAATTCTCTTCCTCTAGTACTGTTATGAAACTAACACGCTGCCCTCTATCTGTGCCCTTGCAAAACAGGAGAGATGTTGCAGGAAAGGAAACTAATTGACATGAAATAAATTATCAAATAGCCAGGCAAGTACTACCATAGCTGCTGTAAGGCAGAAGAACACATTGAAGAGTTAGAGAAAGAGCAGCAGTACCAATCTGGACTGCCTCTAGCTGAAGAAAAGAACTTCACAGTCAGGGAGCTACCTCTGCTTCAGCACAACAGCAAACAGCTGTACCTGGAGATCATGGGTTTCACATATAGAATGTGGATGTAAAATGTGTATTTTCCTTGGGATGACAATTCTTAATGAACCTTCTGTTTTCAGATCATGAACTGAAAAGCAATTGTTAGAGATACGTCTGCAGAAGAGAGACACCTTTTCTTTTCCCCCTCCATTTTCTTTTAATGGATCACAAAAAGAAAATACAGTATTCATTACAAGGTGATTTATGTTCTCATTGTTCTTTTTCCATATAAAAATCAAAGATTTTTATTTAGAAGATTGCTATATCTTCACTACCAGGGTGAAAGGTAGAACACAACTTCACATGGAGAATTAAGTAAAAGCAACACCTGAAAAGCTTAAAGAAAAAAAGGCAAAAAGAAAGATGAGAGGGAAGGAAACTTAAAAGAGGGAATAAAAATTAAAAGCATTTCAAATAGATTTATTCCATATACAACATTGTTAATTAAGCTGTGCAATAAGTCTGAAGATTTGTAAATAGGAATAGTAGTGTATGTTCTATGTCTTGGACTCTTGAAATAAAATATTTGTGGTGAGCACTTGTGTTTATGTTGAGACCTAGTTCAACTAAAATAGGCTGAGTTCCATCAGTAAGTTAGAAGGAGTAAGCATTTGTATGTGTTTGATGCATGATAAAACCAGTTTTCTTCCTGGATGACTTACAGGAAGGAAGTACCTGTCAACAGATGATCCAAACATGGAGCAGTCTGCATGTTAAATAAAATCTGTTGAAAGAAACTAAGTTATTTGGCACGTGGATTCCTAAACCAAGTTGCTCTTAACTCACAGCGTCTTTGTGCCAGACAAGAGTCTTGCTAACAAGGCATTTGCAGGGTACAAAGATGGAATGCTGATTCAATGTGTTTTATTCTGCCTCAGAAAAATTCCAAAGGGTGCACTGCACTGGAAAAAAAACAGTGACATGCCATCTGGAAGTTCACAGTAGCATAGATGTAAAGAATTAGAGTTTTGATGAGAGTCTCCCTTCTTTCTCTCCAGGGGTCTCCACAGTTTTGTTTCTTTTAATTCAATTGGACACCTGAAAAGCTTTTGAATAAATGCAAGAAGTAAGGCCAACCCTGGTGACAAGCAGTCTGAGGCTCATAAGGAATCTTTACTCCTAGAGCTCCCAGCCCAGCCCTCCTGCTGCCCCATTAGCATGTGATCCACCACGAGCACAGAACTTGCATCTTGTATAAATGCACAGAACAGCTTCTGCTTTGTGCATCCACACAGCAAAAGGGCATATAGACAATCAGAAGGCACAAGAGTGAGCTCTCCTTCCACTGCACCCAGGTACCAAGCTGTGCTCTCCCAGGTGAGAACACAGGCTCAGCTCTTGGAAAGTGAAGCACACAGTAGGTAGGCAGGTTAGGAGTGCACAGGGCTGGGGTCATGCTTTGTGGAGTAAAGGAGACATGGTTAGATGGCTTCCAAGTGGCATGGTGTTGCTTCCTCACTGCACAGTACATTTCAACACAAACAGTGCTGTTGAAGTGTTCCACAACAACATCAATACTTAAACATTTCCTTTCTGACTCCACTAAGGAAGAATTTGGTAAAAATTAATGTTGCATCACGGCAATTCAATTGTGCACAGATTCCACAATTTAAGACTGAAGGTCTTAAATTGTGGAATCTAGCTATTTGCATCATCCCAGGTGCTGTACACATACTTGAGAAGCCTGTTTGATTCACAGTTCCTTAGCGATAGTGCCCATGTCTCTGCCGTAACAGTTACACAATTGTTCCCTCTGGCCTGTGACCTGATGACAAACCAAGATGATGCGAATGAACGTGGCACAGTCCATCCTCTTTTTTCTTAATTCTTCTGGGATTACTGAGTACAGGCTGGCAGGGTTTCAAAGCAGAAGAACTTGATAATTCAATCTTTGTTTGTTTGTTTGTTTGTTTTCCCAGACTTACAAATCCTACTATATAGTAGGATAGAGAGAAGGGAGTGATAGGTCAAGAAAGCAGCCACATTTATAGAAAGAAAAACAATTATACTGAATCTTACTTTCGTAAGTAAGATTTGAAATACCCAGAAAAATCACTTTGGAATCATTACTCTGAAAAATTTGTAAATCATGTTTCCAATATGCATGACTTCAAATTTAATTAAAACTGAATAAGGTAATTACTATGTGTTAAAAAGCAACTTAAAAGCTACTGGAGTTGAACAGCTATACAGTTACTATGTGCTGAATCTTCTGCACAATTGCAATAGGCTTACTATGGAAATTCATACGTTTTCAGTCTCAGGAGACTTTACGTATCTGTCCTCTTTACATAAAATCTACTTACAAGATTTGATGCAGTTCCCATTCTTCATTCATCTGGCCAGTGAAGCTGACTGTACACGTGACACTTCTGCTATTCTGTACAGAACCTTTCACCACTCAGCATCAACTTCATTACATCTAATCTAAATCTTGCCCAGTAAAGACCAGTTCTGTACTTCAAGAACCAGATGTCTGCAAGATGAAAGCATAAAAAGTTTTGTTTTTCAAATCTTTATCTGTACTGCAGAATAACAGCAAGCAGAAAAATACCTAGAGAATTATTATTAAGTATACTATTTCTGAAGCCATGTAAGGCAGAGTATTCATCACAACTTGATAATAAGAGAAATCATTAATTCTTAGCATTGCTTATCCAAGATTCCTCTAGGTCATGGATAAACCTCAGGCCCAGGGAAGGGACCTGGCTGGAAAGTGAAAGCACTCAAAAATGATGAAACAACTCCAGTCTTTAAAAAACAAACAAACTCCTTGTATGAGACTATACAAACAAATCTGTTTCTCTCTGTTCTTCTGAAGAGGGAGAAACTGAGGAGCAAAGCAAACTGGACACATCCTGGAGAGCAAAAATGGCAGGAACAAATACGAAGAGCTCTCCTGACTCCATGTGTGGTATTGTACTTGCTAAACCACCCACACCATTTCTCACTACTCTAATACTGCAACTCTGATAAACAACATTTATGAATGGAAGACTTTGACAGATTAAACTATCAGAGTGCAGTAAGAGAAGAGAAATACATATCAGACCAAATATTGTAATAACTTGAGACAGTTTCTTTGTCAACTCTCAAATGCTATTCAAAACCAAGGCAAGAGGCAAAGCCTAGAGGAATTGTGTTTAGAAATATCTAGCCACTTCTACAGGTCATATTATGTATGAATAGGAATTTTTTTAGGCCATATGTATTTCAATAAAACTTTTTCTGAGTCCCTCAACTACTAGCACACTGCTTATTTGAGAGCTACAGAAAACCACCTGTGCCCAATAGAGTCACACTACAACCACTTTCTTCCTCAAAGGCTAAACGGAAAACAGCCACAAAGCCTATCCTACATCCTGCCAGGTGGGTGGACATACATTATGTTTCACAATTTGGAGTGATAGCCTTCCAACTGATTCACACAGAAGAAAATTAAACTATTTCCCAGACACTTGTGTGTTAGCAATCCAGCATTCCTTTAGCTAAAATCACTCTTCCCAGTAAGAATAAGGCAATGCCAACAGACAGATTTAGGACTAGGTCTGAGCATCCAGGGAGGCTTTAATAGAATCACTCAAACCTTTCCAAAACATCTGTGCTATACAAAAACATTAAGGAACAATCTGGATAAGTACAGACCCAAATGTGAGTCAGAGAACCTGGGCCTGAGCTGATGCTGACTGGTAATAACCTCCTGCCTCCATGGCACAGTGTAACTTTCCAAAAAGTTTCCCTACTCTTTCACTTTTGTGTCTTACACATAGGATTATTTGCAAAATGAAGTCTTAGGTGGGTCCCTATGATACATACATCTGCTGGATCCAGATCAGGCCCAGTTAGTCTGCACAAATAACCGTACATCTCATCCTCAAAAAAGCATCCAGCTCGTTTACATAAATAAATAAGTTTTCATTGCTGAGTTGAAGCCCATTCCATCCCTCCACAACCTCCTGCATGGAGAACAGTGGTAATGCTGTAACAAAAGTTAACATGAAAAGGGGCATACATAGTGTCTTTACCTGGCTCTTTTAAATAGTCCTATCTAATAAACAGATGTAAGACTGAAACAGAAGACAGGAATCCAGGACCTGGTAAGTCATACATAACACCCTAAAAGACTTTCGCAGTTCAGCATAACCCTTGATGGGTCTGTTAGCCCACCAATATACTTAAGACAACAGCCACTGTACCCATGGCCTGAAAAATAAAACAAGTAATCATTTTGCATTTCATGCATGGCTCAGTAGCACCTTCAGCTCCCAGACCTGAGCATGTATCTTTGCTGATTCTGACTTGGGACAGCACCTAAGTGTTCACAGTTCTTGTTTTCCAAGCAGAGAAGAAATGCAACAAATCTGACAGGTCCCTCTAGTAACTAGGGAACCAGGATCATGGGACATACTTTTTGATTTATCTTAAAGATCCGGTTAACTAACAAACTTTACAGTAGTTTAATTTGTAAGGCTCATAATTTAACTAGAAATACTTTTTCCTGAATTTTATTTGCAATTGTGGGCCAAATATACTTTCTATCATTAACCGGCTAGTTGTAGAGTTCCCTTCAATGAATTTACAATGAATTTATATGTATATTATAAATAAATATAAATAAATTTATATTTACATTAAATATAGATATTTAGAAGTCTGTTTAGTCTGTTAAAGGCAATGCAGATGCAAAGCTCATTTTAATATTTTGTCTTGGTTTACTTTGTTTGCCTTTAATACCACATCACTGCCAAAGTTTACACAGCATTAAAATATGTTTGCAGATATGCCTTTTAGCCCTTATGTCTTTTAGGGCATGGAAATTTATTTAATGAAAAATCTTTAGTGGCTCTGAATAATAATACTTCATCATGAAAGAAGATATAGAAAAAGAGAGAGAAAGGTGTCCTGTTTAAAAAAAAAAAAAAAAAAAGATATTTTAATTTAAAATATTTTTAAACCTTTTCCTACGGTGAAGATCAGAGATCCCTTTGCATGAGTCTTTAGGTCCATCTCTGAAGTACTTCGCCTTCTTCTGCCAGGTACCATTTCTAATAATTAAGCTTACTGGACCTCTGATCCAACTTTCTACATAGTGACCTCATGCTGACATCCTTTCAAAATAAATTTCCTGATATATTACTGATTTTATGCCAGCCAAGAGGCAACCATCAGACTGTTAAACTGACTAGTGAGCAACTCTAACACTACCCTGTGGGAGGAACATTGTAAGTATAATATAAACAAAGAGGAATTTTTAAAGAAAGAATAAAATATTCTTAAATTTGCTTTAATAAGTTGTTTGCTTCTGATGTAGTAGACATGAAATAATAGTTAACTGACTGCAGAAGGCAGAGAGAATTGCTTTTACATTTTTGTATCCCCACAGCTTCTGAATAATAAGGATAAACAGAAAGATGTGCCTTGCTATAGATTTAAGGACACCACTAGAGAACTTCATACTGATTTATCTTGTTTTTATGGAGCTATGAAAATAAATAGCACAATAGCAGGCAGAACTCCTCTTCGTGATCAAAGAGATCACCTCTTCGGCACAGCCAGTGAAAAGTCAGAGAGCGCTGTGACAAATCCACTACGATACAAGTCATTTAACAGTGGAGAAGCTGGGAAGCATAGACACTGTACTAAGGGAGATGGCCTGTCTCCCTGGTGATGGGTTTCTATTTGAAAGCCTTACCTCTGCTGAATACAGCTTGCAGGGAAATGAAACAACTCTACTTTATAGAATATAGAGACAACAGTCCTCTCCAAGTATAACCCACTGTCCTGATGGAAGAGCTTTCATACCAAGTTCACTAGAAGTTTTAGCTTTATATGGCCTCTCAAAAAGGCCTCTGAAAGCAAAAAGCAAAATGGTTTTCTATTCTTGTTAGCATTCTTCCTCAGTACAGAACTTTCCACACTTTTATAAAGAATGGTGAGACACATCACAACTGTTCGTTTGGTAGAAACAAAAGTATGTAAGATTAATTGGCCTCCTTCAGGCACAGAAAGAGATGAGCATTTGAAACAAACATAATGGTAAAAGAAGGATAAGTAATTAACCTTTTTGACTTGTCTGTCTCCCTCTGCTTGCAACTGGGCACACAGCTTTTTCCCATTAATGCAAAAATAACTGATACAGGTACTAGTGCTTTCATCAGTATGGTATTCTTCAGTATTCTCTGTGAGATCAAAATAAAGCATATTCCCGTTCTGAACCATCACCAGCATGGATGTGAGAATAGGCTGCCTATTTCCAAATGCAAAATCCATCCAAAACTGAGTTATTACAGGAAGAGGTTTTATGTCACAGTGTCACAGTTCAGCAACTAGTACAGATATGTATCAATGGAAGACATGTTGCAATAGCCATTTCTGAAACAATGTTCTGTATAAGAGGTAACCACATACCTGGAGATGGGGAGCTCAGCTTTTATCCAACCAATCCCCTGATTATTATTATTTTTAAAATCTAAATCAGCCCTAACTGGCTGATTCATTGGAATAGAATAGATCACCAAAATCCAAAAGCCACTCTGTGCAGAAATCCGATGAAGCTTATCATTCAGCAATAGGCTTGCAATGAAAACCAAGAGATCACTGTAGTTGAAATCATAACAGAAAGATAAAAAAAATAGCATAATATTGAGATATAATCCTAGCGTATTGTAGTATGTTACTACCCTCCTTTCACTTATTTTTCCACTAAGACAACAGAAGACTCCTTTCAATAGAAATACTCTTCTAGTATATGCTAACTCTTGCTTTAATTGAAAAAGGAAAAAAAAAAAAGGAGAAAAAAGAAAAGTAATAAACTTGCCTTGTGTCACACTGATATGCTGGAAGTATAACCCATAGCACTATCCCAGTTCTGGGTGGAAAGACCAGCTCCATAAACAGCCGAAACATTCCTCTGCTTGCTTGTCGGACACCAGCACCATCTGCAGCACCCAGAGTGGGGAGGCTTGCCCACAGCTGGACAAGTGATCCCTGAGTAGGGAAAGTAACTAGAACTTCCTATAGATATTCTTCCAAGTGTACAAGAGAAAAGTCCTTTTTAATTCAGTATCCTTATCTTTGATAACAAAGTGCATCCAGTGATAATGATCAGATCTCAGACTCCTTCCTCTCTTCCTCCCACCTATTCCCTACCTGTCACCCACACCAAGCGACAATATCTTGCAGTTTGTTGTGTGACAGCCTTCCAGAAAGAAAATTTATTCTCCACTACCACATAATCTCCATTGATTAAAGATCAGGAATAGCTAGCAGTTTGCACAGATCCAGACTTGCGGGAAAAAAAATCTTTTGCAAACTACAACTTGACTGGTTTTGAATTGCATGTAATCTCCAGTCATCTCAAGCTTTAGTTCCCTGGTCCAAGAAAGAGAGTGATCTTGATGTTGTTTTGGGGAGCATAGCCGCTAATCCCACAGGCCTTATTCCCTTCCTGCATCACACACGAGGGGAAGACTGATGCTGTGCCTGCAGCACAAAACATAGCAACAGCAGGACTGCCAAGCTTTAAAGAAAAAACCTTGGCAGCACAAAGCCTACAAGATTTTTTTTATATTTTATTTTTTATTTTTTTTCCCCTGCAGGTCATTCATTTGACTTTTGTCCAAGTCAATAGCACACAAAGGTTGTTACCATCTAGTGCCTGATCTTGCAAGGTGCTAAGCCATCTGAGGCTCTGATGGTTAGAAGAATTTTGCTGACTTCAATCCCTAAAGGCTACTCTGACATGTCTGGAAAGGCAGGGGAGATTGTATTTAACTGCTGAGCATGAACCCACAAAAAAACACCCTCATTATATCTGCCACCTTCATTTTCAGCTCTCAAGCTTCTTCAGCTTGAGAGTGAGTGTCTCCTGAGAAAAAAGTGACCTCAACTGTACAGCAGCGATTCCTGAAGGATAAGGCAGCTCATTGACAAAACATCAAGATTATACCTATATCTGCCTCACAGGTTATGATTTTCCCTTTGATTAGTCAAGGGCTTTCTACAGAAGGCAAATGCTAATGCAATAAAAACTAACAATGCAAAAAATTAACAAGTAACACCTTATAACTGAAAGGTAATAAGGCTAACAGACCTAATAATTGCAAAGAAAACACCAAAAAAATTCTACTGCTGCAAGTGAGAGGAAGAGTTTCTATTAAACCAGAGGAGAGCAATAGACAAGCATCCTAAAACTTGTAGAGTTGAAACATTTAATCTTCAGTCAACGTTAATATCACTTATTTCTACAAATGGATGCAATCCAATGGAAGTAGTATTTGTGATGAATGCCATTTTGTTACACCAATTCACACTAAAATCTCTAACTTTTAAACCCTGAAAGGATCTACAGACTTTTAGGTTATTTTAATATTTCATTTTTGTCCATTTCTCCAGACCTAGATTTGAAAATAAAACTGTTCTCAGCTCCAAAAAGAGCCTATTCAGTCTTTCTCCGCATTCACGTTACAGCTTTAGCACCATAAAACCCCACAAAATTACAAGTGGGAATTTCCAGATCATCCTTACATCCCTTACATCCAGCTCTGGAAGGTGCACAGACACATGACCTACAATCTGTAATTTTTTCATATATCATGAGACTATTTAAGGTTGCTTTTATGAGATGCTTAAAATTTATAACTTCTCATTTTCCCTTTCCTTTGGAGCCCACATGTTAAGGAAGAGAGGCCCCGTAGGTAGCAGGGACCAAAAAAAAAGACAAGATTAAAAACAAAAGAAGTCCTATAAATTATAGGGAGTACATCGCAGCATGGTATGACACAGGTTGCTCTTTATCATTCAAGATACCTTTGGCAATTTCTAAATACATATGAAGTCGATGTTATAATATAAATGATATCATAAGTATCTCATTCAAATGACTTCCAAACATTTAAATATTTTAATTGGTCATCAAACATTTCTGAGGAATTAGAACTTTAAAATAATGATAAAAAGTTAAATCCCTAATATTATACAGGCATTAAGCTCTTCAGATGCATAAAGTATTTTACATTATTCCTATCACACAAAAGAAAATTCATATTCATTAGTTAAAAAACCACAAACCCCAAATATATTTCTCTGAATATTTAGAATGGTTTAGATCTTGCTTTTCATATTTAAAATACTTGAATTAAGTGGCTAAGGTTATTTAGTGGGGAGGCAGGACAATTACCAGTGAAGAACTACCTTGTTTCAAATTTACATTCTGCAGTTCCATAAGAACAAAGTACCACTACTGAGTTTCACATTTGATCAAATTATCTCTAAGCTACATCAGTAGATTAGGATCTTTCACTTAATCATATTTTTCTCATAGGGCTTTGCAATTTTTTTAAACAAATATTTTATTATTAATAACATGTAGTCTACAGATCAGTGTAAGACACTTTATCTTGGTATCAATCTCTGTAGTTGAAAATTATGATTTTATTAGTTTTACAATCTTCATTGGTTTTAATGTCTTCATTATATTTTACTCAACACATTTATATAAAGATGCGTGTACCGCATCATGTCCATTGTTCTAAAGAATATTTTAAAGCATAAATAGATGCAAGAAGGATCTTGTTTTTAAGTAGGGGAAATTGCACTTACTGCACATACTGCCTTAAAAAACGTGAAGTACAAACTTACCATTATATTTATCTTCCAAACAAAGAACAGAAGAACCATTTTTCAGTAAGTTGTGAACAACTCTCTGAAACTGTATTTTCAGCTTAAATTGAATAACTTAGCCCATAGACACCGTTAATTAGGCACAGTATTTTTAAAAGATAGATTTTCCCAACAAAAGAAAATAGACTCGGCATTTGAGAAAGACTGCACAATGCACACATGCAATTACATTCTTTATATCAAATGCAGACCACTAATATTCACTCAAGTGGAGTTGTGTGACCACTGCAAGAGCAGAAAGCTGAATCCACTATCCTGCAAGCAAACATACTACCAGAAGAGTTGTGCCTTACTAAAACACAAGCTATCAGAGAAAATGTTTCCAGTCTAGAGATATTCATAAAAATAAAAATAAAAATAGGAAATAATGGTAATCAAGTCTCTAATAACATAACATAGCCACTGTTTAAAAACAAACAAACCAGAAAACATACAGAGGTCTTGGTGTAACCATATAACAGTTATCTTGAGAGGAATCTCTGAATAATCAGCAAAACCAAGCCAAGCCCCGCTTTCCACTCACATAGAAATTTGGTGGTAAAAAGCTGATATAGAAGAGTGACAGTTATATTTAGACATTTAAGATTTTCTTCCATACACCAAGTCTTCTGTCTCAGTTTCATGAATCCATAGATAAACCAAGGTGACCCATTAGCCTAACAAAGTTGCCTTAAGCCAGTTCCCACAGCTAAAGGCTGAAGAAAAGGGTACAGCTTTTTCCTCCTTGGTTCATATGACCAGCAGAATCAAGTGAGGAAAAGGAGAGATGGTTAACTTTCAGAAAAAAAAAAAAAAAAAAAAAAAAAAAATGGAGCAAAGCTCAAAATTACAGTTTTGGATGAAAAATCCCAACAGTACTTGCTTATTTCCCCATCCTTCTTTATCTTCCTTCTGCTTGTGGCTCACACAAGATTCAGTTTGAAAGGATAGTTAGGCAAACATTAAGCTTGAAGAGATGAGGCTCCTGTTGACTTCAGAAGAAGTCTACTCATATGCCTGCTCAGCAACTGACAAATACCACGCTGACTATCTTGCAGGACAATGTTTATCAGGTCTTCATTTTACCAAAACACAACTCCTTCAATTTAAAGAACTAAACAAGGTTTTAAGCACATAAGCCTGTAAACTCATTTCCCAAAATGCCCAATGAAACTGCCATTAATTATATTCCTTGATCAAAGAGGAGAATCACAGATTGCAGGTTACTCACCACCTTATTGAAAGACAGCAATGTAACACTACATGTATATTATGACAGTCAGCTATCAGTGCTCAGTCTCAAGCATGATGAGCACTTATCATTACCAGAGGCTTAATGCCTTGCAAAGGCAGCATCTTCCATGGGGGCTGCTGAGTAACACATAACATACGCAGTTCCAGTAGCACCCAAAAAAACTCTCAGTGACTTCTGACCAGGCTGCACAGCAAATATTAGTATTTGGTTGACTTCTTTCCACACTTGTTGTCAGAGACCTATCAGAGTTGAAAAACTGAAATTATCTGTTTCTTAGCACTCACTCCACACAGGAGTTGTGTAGTTGGACAATGCATCCTTGAATGAAGCCATAAAAGCAAGTGTGCTAAATGTTTCTATACTTAAAATTTTTGTACAATATTCCAAGGTCAAATAGTGTTGATATCAAGTTCATACAGCTATAGTGTATTTGAACTGTATGACAGTTTGTCACAGAACTGTGGAGGCAATAGAAGCCAGTTGCGGTACTTGGTGTTGAATGACATCAGTGAAACTATAAACAAAACAGCTTTGTGCTTTGCCAGGGAAACATAGCTGGAGTGATAGTCTGTATTGATAATAAAGATAATTTACTACTGTTTTGTATTGGATTCAATTGAAGAGAATGTTTCTAATGGTTTGGAAACCACTTAAAGAATGAGCATTTCTAATAAATATTTCTACAGTACTGATGTATTATTCGGGCCAGAGAAAAGCTAACCTTTTCATAAAGCATTGGGGGAGATACTGAGCTTCTTACCATGTCATGGAACAATGTACGAAGCGGATTACAAATGTTTCAGAGTGCTAGAGAGTCTTGGATGCTGAATTGCTTGACAAGGTACTCATGAGTTTAAGAGAGCTTTGAATGTAAAACATCCAACTGTTATATGCTGTGAACTGGCATGTCCTAAGTACCTGCAAGCCACATTTAGAATTAGCTTTTTATTCACAACACATTAATTCTTGGATAGCACATTGGAGGCTGGGTTATCATGTTCTGCATAACTCCTGTGTTTGTGGGGAACGAATGCTGAGACAGATTGACAGTATTTTCATCAGTTAGCTTCATCACAGGTTTCATGATGCTTTGTTAAGAAATGAAAGCTCGCACACAAAAAAATGGTAGTTGTATGGATATATGTAATTTTTCCTGTATGCTGGATTCTTGTTTCCCCTAGGGAAAAAATTGGTTTTCAGCAATGCTGAAAGTATAGTCTGGCCTCAAAGGACACCAGTCATGTAAAGCCATCAAAATATTTCACATTCTCAAAATAAAAACACAAAAGTCAGAACTCATCCTTGTGGATAAATAGTGGGACACTATTCCTGACAGCCACAGTGGCCCAACAAGCTCTCCGGAGAAAAAAAAAAAAAAAAAGAATTATCACCCAGGAGGCAGATCGAGAAGAAAATGTGTAAGATGTGAAGAAAAGGAAAACTAGCAGAAAATGATGAAAGTAACACATTTGCACAGCCTTAATTACTTAGATTGGGCCTTTGTTCCTCTCACCCCAGTCTACATTTGCTTAATCTTGTAGAATTTAAACTTTTTCTTTTAATATTTTTACTAACACAGTCCTGAAACTGGAACTCAATTAATCTTCATTAAAAACATGACATACACCACGCAAATTGATGAAGCTGTCCCATTTTGCACCATATGACTCGGTCAGGGACTGATTCATTCTCTCTCACTTTGTTAGTTTAGTAAATGCATACTGTATGCAAAGTGGAACTCCTTCATGGAAGATGCTGAAAGCAAATAAAGCATCCTATAATCACTTACAAAGCTGGCCTCTACTACACTACCGTAAGAGTGGAGAGCTGTGTTTAACTCTCAAAGGAGACAATAAAAGATGATTCTTCCATATCTCAGGAAAGCATAATCATCCCTTGTCCTTTGTGAACAGTATGAAAAGTGAGATTTTAATTTATCCCCAAACTAAAATAAATAAATAAAAGTTTAAATAGTAAGATCTTTGTTGTTGTTGTTTGTTTGTTGTTGTTGTTGTTGTTGTTGTTGTTTTCCAAATGAGGAGGACTTCTATTCTGATGCTTTGAGCTCACCTCAACAGGTATTTTACACTTCTCCCTTCATCATGCAACTTCAGTCCCAAATGACCCACTCTATTTGAACTGCAAGCATACACACAATCACACACACACACTGAACACTTCATCTATATTAGCAACTAACTTAAAATAATGTGAGTAGATGTCCCAAGAAGTGGATCAGCTGGTAAGGTTTAACTTGGGACTACCATTGATTTAGTGCCACAGGCTGTGTCCTTTAGAAGCTTTAGATGTGCTCCTGGAGAGTTTTCCCGTTTAATTTTTATCTGAAAAGACCCAGTTTGTGAGTATGAAATTGGTTAATGACACAAACCAAAAGTCAGTAACTGGGGAAGAGACTGGCTAATGATTAGCCTGCTGATTCAAGCTTGCACATCCATACACAACTGAGTCCCAGCTGCAATTTCAAATTTACTTTATATGGATATCAACTATGAAAACATGCCCAGTATCTTCATTCACACATGAAAAAAAATCTTCTCATTGCTCTCAGTTCTATTGGAAGCGAAGAAGAGGCTCAGTCTGAGATCAGTGCAAGAGTAGGCAAACCAGAGGTGCTGTTTTACAGTCCCCAGAGATCCTACACCTGGCTCCTCACAGCACAATCCATTCCTCAACAACCAAAGCATAAAATCACTCCAAGATTAACTTGCAAAAGCCATTATGTCAAGAGCTTAAACTTCCCGTGAAATAAATTGCTATGAATCGTTGTCTCATAAACATCAGATTCCACATGCAAGCCTCTACTTCTAAATTCTCTGAAGAAAAGTCAGCCTATCTGAACCAGATTAAAAAAAAAAACAAAACAAAACAAAAAAAAAAAAAACTAAACTTGTGAGCTAAAACAAGCTGCAAGATGTGCACATACTAAGTCTAAAATTCCCAATTATACGGAGACTTACATATGAGTTAAAAAAAGTAAACGATTTGGAGTTGACCGTTGGTTTTGTTATTTTTCCAGAAGCAGGCTCTTCATTATTTTTCCCCCTGTATAATACCGCTACAAAAAAAAGTCTTGAGAAATTAGAGCTTCATGGTTAAAATTAATCACATTTTATAGCTGTCAGTTCAGAACAGAGATCCTCACTGAATATAAATCCAGACAAAAGTTCAAATAAATGACAGAAGAAAGTGTCTGATGAACTTAAATTTAAAATAATATTTAATTTTGAATTTTAAATCTAAAAAAAAAAAAAAAAAAAAAAAATTACTTTTTTTTTTTTTTTTAAATGATTTTGACACACAACATAGTTCTGGAAGAAACAAAGTATTTACACGAGCAAACTAACATGTCACGATGCAACTTCTGGACAGGACAGAACTTCTGGAAGCTCTAACCACTTGTGTTGGAGCATACCCAATAATCCCAAATTAACAGAATATAGAATAGAATATAGAATATCCTGAGTTGGAAGGGACCCTTAAGGATCATCAAGTCCAACTCTTGACACCGCACAGGTCTACCCAAAAGTTCAGACCATGTGCCTAAGTGCACAGTCCAATCTCTTCTTAAATTCAGACAGGCTCGGTGCAGTGACCACTTCCCTGGGGAGCCTGTTCCAGTGTGCAACCACCCTCTCTGTGAAGAACCCCCTCCTGACGTCCAGCCTAAATTTCCCCTGCCTCAGCTTAACCCCGTTCCCGCGGGTCCTGTCACTAGTGTTAATGGAGAAAAGGTCTCCTGCCTCTCGACACCCCCTTACGAGGAAGTTGTAGACTGTGATGAGGTCTCCCCTCAGCCTCCTCTTCTCCAGGCTGAACAGGCCCAGTGACCTCAGCCGTTCCTCGTACGTCTTCCCCTCCAGGCCTTTCACCATCTTCGTAGCCCTCCTCTGGACACTCTCCAACAGTTTCATGTCCTTTTTATACTGTGGTGCCCAGAACTGCACACAGTACTCGAGGTGAGGCCGCACCAGCGCAGAGTGGAGCGGGACAATCACCTCCCTTGACCTACTAGCGATGCCGTGCTTGATGCACCCCAGGACACGGTTGGTCCTCCTGGCTGCCAGGGCACACTGCTGGCTCATATTCAACTTGCTGTCTACCACGACCCCCAGATCCCTCTCTTCTAGGCTGCTCTCCAGCGTCTCATCGCCCAGTCTGTACGTGCAGCCAGGGTTTCCCCGTCCCAGGTGCAGGACCCGGCACTTGCTCTTATTGAACTTCATGCGGTTGGTGATCGCCCAGCTCTCCAACCTATCCAGATCCCTATACACTGCCCTATTCGGATTGTGGTAGGTCTCAGCAACAGCTGACACTTAACCTTCAAATTTTGCATATATCTGACAGCAAAGAGATAAGAGAATTCAAGAGTGAAGAGAAACAAATCTCTAACATACCTTACAACATTTGAGTAAATACATCCTATGTTCTTACTTGAGAGGGTTGGAAGAAATCCCTTGTACAGAGTGGTTATCAAATAAATTATTTCATTTCTTCTTATATTAAAGCAGAGGAGCTACCTCAACTTCAGGTCTGGGCCCAAATGGAATAGGTTCCATTTAGCAGGAGCTGAAGGTCTAAAGATGTACACTGCTTGGCTGGAGCTCCCAAGGACAGGCTGAAGACACTGCTGTTTCATTAAATTAGTTTCCTTTTTTCCCCTTCTAGAGCTACTTGGGCTTGGGCTTCACTGCCAGTAAGCTTTCCTGGTGGGAGAAGACTTGTAGCAGGCAACTAAAGGAGCCATCCCTGACAACTGCAATCACTCTTCCCACCTCTCAGTAAAGACATATTTTTGAGAGGTAAAGCACCCATCCTGCCACACCATAAACAGTTAACAACAGTGTAAGCTTTATCATTATTAGCAGCACACCAGATAAGAGCTTTCAGTGATGACAGCTTATGGTTGATAGAGCAATGTTAAAGCAGCACTATGAACAGTAGAAAAAAGTAATCAATGAACTGGGTTATGCATGTACACCATGACACAAATCAGTCATTCAAAGTGTGAACTAAAATAAAAGCCTCTCTCTAGATGAGCTAGTGGAATCAACAGTAATCCTTCACAGCTGGAAGCCTGCATGCTCCAGCACTCCACAGAGCTCACTGAATATCATCGAGGAGCTCATTTACACACTGGTAGTTTAGGAACACTGAACTTCCTCCTCACAGATAGATGTCTCACAGTTTCTGTTGCCTTTGAAATAAATCCTTGTAATTCATGACATGCCATTAACATTCACAAAAGGTGAAAAAGCCCATCTAAATAGAAGCAAAAATGACCACAGAACAGTTGTTCACCAGCTTTTGCAACAAGCCAATACAAAAAAATTTGTGTTTACTATCAGCTAGTAATTAATGTACATCATAGGGTACACCTTGTTTAATTTCATATTTTATGTGAATGAGGCATCTAGTAGAAGAAGAAGAAAAATAAACCATCTGTTAAAATGCAATAGAAACATCATTGGTAATAAACCACAGTAGGATTCAACCGGTCCTTGAAGAAATTTGGTCGTACTTCCCTAATACCCAAGCTTAGCTATTGCATTGCCAAGTTTTTCCAATCCCCTTCGTAACTGTACTTCCTCTAGTTTTATAAAGGGCATATGGTTACAAAAAGAGAACCATGACCACCAATGTATTATCTTGCAACTTGTATAGTTTCTTACATCCACAACACCATTAAGAGCAAGACTTTTCTGTGTCTTTTGCACCCACTTTGCATAGGTGAAAAGGATTTAATAAAACAAGTATCAGGAGAGAATCAATCCACAGCGTACAGAACACAATGGTTGTTACCCAGCATAAAATAGATAAGCAAGTACAAAGTAGTTCCTGGTATGCTTTTTTTTCCACAATTTGTACTGCTTGTTTGAACCCCATAACGTAACATATCAAAATCATCATCAGCTTATTCTGGTTTTCTAACAACGAAGGGACAATGCAGAAGTCAAACTGCACTAAAACAAGAAGTATGCAAGTCTACTGAAATATACCTTGCAATATTTTACATGTGCATATATATATACGTATTATAATTACTGAACATGCAATAGAGTTGTCTCTGCAGGCACAACAATTACCTGCCCATGACTTTCAGGCATCCAACATATCTCAATACCAGGTAAGTAGCAATGCAATAACTCCCTACCCAAAGGAGCTGTTAGGGCTACAAAGTGGATAGATTTTTCCTCAGTCTTGTGGTTGATATTTGACTTCTTATGCCCCACATACTTTCCATACATCGATCTCACAATAAGGTAGCCCTGGATAAGATTTATGCCTTACCTAGCTCACAAAAATAAAACGCTTTTCCCAAACAAATGAAAACCATATCCTCAAAATGGGTAAAAGCAACCCCCCCAAAAAATTATAAAGAAATCTTATTTGTTACCTGCACAGGCAATTAGTATCATCTCCTTCTAAAACAGAAAAATACTACAACTGTGCTCAAAGGCAGATGTCCAACAGACCACAACACCTTCCCCCCAGGAGCACCACAGCCATCTTTCTGCACCCAGCAAGGTCACACTCCAGGCAGGTCTTGCAAATTCCCTTTCAAAAGTTCCCCACAGCTGCCTTTCCCTGCTGCACATCAAGCTCACATGCTGGTCTCCAATCTGCCCTTCACCTGGAGTCATCTGCTGGTCCTTAATTGATTCCTTTAACTACCCTGTGTATCTATGGCATGTATAAAACTGTTAGAAATCATACAACAAAACAGAGGTGAATTCAAGGGACCTGCTAAAAGGATTGTGTAAATCTAGGCTTGTCCATTTTTCTGTTGAAGTCGGTTGTAACTATCCCCATTGATTTCAATGCAACAAAGTCAGCTTTCCTGCAGGGGAGCTGCTATATTTCATGGTGTTCAAGAAGGAGAGAGAGCATCAGGAGAAACATGCAGGTTTCTGTCCCTCAGTGATGGGAGCAATTAGTCTTTTCACTGACAGACAGAGAGTTCAGCTGGAAGAACTGCTGCAGATGTAAAATTTGTCCTCAACAGAATAAAAAAATCTTTCTTGAGCCCAAAAAGATGCATATCCATATCTCCAAGAGGCAGAAATTTTGCTATTGACCTTGCTAGAAGCAGGATCAAGAATAATTCTTTCTTCAATAAACCACGTTCTCCACTGAATCAAAGCAATGACCATGAAGGCAATAACACCTCATTTACTCTATAGCATTCCTATAAAATTTGTAGTACATATTTCTAGTGGTTTTCCTAAATATTGCTTAATCCTCAATACTCGTGTTAAGATAATGGAACTTTTCAAGAGATTGAAACACAAACTACAATCATCTGCACAAGATGAAAGTCTTGATAAATTGAGGATTCCAAACAAATGCAGGCAGTCGTCTCCCTCCGCATCTGAAAGCTCAGTTTCTTGAGTTTGTCATATTTAATAAACACTATCCATTAGATGATGGAGAAAATGAATCCTGCTGCATACAAGTAATATAAAAAAAATTCATTTGAATTGCTGAATTTCATCTAAAAAACATGGCCTGTTTCCACAGGGAAGTAGTAAAAAGTAACATCATTTGTTTTAGCATAATACATACTTCATATGGGTATGTTGTTCTTTATATGTTGCTACATTTTACTTAACTCTTAAAATTAAAATCTATATTGTACCATCTTTACTTCTGCACAAACTAACATACCTGTAAGCATAATGCACACAGCAATAATTATGTCAAAAGATTCTGAAAATAATATCAAGTAAAACAATAAATATTTAATTTAATAAATAATTAAGATATGGGTAGATTGTGGCTTCATGCAGCACGAGCTTGAGAAGAACACAATGCATTGGCTGCAGCTATCAGTCATCCAGGGAGACATTAGAAGTCCCAGGTCTGAAGAGGGTATTAATCTGAGCTTCTTGTTCCCTGACTAGATATATAAGCAAAGTCCCAGTTGCTGTCTCAAGAAGTACTGGATGTTTCAACCAGCTACTAAACCCCTTGAAGGCTGTATAAGCACTTCTATCTCCATTTCACAAAATAAAAATAAATGCATTAAAATAATAATTTTTTAAAGTGTTAAGACAAAAGGACAAGCACTGCCATCAAGAATGACACATCCTTCATAGGAGCTTAACTCCGAGGCAAAGGGATATAGCAGAACAAAATTGGATAAAATGAGGGAAGGTTGGTCAGAAGACAAGGGAGAATGAAATCCAGTTCCTAGCTGTGATTCCACAATAAACCTGTTAACTCCTTTAATAATCTCTATCACGAGTTCCTTATCTACAGAAAAATTAGCTGTTCTCTGAAGGTACAAGGAGATCATTTACATTTGTTAAATAAGCAGGATGCTTAGATTGCAGTGCCATAAAGTGAAAAGCTTTATTATAAACTTTGATGCAATCATGATAATTATGCCGTTTTATTAGTAATAGCCAGCATTTATCCAAGGCAGGATACAAATCCCTTAGGGAATAATTTTAAAACTCTCCATAATCTTAAGGAGTTCACAATCTAAAATCTTGATCCAACACACATTTAGAAGATGCATTCTAGAACCTTTGTCAACAACCCCAAAAAGCAAATGAAAATATCTCATATTTCTCTTTTCACTGACCTCTCTCTTTACTTCACCTGAACTGCAGTAGAATCAATATCTTACCAAATCATACCTAATTCTCATAATCACAAAATTCATTTGCTCAGAAAGCAATAAAATTTTAACATAAATCATTCTAATTGTTCACCATAATAAAAGACTTAAGAGGAATTCTTCATCCATGCTATTACTTTTTATTATCAATTTAAGTAAAACATATAGAATACAGAGAAAAAAAAATATATGGCTTGAAGTTACACTGTTTGCACATCAGGCACCTGGACTCTAGCAACTGGATTACAGCCTATTCTCTCTGACATCTATTTCTACATGCTCCACAAAGATCCAGTATTGTGAATATTTACCCTAAATCTGAGGCAGTAAGGCGAAAGAGGGAAGTAGAAAGAAGACAAAAATGTTACTTGAAATTTGTTGGGCCATACTGCGGCATGAAATGCCCTTTATCCATCCCAGGCTCTTCCCTCCACACCTGAACAATCTTTTCCCTTTCTGCCAAAGCCTGTATACAGGAAAACTTTCCCAGTTCCTATCACCATCATCCCTCAGAAACATGGGGAGTGATTCCCCCATCATTATCCATCTGCAAAACACCCTTCTACCAGGTTTTTACCCAGGTTTTCACCATTTAGGTACTTCAAGATTAGTTTGGTACTCACCACTTTGATGGTGTATTTGACTTAAGGGTCTGAGGACTGAGAATGCAAAATAAAATAAAATAAAATAAAATACAAACCATAAACCTCGATTACCATCAACACCTTCAAAACCTCTAAATTCCCAGTCTATTTGAAAATGCACCCTCCATTCTAGCTGCACATAGTGAACTCCTGATGTGGTTGCCAAGAAACCAGTACTTGCACTTCACAGAGTTCATGTTTGAGAGATATTTGCACTTAAAAACAGTTATGGGAGCAAAACTGAAGTAAACCTGAAAATGTGCTATAATTCCTCTTAAAATTTGTCAGCATCATCCTAAAACAAAGCACAGATCCCATACCTCCCATTCTCACATTAATATGTTATCTAAGAAGTATTTGTGGACTGTTGTTCCAAATTTTATTCTGAAACACTGATTACCCAGGTACTTTGTCACACCTGCACTTTCCGGGTCTCTCTGACATCTCTTCATGAATTGGCACATTGTCACTAGGGTCCTCACCAACACCACGCTCTTCTAACTCATTATCCCACTTTGTAGATTGCTGTTCCCTGATTAAATCCAGAGTTAATCATGATTATTGTGCTGTAAAGCACCTTGGGAGACATGGCATGAAAAGTACTAAAAAAAAAATGCATTTGAATTTGATTACTCTGCATCTTCTCAAACCTATTTATATGTTAAAGACTTTCTTTTATTACATTCAATATTATGTTTCATACAAACTTCGGTCTCAATCCAATTTTCCTGTGCCATTTTTAATTATTAGCATTACTATTTGCAACTAGAGACTTTGACAAGGTTGGGTCTTCTTTGTGCTGGACCCTGTACAGACATAAAATGAATGACAGTTTCTGACAAAGAGAATCCGCTAGGTGTAACAGCCAGTAAAAGACATGAAGGATGAGATGCAACAATTGTCTGAGACAAGCCAAAAGAAGGTGGAAGGAAAACAGCAAGGGAACAACAGAAAGTTGCCTTGTAACTCTTTTAAACAAAATCAGTTCCTGCTCTTTAACTTGTTCAAAATATATCTAAAAAAAAAAAAAAAAAAATTCACTTTTATGGAATTGAGAATAAATAAAACATGTAGACAATAAAGTTACAGTTCATCCTGAAAATCTAAATCTAAAGGTTGAACTTCTATGAGATTCAGTACAGATTCCTGTATTTACCTCATAGCATCTCATTACAACAGAGTACTTCATATTATGACCTACAGCAGATTTCTCTTGTTGGATTCCATAGATACACGTTAGAAGTGGACGTGATAAGATGTGCCTTGACACTTCCATTGCTCTGGAGACAGTCTGTTTTGCAGTTTATTAGCTGACCCTTGCTCCACTAACTTACTCAAGCAGACACTTTTACCTTTTTATTTTCTTCACTTCTTTTTCTTCGAATTTTGTCCAGTCAGGGTGTCATGGTAGAGGTATGAAAATGATGGGAGTTGTCCCTGAGTTAGACAGAAGAGTAAATGTGTGTGAAGTGGGAACGGTAAAAATCTGTGAGGTGTTCTGCAAATCTTTCAGGAATAAGCAGCAATTCAGAAAGGGTAGAAAGCCTCAAAATGGTATGATATACCAAAGATTTCAAAAGGAGCTTCCCAGCATATTCTCTGAGATCAGATGACCTTCCACTCTTCAAATGGATAGCTTTTCCAAAAGGAACAGATATCACTGAAGATTGTTTGTGGCATATCCAATATTATTTTGGATTATTAGTATATTATATTAGTATTATATGACATCTGATTTCCAATGCCCATTTGCAAGGAAAGCAAGACCAAATGCACGGTATAGCAGACCCAAATAATCTAGCCACAGATTTAGAAATCTACAAGGATACATTTACATTTTCCCTTTGGGGAATGTTTATTTCATTTAATAAAGAAGAACAAAAGAATTAGGAAGAAGTCAGTATCATGGCTGTACTTTGGCTTAGTTCAATTAATGCATTCTACCAGTTCTTGTATCCTGAACTCTAGCATAACACCCAATTTTTGTTTTAAAAAAATACCATTTTATAATATGAAAAAAATGTCTTTCCTCTATTTAAATTTGCCATCCATAACAGGTTTCCTTTACCACAATGTGTGATAAACTATAAATCACTTTAATTTGATAACAGCATAGGGTTCTGCAGTATCAAATAAAAAAATAAACCCACCACCTTGTAGACTTGCAGGCAAACAAGTGGAAATTGTAAAATCACAAAAAGAAATTCACAAAAAGAAATTCACAAAAAGAACATTCTTACTTATCTGAACAGTCCTGTCAATCTTCATGTATTAAGGTTATACATTTACAGCATTATCCTATTTACCATCTTAAAATATACAGAGCTTTAAGTCTAACCTCTCTAAATATCAGTGACAAGCAAAATTCTGTTCTGATAAGGAACAATTATCTTTCTGTTTAAGAAAGCAAGTGAAGGGAAGAAATAAAATCAATTAACACCATCTGTCTCTAGCAGCCACTGCAATGCCCCTTATTTTAATTTCTGTTTTTATTAAGGCCTTCATCTAAGCAGAGATATCAGAATAGAAATCTAAAATGGTGCCAGAATAGGTTTATACTTGTGATGACTGATGACTCGGAGTCATCATTTTTTAGTCACTAGACAAAGAAAGGAGGAGGAACAAGGGGTGGGATTGCATTGCAGTAATTATTAGTCCATGTTTATTAGGAACGGATGTTTTTAAGCATTCTAAAATAACACAGTATACAACATAAAGAAAATATGCACACATGCAAAACAAGTGAGGAATTTCTTCTTAACTTTGTATACAAATACAGATAGTACAATAACTAAGCTAAGCAAGCTGATTTTATTCCTGATTTCCCTTTTCAGCATCTATGTCAAGAATGAACTCAGTTTATGAAGTGTCTTCTCATAATGGAACAGCAACCAAGTTTTATTTTTATATCACAGGATGTACTCTTTTAAATGATCAAGGTCACTCTTATGCAAACTTGTTCTCACTCCAGTTGTGCCTGTATCAGCCTTTAAAGAATTCAAAGCAAACAGTAACTATATTCTAGGGGTTCTTTGGTTACTGTCACATTCATCACCATTGTCCAAAACCCAGACATTTGCCAAAGTGACTCAGCAGTTGGCCCTGTGCTGGCTGGAGAAAGCTGAGTCACTGCTTCTGATCTAACAAAAATGTCCTGCATCAGATTCAGTATACACATCAGTATGTTGTTTACAAGCCTAGGAGGAAAATAAATTATTTCCATGAGTCACAGAGGGAAGGGAAAAAACACAGAAATGAAAATGAATGATAGGAATACAGAACAACCGGAAACAATAAACCAAACTCCGACATGCACAGAAAGCAGTAACTGAGTGTCAGGAAAAGACAAATACTGCTATAGATTCAGAAGTCTTCTTTTTTGGTAACAACCACAAAGATTAGTGTTTGCTGCCAGCTAAATCATGAAGAAAAATCTTCTACTGTCCTGTATATTAGCCTGGATTATTAGATTGTATTGAACTGTGTAATTAGGCCATCACTACATTAAGTACAGCAAAAGTTCAAATTCACTTTATATAAATATTAATATGCTAAATTAAAGGTTTTGCTTGGTGAAAATCAATAGTGATATATTCGTGCATCATCTTAACATCTAAGATGACATGTTTCCATTCCATTATAGAGCTTCACACTTGCCATGATTAAAGAATCAAAGCGATGAGGATGAACCTTTCAGAACCAGGCAGGAGGGATCAGCTCAGTCCTAGTTCTGGCAGAAAGAAACTCATCACCAACAAAATGAACTAAGGAAGGAGGGTGTTTTCAGTGTATCAACTGAAAAGTATAATCAAGAAAAAGATTACAAGCATGCTTGTTCTGAATGATTCATGAAGCATAATTTCTGCTCTTGCCCAGGTAATTAGAAGGCTTTCAATTCCAGTTCAGATATCTGTTTGGGGGCATTTCTCATTCTCAAACCTATTACGCTAATAGAGTCTTTTCTTGCTTTCAAACATTGACATCAAGGTTGTAGATGTAGAAATGCAAAACATGCTTTCATCAGTCTGTAAGAGTCCAAGATTTAGAGTTCCCCAGTAACAGTCAAGGGGGAAAGAAAAACCCACTGCGGGATGAATTTCTGAGTACCTCTGTGGTACCCTTGGTCGGAAAGGAAACTTACGGAAAAGGCACACAGTGGGGAATTTCAAAGGATACCTGTATGGCAAAACATATCACATCTACTCGCAAGACCTTTTGACTCTGATCTTAGTAATTAAGGAAGAAAACCAAAAAAAAAAAACAACAACCCATGATCAAAGAACTACTGCTGACTCTGCTTGGAAACTTAGGACAACTCTCAGCACAGAAGACTGATCTGAGTGCCTACACCAGCAGACTTTACAAAGATTAGGTTTACAAGACAGAGATGTGTTATTTTATGCTGTGTGATGAGCTAGTTTATTAGATCATTTTAATTTGCTTCTTGCTTTGTGTGTTAATGAATGTCTTACATTGAATAATGTACAAAACTTGTAAAGAAAGATGAGCTTTCAGATGTAACATTCTCCTCCTCAGTCCAGCTCAGGAAAACATAAAGTTCCTAATAAAAGGAGTGTCAAAGATCTGTTGATGAAGCATGAAAAAGTTTCTTGAATGAACTAACTTAACCTCTTGAGAGAGTGAAAAATACTTCCTCAAACAACATCAGAATGCCTGTCCTATTTTTAGCCCTTCCCCAATGTTTTTATTTTATTGTCTTTGTTGTTATTTTAAAAGTAGTTTCTTTTTATAAGGTATGTTAGTGGTTTCTTTCCAGCTTCAGAATAATATTGTTTAATTCTCACTCTGGCCTTAAGAATTCCCCTCACATACTGTATCAGCATTACTGTAAACATTTGTAACACTGAGTAGCTCTAAAATGTAATCTATACTTTTGACACGGGTTTTAGATTTTGTAGAAAGACAGCTCAACAACTGTCATAGCATAGCACTTCTGCCTGCTCTGGATTAAAAAATGACAGAAACATGAAATATCCTACATTCTCATCAATCACCACAGCCATCCAGTTACAGACCATTCTTTCCATCATTTCTACAGTGTCTTTTTATTCCAGAAAGATTATCCATAACAGAATTTAAGGGGAAGAAGCTCCATCCATTCTCTAGTCCTTTAAATGATTGTTTACTTTGTTCTAAAGCAAGATGGTCCAAAAAGCCTGTTTCCTGTAGCTTTTAGCTACCTGAGATAGGGAGCCAAGCTTTACAAAATTGTTTCAATTTTAAGTTACTACAGGGCAGAGAGTGACTACATTTCATGCAATCCTAGCTCCTGGCTTCAGAGTATTCCTTGATTAAAATTCTCTGTTCGCTGACACTTGCACATCTGTCTATGTGAGTACACATACGCAGCCTTCTGGCAGCCCTACATTCAGGTGATCATATTAAGATGGAATTATACTCACTGCAAACTTTTGTGGTCACTTTTACCATAGCAGAAGAAACAAAGAACTTTAGACAACAAGGTATAATGATATGCTAAGGAGATAAAAGGGAGAAAACTTGTCAATAAATTTATTGACAACACTATCCAACCTCTGCAAGATCACGTCAGTAACAGGCATAGAGCAGGCTGCAACCTTACTCTAGGAGTCAGTAACTAAGATTACATCTACAGCAATAATACACAATTTATTTTTCTGTTTCAAAACAATAAATGAGAGAAATGTCAAATATTCATCCTTCTCCACTCTCCCCTACACTTGCATTTCTAGACTGTGACAGAATGCAGAGATTTTGTGATATTCATTTTCAATTTTACAGCAATAAACAGTCTGGGTTGTTACAAAGCAGCAAAGCAGCAATGATCTAAGGGACTTAGATGTTTAATTTTATGACTGCTTTCCCCCCTGGCTCCTGGCATTTTACAGACACAACTGTAGTCTTGTGGCACTGTCCAGAGGCAAGAAAACATTGATTCCAGTTCACAGAAGCAGGACTGCAAGGTGCAGTGAATAAGTATCCCAAGCAACATTACACATCCATTATCCATGGCAGAACCAGGATATTCTGGGTGAACAGAGATCTTCTGGAACTCCAGAAGAAACAAAGATCTGCCTGAGGGCAGGAAGGTTCTGCAGAGGGATCTAGATAGGCTGGATTGATGGGCCACATGCAGCTATGTGGCAATCAACAAAGCTAAATGCTGGTGCTGCACTTGGGTCCTAACAACCCCATGCAGTGGGACAGTCTCGTGGAAGTGTTGATGGAAAGCTGTCTGGCAGAAAAGGACCCAGGGGTGCTGGGTGACAGGTGGCTGAACTTGAGCTGGCCCAGGGACCAGGAAGGCTGATGGCAGCAGGAAAACTGTGGTCAGCTGGACTAGAGAAGTGACTGTCCTGTACTTGGCACTGGTGAGCCCACACCTCAAGTACTGTGCTCAGTTTGGGGCCCTTCACTACAAGAAGGACATCAAGTTGCTGGAATGCATTCAGAGAAGAGCAGCCAAGCTGGTGAAGGGAGTAGAAAACAGGACACGACGTGTGGCTGAGGGAACTGGGGTTATTTTGTTTGGAGAAAATGAGGTTCACAGGAGACTTCATCTCTCTCTATAACTACCTGAAAGAAAGGAGAGTATCAGTCTGTTTTCACAAGTGACAAGTGATAGGACACAAGGAAATGGCTTCAAGTTGTGCCAGGAGAGGTTTAGACTGGATATCAGGAAGAATTTCTTCACAGAAATGGTGGTTTGACATCGGAACAGTCTGCCCAGGGAGGTGGCGGAGTCAGCATCCCTTGAGCTGTTTAAGAGACATGTGGATGTGGTGCTTAGGGACATGTTTTAGTGGTGGACTTGGTAATTAGGTGGATGGTTGCATTTGATCTTAAAGGTCTTTTCCAACCTAAGTGATTCTATGACTCTGGTTGAATTATATAGTTCCTGGGCTTGATTTAAGAAGTTAAGGAGACTTAACCTATGAAAGCATGCTTTCCCATTCCACAGAACAGGGTGCATTTATACAACAAAGTAAGTATAGTTACACAAAACCCTTCAGTATAGTGGATAGAGCCTAAAATTGCTTTTCCATTAGCTAGACTAGGAATATGAAACCAAGCTTTCATAAAGCTCAGTAGTCTTGCATATAACCTATAGAGATGAAAGACAAAGTAATCTGAATTGCAATGAAATCCATTCTGCAATAGTAATTGTTATCAATGTCTAAGCCAGCTTGTCTAAAACAAACCAACAGATTCTACTACAATCTAAAATGCAGACACATTTGTGAGTTAGGGTTCTAGCCTGGGATGTGTCAAAACAAGTTACCACTTTCAGTTCTGCCTCACGCATCTTCTTTCACATTAGGAAAGCCACAGTCCAACCTGCAGTTGTGCATATAAGGATATAAGGATATAAGGATAGCAATTTTCTGCTAAGAATATCACTTTTCTGACTTAGAATTTTGTTCAGGAGCAAACTGTAACAAAAATCATAAAACATCAGGAAGCATCGTGGTCTTCTCAAAGAAATACCCAAAAAACATACTGGTAAACTTTCTTTTTCCAGGAATCTCTCTAGCCCATTATTGTCACTGGAAGACTATTTATCACTAGCCATTAAATTCCTATATTTGCAATTATTAATTTCTCGTATCCTAAATGCAAAGAAATTTAATTTAACTTATGTTAGATCCCTCTTTACAAATAATCTCTCATTTATTTTTCATATAAGCAACCGTAAAATCCTTTCTTCCCCCAAGTTACTTATTTGTAGTTTACATTGCCATATGCTAATGCTTCAGAGTTACAAAAGCTAGCAAGCTGCTGAAATTGCCAGCTCTACTCTATGTAAAACAAGCCTAAAAAGCAAAAAAAAAATAGCTTGTAGCATGTATTATAGGAAAACAAAAAACAACAACAACAAAAAAAAACTATAAAATAGAACTGTCCTATAATAACTATAATAATTCTAATTCATAGCTGGACCAAAATAATACCCTTGAAAAAGAGCTGTGACCTTCCTGAAGGAGGGCCTTGTCATTTACTCATTCCCTCTGATAGGGCAGAGTAATTATGCTCTTCTAGCTTCCTGTGAACTACAGGGGAATGTGCCACCCTTCTTTTCCAAAGACGTCCTTTGATTTACTCTCTGGAGACTCATTTCTCTCTCCTAGTATTAACAGGCATGTCTACACTATTTCTTTTTGCTCCAAAATAATGATAACTTCACTTATCTGTCTCCTCCACTGTGTCACTGCATTCATTACTCTGAACCTCTCCAGCTTCTGAAACAATAGGATGCTGATCCAGACAACTCCTGGAAAACAGAATGCATCTTTCTTCCATTAAAACAAAGCCATCAAGGAAGACAAACAGAGAGAGATTGGAAAACAAATGCTGAAGGAAGTTTCTGAGAGTCACAGCCAATGAAATATCCATAGGATAAAATAAACAAATAAATATGTAAAATAAACTATTCAGACACCCAGGACAGCAGACAAGAACCAAGGAATGTCCTTTTAAAACCTACTCCCCTTGGATTTTACCAGATTCCAAAGGGACAAAATGTTTAATATTACTTTTATAAAGCTTTTATTGTCCATCTTTAGAAATTCTCTTTTTTTAAGCATTTATTGACAAGCAGAGCACTGAGAGGAAGAAGTTTATTCTGGCAGTTTTAAATGAATCCAAGATTAACAATTGTATAAAAATTAAGTTCTGAAGTTCCTTTAATTTATTGTTTTGAGGTGAATATTTCACTTTCTGCAACAAATCCTTACCCCTGGGATTATATATTTGCACAATAAATAAAGGATTATCTTCACCTACAGGAAATGAAGAGACTCCCTTTGTGTTGTATACACCATAAATGTTCCTTTTATTGTTGATATAGTGATTTATTTATTTATTTATTTATTTGCCATTGGGCCAAGGACAAAATTACAGTGATTATTCTCCTTTCTGAACTATTTTTCCTACTTTATGGACATGGTCAGCTTTTTCAAATGGAAGTTGCAGTCTAACCTAGTAGAAAGATCTTTGCATCCAGAACTGTAGGTCTGCATGCTTGTACTAGACAAGCTTCAAACTCTCTAGCAGTAATTGTTTTTGAAGTTGATGAGCCAAATAACCTGGTCAGATTTGCTGGTTGAGTGCAATCTAGATACACTGAATACTAGTATTCACTTTATATTGAACCTACCTAACCTCTTTTGGTGAATTCCTAATCCTCAGAGAAGACAAATAGCTTGATGGGCCATCTGAACAATGGCCAAAGAATACTGATTCAAACAATGAACATCTGCTATTTGAACATCTCAGGAAATTACTTCTTTCTTCATAGAGACAGATCAATATTATTTATTAACTGGAAAATAAATAAATAAATAAATAAATAAATAAATAAAAATGCACTCCTGTCATAAGAAACTGTGGTGAAGACCCCCTTAACAAGTGTGAGAAATGTATATTTCGCCCTCTGATATTCATATGGATTGTGGAATCTAAATCCTTGGAAACACTCAGAATTCAACTGGACAAGGTCTTCAGCAACCTTGTCTCCACTGGCCCTGCTCTAAGCAAGGGGACAAGAGGACCTTCAAAAATTCCCTCAACACTGCATTATCCTATGATCCCTCTTCTTTTAAAATTAACTCTACTCTAGGGTGTCTTCACTGAACCAAAACATTCCAGTTTAAGTTACCACTTTGATATATAACCATTGGTACTATTACTCAAGGTTTCTGTTCTTACATCTCTATTTCCATTTCTTCTAAAATAACAAAGTGACCAGGGCTGAAGTGTTTCAAATTATCAGTAGTCACTAATACAAGGAGAAAGCAATTTCTTTGGTCTAATTTAATGCACTTCTGAATCTTGTAATTTATTTTGATTCTGTGTTCTCTCTTCCTTTCCAGGCATTCTGCCAAAGAAGTTAAAGAGGGTTTTTCTAGCTAGATTTCCAATATTCTTCCCAATTTGGTTTGTTGAATTCTACAGACATAGGTGGATTCACGGCACAGAGCCAAGATGAAGTCATTAGTAAGCATTAAGCCATGTGAAGCTGGTATTAGAGTACAGAAAGAGAACACCTCTTACTATGGTAAAGTATACCTTGAGAAAAAAGAAGTAGACATCTTTTCTTCTAGAGCATATATAGATAGAAATGTTTCCCAAGAAAGAAATTTTTGTTTGTTCAAGAGTGATCTTACACAGAGAGCTCTTCAAGACTTTAGGAAGAGGCCTGAAGAGTTTTACGTTTGTTTCTGCATCTTGTACTTGACGAGATGCACAGGGACAGAAATTTTAGTCAATTTGTACAGTGGGCAGAATAGGATCTCAGAGAGGTATTATGGCATAAAGTAACTTACACAATAGTAATAATAATAATATGTGGAGCAATATGCATCAAATTTAATTATGGACTCTGTACTCCTTTATAGCCATTTACATGGTAAATGGACCACCCTGACACTCCACTGACTGCTTTTTAATAGCTCCTTTTCCTAGTAAGGAACAAAACACAGTGTGAAGTGTAATCAAACAGAAAAAAAAAAAAAAAAAGAAAAAAACAGGAGGAGAGCTTCCACTTCTCTTCTTCCTGACCCCTTCCCTTTCTCCAAAAGAGTAATCAGGCACATTAAAGACACTACTTCATGTTTTCTTGAACTAGCTGGCATCTTCACCAAGTAAACATGGGATCCACAAACATGAAGGTGCAGCTTTAGCTTGGACCTGAGGCACTGCTGAGGACACATGGGCTCTCAGGCCATGGCTGCACATCCCCAGAGGGAGCAGGACAGAGGATCATAGGCTGGAGCATCAACAGCTGCCTGCACACTCTGTTGAGTGGAAAGCAGGCATGGACACATAAACCTCTCAAGGGCACTGTTCAAACCTTTCTTCCCTTTGTTAAAGTTTTCCTGGAGTATAAAGAGCTTCTACAGCTGAGCAATGATCCACAAAGGAAAATCAAGGCCAAAAACAACAGCCACCCCCTGATGGTTATCACAGGTGTACCAGCAGGGAAGGAATTTAAACCTCCACGCAAAAACACAATTGCTTCAATTCCAAACATCAGGACAACTTAAGTGTCTATAGCAGCATGGCTTTTACTCTGCCTACCTGTTAGCTACAGAAACTATTTAGAGGTAGTCACTGTCTATTACACAAAAATACTAACCTAGGAAATTCAATTACATATTATTGCCCCACAGTAAATATACAGGTGCTCCATATAACAGCTGTATGATACGAGGCTACAGAAACAATGTGATGAGAATTTTCAAAGTTGGGTTCTTGTCTTCTTTCCCAATATTGGGTAAAGAATGGAATTTTTCATTTAAATAATAATAATATTAATAAAAGTGCCATGGAATATTTCCCCATTAATTACCTGACCTCACTTGTCACAGTATGAGATGCTGAGCAATCAGCTTTCTGAAAACATCACTTCTCAGTAATGTGCCAAAAAGGGGAAAGTAAAAATCCCATGTCCTTGTGTACAGAAAACAAGAGACTAAATTTAGAATTAGAACATATCTAATAAGGGGGACTGTCACCTGCTTTCATTTTCTTGTCCAACTAAGGCTGCTCCTACTATATACCTTGCTGAAGAAAACAGAAAAGAAATAAATGGGAAACACGGAGCTCACATTTAGTTCACAACATATTAAAAAGGAGTGAGGTGGTATGGTGTTACTTTTTCTAGACCTGAGGATTTCTACTGATTGTAGGCCAGTGTGAGAACAAATGTTCTTCAAAATGTAAAAATTATCTAAAGCAGAAAATATTCCCAATGATACCTCCACATCTTTTATTTTTGAAGTTGTTTAATCTGTCTTATGTAACTTGTTTTAATACTACTGCATTCTCTGTATGTCATGTACTAATGTAATACTGAATACAAATGTATAAAAAAACTTTGTCCAGAAAGGAAAAATATAGAATAAAGAAGAAGAGCCTTAATAATAGAATTTATTATGATCATTCTCTAAGTTAAGAGATTAAATGAAGAAGGCTTTTTTGCACTACCTGATCCTGAAACATATTTTAACACATTTTTACTGGGGGGGGGGGGGGGTGAGGTAGAAGCTAAAAGGACAGTTCAGTGCTGTCTCCTTTTCAAGGCTGTAAGTGGTGACATAGTGCTCTTCAAGACTTCACCATTTAAAACAACAGTTAACAGCAACTTACTATCAAAAAGGACTTGCTATCTAAAAAGACTGATAACTTCAAAACATGAACTGTTGGCAGCATCCTGTATTTGTCAAATGCTGTTCTCTTAGTCCTTGATATTGATTAACATTCTACTTGGATGAGGAGATAATGAAGTAGATTATTTTTTTCTGCAGTGCACCTGACACAATCAGAAAAGCTGACAAAGAATATTTTTCTACTTCCCAATTTGTCTGCCCCACCTATTTTCTTTTCTTTGAAGGCCACAGGGGAGAATGGATGGGAATTAAATTAAGACATTCTAGAAAATAACTGAGAACAGTAATGAGGTGCATTTAAATTCCACACGAGACACGGGAGGTATGAATTTTGTAACGTAAATATCATGTGTTGCCTCCTTTACTAACTATGAAAATATAGAGTTAAAGTAGTTAAATGTTTCTCTAAGGTTTTACATTCATTATGTCTGCTACTATAGAAAGAAAAATGTTTCACCAAAATAACATCTCTCTCACTTTAGGGCTGTTTTTCTTCTGCCAGTATACATAGACACACACAGAGAAAATCTCACCCTGCATGTTCATGTACTGAAGGTGTCAGAGTAAGTATGGAAGTAATTGTGATTGCTAATTCAGTCACAAAACCAAAAGCAGACAATGACAATATGGATTTCTTCAACCGACAAGACACTGGGGCTGAATGTTAAGGACAACCCCAGGAGCAGATAGCCTCTAAGAGGCTCACACTATGAAACCTTCTTTCATGTTACTATTTATGTACTGGCTGTCCAGCCAAGTCTATTACATGGCTGTGCAATCCCAGCTTTCCGAAATGCTTGTGAGTTCAGCCAACTACAGAGTAAAACAACCTGCTCTGGCACCTGTAGCAGGTGCCCACCCTATTTAGGGCCCCATCCTCCCCTGCAGCAGGCAAATCTCTGTGAGGTCAGCACAGCGGGACCCTAGCATGGACAGACCTCCACCCAGAAAAATTAACAAAAGATGAAGATACTAGTATTTACTGTATAAAAGAGGAATATGGTGTATAGGTACTGCAAAGGTTTAAAAGGCACCATATTCAGCAAAAGACCCAGGGGAGCAGTTCATTTAGTTGTATCGCTAAGCCTTCCTAACTTCAGCTGAACTCTGGGCTTTGCTGACTTACGGCCTGCAGCAGAGGAGAAATTTGTTTGCAAATGACTGTAGCTGCTTGACTGCCAAACAGAAACAAGTCTCATCCATGTTTCACATCATATACAATGCCTCCTCTGAGTATGATGCAAAAGCAAAGAATATGCAGTCTGACCATGTTTTTTTTTAATTCCAGGAACTGTACATAGGAACCGTACATCCTTTTCCCCAGCCTCTCCTCACCCCTTTCCTCCTGGGCTTCTTTTACCTTTATCTTTGGGGAAGTTGAAATTCATAGGATTTTTTTTTTAAGTTTGTGATTTTTTAAGGCAAAAGTCCAGTTGTGCTATTATTGAGAATTGACATTATCCCTTTTACAAGACTGAGCACAATTAAGAATATAAAGTTAAGTTAATAAGACACTATATTCTGAAGACAGGCTCATTCTTTTTTTCTCTGATCTAACTCTGATGTCAAGGTTGTTTTTTGTTTGTTTGTTTGTTTGTTTTCAAGACAGTTTTCAACATTGTCTGTCAAATCCCAATGCCTGCATAAAAGCAACAATGATTTTCTATTTAACTGATATCTCACCATACTTACCTAATCTACCATATTTACCATAATATGTAAATACCATATTTACCTAACCATATTCACCATAATGGAGATGCTTAGCTATAAATAATCAACAAATTCCAGAAAAACTTATTTTCTTTTTCTATGTTCAAGCAATGCCCAATTGTTTTCTACAAAGTAAATAAATTTATTTTTTTAATTGTTCTTTTTTTTTTTTTTTCAGTTTTGCTATCAATTCCTCAGGCACATTTATCCACAACTCCAACAGCACAGTCTGCAAGCATGTGAGATGTACATTACCAAGTCTTGAACAGCCATTGTTTGCTCCACTGAGTAACAGTTAAATGACTTCCTTTTCAAGTTATTTTACTTGTTAATTATCTTTGAGAATTGCACTCATGTTTTTGTTTCTTATAAAAAGCATTCACATTGTGAAGTATAACATTAATTACACTGTGTAGTATTAGTCATGTTACCTGGCACCACATTTGTGTTGTGTTATAATGTTTCAAAAGCCATCATGCTGTGATAAGCTGTACTCTAAAAGAATATGACACTTAGAAATGCAAGATAATTTTTAATAAAATGCATTTCTTAGAAATCAGAATGTACGTTCTAGATTAATATTCAGTCACATTAGAACGCCTATGGGAAAAGCATGGAAAATAAAAGGATATGGCTTTGAAATATTACTCTTTTTTATTAGTTCTGTAAACCAACAGAGTATTTCACATTTTAAATGCCTACTAAAATATTATGTTTTGGATATAGTGTTGCTTCTTCAAATACAGCCTTTAAATAGTCTCTTAAAATTCAGCTAAAAAAGCAAAACAAAACAAAACAAAACAACTTTAAATTATTCTCAATTAACAATCAAGTCTTGGGCTTAATAAAAAGAGGCGCACATAGGTCAGGCAGAAATCTTTACAATATTCCCCTTCCCATGTCGCTGCCTTTGGGAGTGTCATTGAAAGATCCTAATGTGAGAGATGTCAGATTATCATGAAGAAATATAAAGAGGTCTTCAGCCTTTCACACATAAATAAGATAGGATAAGAAACTTACACCCTATATTCCAAGTACTTTTGGAAATTTACACTTTTTGGGGAAAAAAATCCTGAAACTGCAAGGTAGAAAAGGGCATGCAGAGATCAGCCAGTAGTCTGATGACCACAGCATTCAAATTCTATTTGCTAACTAGCTTTATTCTGACCTATTCACAAATTAGCTTTATTCTGACCAATTTAGAACACTGGGGTCTCATATCCCAGCAAGTGCTATGCCCAGGGGATGCCAAGACTTTGTGTAACTGCAACACCATATGTTTACATATTCAACCAGAAATAGCCTGACTTCACATCCCTCAATGGTTAAACTTAACTAGCAGGCTATTCATTATCTGAAATTAGATTCAGCCCCCGTCTCAGGAAAGTTTCACGGACCTGAGTGACTATTCCTGCTGGTACTATTTCAACCAATTGTTATTTTCTGATTAAAATCAAGTTTTAATCATGTTTTTAAGGGGCAGTAGAAACAGCTTCAGCTGCTTAAGTGTATGACATACAGGGCTCAAAGGAGGGTCTCGTTCCCTACTTTCCAACAAGGTGTGAAGTGCTATATGAAACTACCTCTTTTGCTTCTTCAGAAAAATAAGAGCAACAAGCATTTCTTACAGAAGAATGAAGCATCTTTAGAAACAGAAATATATGCAAGCATTTAACAGGATTTGACAGCTAAGAAAACACAAGGTCAAACTCTTCTCTTTGTAACCTCGCATCAGTATTAATGGGCATGAATGCCGTTTTCACAGTAGTAAATATTTAAAATTTGAGCTTGATACTATTATTCTTTCCTGATTTGGTTTGGGTTACTACCACCCTTAAATAAAGGCATAAAAGCTGTCATAAAGGGCATTAATGCATTGTTATTACTATTAATAAACATTTTCAGAACACTGCAAGTGTTTTGCTGACTGAACCCAGCAGCCAATCCAAAACTTAGAGCCCAGAACCACAGTTACTTATCTCCCACATGACAACTTCTTCATCCCTTCACTTTTGGCAAAATGATTTGGGAATGGGAGTCTAGGTGGTGTCGCCTACACTAACTTTTTCTCTCCAGAGAAAAGTAGGAGTTTCACAACTTCTATATTTCTCTTGAGGTGTTTCATAGCTTGAAAGGGAAGTTTGCAGTAGTGGTGCTCTTCCTTGGCAGTCACCCTCACTTAAACTAAAGGTAGTAAAGAACCTTTCAATCAGAAAGACAATTATCACCCACGGTACGCAGTTTTTAAATCAGATGTTATGTTGTACTGAGTTAAACAAGCCTTCTGTGGGAATAGAAATGTTGTTTTTGCAGAGTTACATTGTTTAGAAGGAGGGAATGTGGTACTGAGATATGCTTACAGTGATAAGAAAGTTTAGCAGGCGACCTTGTAAAATGCAGACAACCAGACTCCTTAGGACAATTAGGTGAAAATCATGGTGTCAAGTCAGATAAGTGAAGAAACATTACCACTTCAAGCAGTAAAAATGTCAAAAGAAATTTGAAAGTTAACAGGCCGGCAACTGAAGGCCATGCATTGTTTGTGAAGCATCAGATAGATTGTGAACCTGGATTACCCACTCAGTGGGGAAACAGGGGAGGGTCCTGCCATCAAAAGGTATATAAACTGTGTTTTGGAACTAGTAGGTGCGCTCTCTCCTGCTTGTGGGGCGCCCGCCATTGCAATCGTGAATAAATTACTACTTCACTGAGATCCTCGCCTGAGCCTAAGTTATTGTCTACGGAGTGTTTCTCACACCTTCCTATTAAAATTAAAACCTCTCCTTGGACACAGCCATCACAGTGTCAAACTTGTCCCTTCAACAAGAAGAACCCACAGCCCTGCAATCAGCACCCAGATTCCTCAGACTGAGCAAGGGGAACTTGGTAGTCACAACTACAAATCACAAAGCTATGGTGCTGACAGAGACTACAGATATGAACAAAATCTATGGAGTATCTCAGCTAGGTCAGATGGAAAAGAAGAAAGGATATCAGGCATGATCCACTCTAATTCAAAGGATCGGTGATCACAACAGCCCTAGGGAGCAGGAAACCTGAGTTCAGCAGTCCGAGCAGAGGAGCTAGCACATAACCTGAAGTTTCTCACCCTCCAAGACAACATTGTGTGCATCATCAGTGGTAGAACTATGGACTGGGAGAAACTCTACATGGAAAAACTTCAGCCCCCACGGGATTAGAAACTACTTCAGCAGAGGTCAAGAGAATCTTTGTGTTACCTAAATATTTAATTAATTTTCTATATTTGGCACTCAAAATGCTCATGCTAGCAAAGCAGTTTCCATCAATCCAAGTTTTCAGATGAAGCTTTGATATGCATTTGAATAGTCTTCATCAGACTGTGCCTTGTACACCAGTCACCATCACCTCTTATTTGCTAATTTACATTAATTTTACTTTGCTGAAAGAAAGAGAAAACTTGCTAAGGGACTTGATAATATTTAATTTGCAAAAGATTAACATGATTCGTTTTGAGGAGTATCTCATACCCAGGTATTTATTGTTAGATATTGGATTTATTTATTTTATTTATTTATTTGTTTGTTTTTTTATTTTGGGCATGAGAGCAGAAAGGAAAAGAGGGAAAAGAGCAAGAGAATTAAAACAATAAAAAGGATTTTCAAGACCAGATTTGTATCAAGCAATTCCCATGAAACAATAATATTTAGGGAGCTCCAACTGAAAAATAAGTGTGATGTTTGTTCTCTGAAGACATTCCCTGAGTTTAAGTTTCATTTAAGAATTAAATAAGAGAGAGTTATTTTACACTGTTTCCTTAAAAATAAAATTAGTAGTAAAAACAACTGGCAAGAAAAAGAAAATTCTTTTCATTTTTTCACAGAAACAAGCACGATATGTAAATTACTTAATTGGAGAATTCTTTTCAAACGGGTTAGCTCTACAGGACATTCCTGTCTGAAATACCAAATGTTCAAGTGCCTAATTACAAATGTTGCTATAAATAAGGTACTTTCTGCAACTATTTTAGTCATTATGCTAAATAACTACAGTAATCATTGTATTTAAAATATGCTGAAATGTTGCAAGTATTCAGATTTGGTATCCTTGCCTTTTTATTCTGCATGTGAAATACAATGTTAACAAATATTTAACTTTGTAAATCACATTCAGTTATTAATTTTTTTCCTCCCATTGACACATTCATCTCCAATTCCAGATTCCTTTCAAGTCACATTTACTGCACACCAAGCTCCCCACAATAATATCATTATCCTCACAGTGCCTATCAATTATTTCTTCTTAGAGCTGTTAATTTTGATATTGTAAACATCATGAATAATCAGATGAAAGAAAATAAAAAAAACTAATAACCATTATCAGTCCATTCTCTCATCTTCTCTCCTTGACAATTGCTACATAGACAATAGATTCAGAACAGTGTACCAGCAACACCTAAAGTGAAGCAGATCTTCTGTCCCTGCAATATGTTTAAATTTGTGTATTTTTTTCACTCTTCCCCATGCTTGGCATTTATCCTTTCTGTGCCAAATGCCACATCTACTGCTTGCTTTGCTATCTTCTAGATAAGGATATTAAGAAAAGAGTAACAAAACAAACAAACAAACAAAAAAAAAAAAACAAAAAAAAGCAATTGTATCATTTGTAAAAAGAGTAATCAGTAAACCAGCTACTCATTGACAGCCATATTTCATACAGCTTGCATGGTATGCCTCTGTGGAACAGCTGACCAGAAACAGACTCCTCTGCCACCATGAGCCCATATTACACAATATGCAGACACGTATGCACATGATATGCATGCATTTCATGGAATGTCTGTTTCCAAGTCAAATTGAAAAGGATGAGAGAATGTCAAAGAGAGAGTGATTTTGCTTTTTTTGTAAAGAGTAGACAGGGGAGAGGACCAAGTGCTGCAACAGCAAGTGTAACACCAGTTATAGAGCAAATGCAAGCCAAGTGCTGCCTGAACACCAAGACTGACATGTCAGTGTCAAAGGAGTCCTGCACATTCCTCTTTTGCAGAATGTCTTGGAATGCCTGCATGAAAGCAAGCAAATAAATAAAGAAAGGTCTGCTGAGACAAGTACAGCAAGAGGATGTCAGAATACAAGTAATGAGACTAGCTGTTTCACAACAGTATCAAATTTGAGTAGAAGATACCATGAATATCTGAAATGAAATATTGCTATAAAAGTACTATATTTGGGGAAAATAAAGAAAAAGTTGTTTGAGGTGTTTTCTGCAACAGCTAAGACAAAAGACAAGAGACATGATGGTTTCAAAAATAAGATACTGAATTTTGAAGGCTATCTATTGCTTTACTACACACTCAGTGTTTCCCTCGGGCATTGCTTCATCTTGCTGCTTCACCCAAATCAAGTCAAAAAATAATGCTTTCCTTTTTAATCCTCTTGACTTCCAGTAAGAGCTGCTTCCCACTAGTGTCTTACGGGACTCTGGAGCATAGGGAGGTTCAGCCCATTTGAAACTCACATAAAACCAAACAGTCCTTGAAACTGTAGATTCAGAATATGAAAAAAGCATCCAGATATTACCCCCTTGATATTATCTCTCCTATGTGAGAATTACTATGTTGTTTGGTTCTTGTCTGTAGTTTTACATTAGACTACCAAAGTCATGCAACTTTCATATGAATGTACGCAAACCAGTCATCTTAAAAAATACATATTATAATCCTAGAAGCCCCACAAGCAGCAATTCCATGTTCCTCATCCTTCCTAGCTACAGGAACTTGTCTGTCAAACAGTTAGCATTAAAACAAAAGGTAACAATTTCACAAAATCTTCACAATATCTACATTAATTCTGAGAGTTACCACAAATAGTTTTAGTGTATCATTACCCCATGCTATTTGTTTGTCCATGCATTTAAAGGCATCACAACTTAGCTTTTACTTAGTTTGTTTAGCTTGTCTTTGAATGAAGCTAGAGAGACTTAGGGAAGAAGTAATAATATTTGCTATCAAAACTAAGAACATTCTTCAAAAGAAGAAGAACAATCACCTCCAGAAGCTTACTTCGCTGTCCAGATGGCCTATCTGCCTTGTAGTTTTTGATGTATCTACTATCACAGTCAATTTTAGGCAACACTTTTACGTGGTGTTTGTGTATCAGAGACTATTTAGAACATATAAAAGCAGCAATGGTTCCAGCTTATTTTTGGTTTGGATATGCAGCACTCAGTCGCCACTGACTAAGGTGATAAAACTATAAAGCACTGTGACAAATTGACTGAATTTTACAAGCTTTCCCAAAGTGCTTTTTCATATTGTTTAAAGCTTTCCAGGGAAAACATGCTGGCAGTATTAGCTGGGCAAGCTACTGACACGTACAGAATTACAAGGGAACTAATACAGTGCTCTCTGTGCTAAAATGTGTTATGATACCAGCCTGTAAGCAATCTGCTTCTCTTTATGCATCTTGTATAGCTTGAAGGGAAAGTAGCTGCAAGCATCTCTAAATAGGACTGAGCAAAAGCATGTGTGATAAACAGCTACTCTTCAAAGCTTTCTTCTCTCTGGTATTTGAATTCTTTCACATCCTTACAGTAGACAAGCACTTTGACAGGGTCCTACTCAGGGCATGTTTATTTTGTACTACTTCTTCAGGCTCTGTGCAGCACCTTGTGGTGTTCAACTGCTTTCTGCACCAGCAATTTAATTTCTTGCAGCAAGGTGCTTCCTCATTCTTTCTTGAGCATGGAAAACACCCCCAGATCACAGAATCACACAGAATCACAGAATTTCTAGGTTGGAAGAGACCTCAAGAGTCCCTTGAGATTCCTTAAATTACAAAAGGAAGGACAAAATTTAAAATAATAAATAAATAAATAAAAATAAAAGTAAAAGTAAAAGTAAAGATGATAATGCATTTCTGCAAATTAAGTAACAACATAAGCAGAACTAGCTGTATTGTGTGGCAGGCTCAGTGTGGACAACGTTCAGAGAAGTTTCTGAGTTCTACAATGGAATCTCAAATTTATTTACTGCAATTGGAAGAAACATGAGTTTAAATTGCCTGTATTTGTGTTTTTCTTCACATTGAAATGCAGACTTTATCTCAAAACAACAGATGAAACCAAGATATGAAACAAAAATAGACAGTACCAAATTTTTTACTACACTTCTGAAGAGCTGTGTATTTCAGCTATTGAAGTAGAGGCTCATAATACCAAAGGATTAGTCAAATACAGACTCTAATTCATACTCTGACACTCCATTCTAAACCTCTGTTCTGAAACACTCGGACATTCATCATCTCACCAACCACTAAACCCCACTACACCAAAATCATCTTCCAGTCTGGCAATGCTTTGGCCTAAATACTCTAGAACATGACTTGCTTTCTGGCATTTTTCAGCTAATTCAATCTCCTATTGACTTTTCTTACAGAAACAGATATAGAAGATATAGATAGCAAAGTATTAATTTACTGGCTGTCTAAAGCATGCTTTGTATCTTGTGTTTTTCTTGATAAATGAATTAATGCAAAGATGGGTATAGTATGCCTAAGAACTGCAGAACAGGAAAACAGATTACAGGCTACAAACGATTCCTGTGGTTCATTGTTTCTTTGTCAGTTTTGTTTTTCTTTTGACTTCACTGTTATCTCAGAAATGTTTTTAAATCTTGACTACCTAAACTTCATAAATATCTTCCAAATCATATACCTAACATGACTAACATAGTCAATAAATATTTTCATCACTAGTTTGGCCATGGACAAACTTGTCATTCTTCCAGGTAAAAATTACACATTTTCTTCTACCATGTGTTTATGTTCTTAAATATCAGTGCTTTCTGTACACCATGGTTCATGAAAGGATTCCTACAGAAGAGAATATGGACAAGATAAACTTCTTATCTTCAAAGTAATTCTCATGGCTCAAGAATCCGACCATTTTCAGACTATGGTCTTCCAACATGGATATAGTTTATATGTATTTTTTTCAGTACATTTATCTACCATGAACTTTACTAGTCTTCCCTGTGTTGATATCAAATTTTACCTCCACAGCAATCTGTTGCAAGAAACAACACTTTCTTTCATTTCAAATCTGCCACCTCCTCATTTCACCTGATAAACCCTAGTGCTTGCATTAGAATAGACTATGCAGTTGATCCCTCTCTACATCGATCAAGATTTTATAGACTTCTATCATTTTCTGCTGCAGCCATCTCCTTGATAGAGTTAAGACACTTCTCTCAGTTCATGTATATTGATTCACAAAGTACTAGTAACATGGAGAGAAGACAAGATGTCATCTTATTTCATAAATTTACAAAACAAAGTTAATCAGAAATTAGATGTTTCTAGATAACATAAGCACAACTGTCCACTAGAAACACAGATAAACTGGCAGACTGGGATGGGAAACATGAATTTTGTTTACCTCCTGGATAGCTGATTATAACCCAGCTTGTATTAGACATGTTATCTCAATACATGCTAGCTGACCTACTTGCAATGAGTTTATAGTCCCCATAAAGTTGCTGTCATGACTGCCCACTTTTGCAAGAAGATTCCCAAACAGGAATTACAAATGCCAAAGAAAGAATAAAGGTCTAATCCGGTGATCAGGTAGCAATATGCAGAGATAATATTTGGCTAGGCTAACATGATGATATGGAGCATTTGGAAATTTCTGGGCAAAAAAAACAAACAAACAAACAAACAGTTAGCTCTTAATAGCTGATGTGTATACATTTTCTATGTTTCCTAGTATAAATGAGGTGTAAATGTGTGCATATACATGCCTACACAAACCCAAATATATCTTCCAGCAAAAAGTAATTTCTTTAAGTGTCTCACTTCTGATTTGAATTTGCTATTTAAATCTTTAAACTGACTTCACCACAGGACTAGAGGTTCTTCGCTTCCTCCCACCACCGTTAAAACAGAAAAATATTTGCAAGAATGGGAATGCCTTTAGAAAATGTAAATACACTCACTGTAGGTGGAATCACCTACTAGTGTGGCAATTAATATGCCTGAGAAGAAAAAAGCACCCAATGCAAAATATAATAAATGCTTAAGTCTACAAGAAGTCTATTAGATGTCTGACACTATTCTTTTTAAAATTATCCCCAACGAAATACATCCTTGGGCATGCTAAAGGTTCTCTGATTTTTTTTTTAAGCCTCTTTTATATCTTCTCATTGCAAGTCTCTCTGGAGAGAGAGATCTGTAATGTTTCTTTGGTCACTGCTAAAGTACAAAAGAGAAATGTATTGTTGAAAACAGTGTTGTAAATAACACTGAACGGAAGGATTCAACCAATTTAAATCTCAAGCTCCTTCTTATGGATAAAGCTAAAGCTAACCTGGCCTACACTCCTATAGACTTCCATTTTTCATTCTCTAATGATTTTTTCTTTTTTCCAGCACAATACATTGAAGTATAATAACTCCAAACAGACAAGATTATGAGCCTATCATAATTATACTGAATACCTGAGACATACACAAATCTTAGTGGACATTTTTATTTGAAAAGTGGTAATTCCCAGTCCCGAGTCATTCCTAATAAGACCTTTCAGAAATTAGGGTGCTCTTTTTAAGCAATGAGAACATACACACACAAAACTCAGAAGGTATGGCCAAGTTAAGGAAAGAACTGCTTAAGTGACCTTGTTTTAAACCTCATCTCTACCACAAATTGTGTGCTGCAAGTTTGCATCTGCAGGAGGACACTTCATTTTTTCCCATAGATCCCACTGTAGTAATTCTAAGCTCTGAAGAGCCTATGTTACTATATACTGATTTCTCTTAAGGCTTCTCACTGTCTTTAAACACGTTAAAATAACAAGTAAGTAAATAAAAATCAAAAAATCCCTCTGTACTTTTTGATCAGTGAAAAAAAAAAAAAAAAAAAAAAGATGAATATTATTCATCAAGTACAACCTAAGGGTGCAAATTCATCTGCTGTAAGTGCATTTAAGTGAGTGGAGTGACTTCAAGAAAAAAGATTTCCCGCTGTCCAGAAAGGTGAACATTTGAAAGTCCAGAAATTCATTCATTAAATTAGTAGCATTGAGTGCACCCATCCTGTCCACAGATCCATTGCTTAGTAGTTATGACAGGTCAAAAGCAAAATCTATTATCAGCCAATTTACTGAAATGGAATTTTTCATTTTCAGAATCACTAGCCACTGTCTTGAGGGTACCAGATCCTAATTAAAACATAAAGACCTAATCTTAATTTAAACTTCAAAATAGCGATACGCATGAAGGGTTAAAGAGGAGAATCTTGAAATATGCTATAATTAAAGAAAATCTCACTAAAAAGGTTTATTTCTTCAAAGCCGTTTCCTTATTTCAAGATAATATAAAGCAGAAGCTTCCTTGCTGGATCTATGTAAAATTCTCTGTGCCACGGTGCCAACTGGTGGCCAGGCACTAAAGCAGAATTAACCAATTAGTAAAGTTTCCCATCTGGAACAGCCTGGACTTGCTGCGTATCCCCACATTGCATTACCATGATGGAAACTTCTAAGTGACATCTTTAACAAGAAAGCTTCCCACACTCTGAAACATCTTTCTTTTCATATTTCCTACACACAGAACCAAACATGGTCACTTCAGAGAGAGACAGAGCATTCAGAGTTGGCCCATTCTCGCCATGAAAGGTGTGTTATTATTATTATTATTAGTAGTAGTAGTAGTAGTAGTAGTAGTATTTATTTATTTATTTATTTATTTATTTTAATGCAGACTTCCCTATAGGTCAGTTCACAGATTCTTCAGCTATGAGCAGAGATAAAATACAGATATGTATCCCTTTAAGAAGCACAGTGGGTCTGGGCAAATAGTTTTAAATTATTGAAGAAAAACAAACAAACAAACATAAATACATCAAATGTCATATAGCCAAGATTTCTCTTATTATTTATAGAAAGAAACTAGAAGATTCTAGTCTAACAACTCTGGACAATAAACTTTTCGTCTTGGAAGACAAGTAGCCCAAGCTTCCTGCAATGCCAATTTTGCACTGCCGTGAACTTAGAAAAGTACTTATATGTTCAAAAAATTTGATTCTGTATTTACACTGTCTTTTGTGATTGATCAAATTGTTAATCAGGATGTCAGCTATTAGAGAGATAGCAGTAAGAGGGATAACACACTGGAAACCGGTGTGAAACTGGCAAAGCAGCAGTCTGGTATAGCAAGGTTTCACAATGATTCTGATCCTTGCAGAATCTGAAGTGGTGACCTGGAGATGAAAAACTAATGCCCAGTGTCTGAAGCCACCTATCACCCTCACAACTTGCATAATTTGAAACAGAAGTCAAATTAAGCATTCACATCTCTCTGTGGAAAAAATAATAGGCCCTTAAAGCAAAGCCTCTTCACCATATCTGCAATTTGCAACATTTCAGTAGTCTCTTCCATCTCTAAGGATGTGATATTTAAGCCTTGCACAGTTAGTTCTGTGGTGCTAGACAAGATCACTGTAACGCAGCTGATATGAAGTCATGGGAACGTGTTTAGTCTAAAGAAGCCATGCATAAAAGGAAGCACATCACTCCTTGCACTGCACATGTACTCGTGCAAACTGGAAGAGGTAATTCTCCATTCTTTAGAGACAAAAAATAAACCAGGCTAATTTACCATACTGATAGGTATTTCTTTTCTTATTATCTTCTCCATACAATCTAGTTTTCAGCAACAGATTAGTAGTGACTAAGTGTACCAAAGCTTCTGCTACAACCCTCTTCTAACCGTCAATAACTAGTTTTTGGTAGATTATCATTAAGAAAACTTAAATGAAAACAAAATTCTTACAAGCAACTTGCTCAATGGTGCTAAGATACTGAATTATTTCCATTAACACATATTTAAATAAATAACAAAACTTGATTTACTATCATAAAACTCAAGTTTTCATGTAAGGTCCTCAGATATAAGTGAATTTGATATTTGAATCAAATAAATATACAAACAGAGATGTTCTGCAGTTTCTTTCTACACCAGAAAAGCATTTCTACCATGTTAAGTTTGGAAATCTTGCTCATAAAAGCTAGTTACAAATATAACAATGACAAAACCTTTCCTACTCAAACAGAAAATACTACCAGAAACAGTAGGAACACTTATTTACAATTTAGTGGCTATAAAGTGTTCAACAGAGTGTATTTATTTTCTGAAATTACATATTTTTGTACATATACATCAGTGAATGACACATTAATTTTAGGAGGTTGGAAGAGTCATTTCCTGGTTTAGATTTTTTTTTTTTTTTTTTTTTTTTTTTAGAATAACTTGCTGGGGCAAAAAGATTTTGTGAAATAACAAAAAAAAAAAAGTGAAACTAGGAAACATTTAATACCTTCAACTTGAAAAATACTTCTGTGGCTTAGAAAATTCATGAGACTAGAAACAGAGATGTCTTTTCACCTCAAAATATAATGTTTATAGCACTTTGCTAGATCATATGATCACAATATCATCCTCAGAGAATTTGTGTCCATTTTCTTAGGACATTAAAAAGTACTAAGTTCTAAGTCAACTTGTGATTAGAATCTTCAGTTTCCTAGGTTTGTATCCCAACACTGAGGCCTAGTGCATTTGGGGGTGGGCTTCTCTCTCAAAAAATCTTTGAGGAAAAGGTAATAAATGATTGATGACTCTAAATGATTAGAGCCATCTAGGAAATGGAATATTAAGTTTCCTGCAGAGCCTTACATTTTCTCCAAACTTATTTTATAATCTTAGTGGGTTCCAGAAAAAAAAAAAAAAAAAAAAAAAAAGGCAAGGGTATCATTTCAGAGGATATATGCAGGAGATCAAAGCTATGAAGTTAAATTATACTTACTCTTTGTAAAAAGCTTTAATGTTTTCAGATACATTCTATGACTTTTAGTTCTTTTCTTTGTTTTTTTTTGTTTGTTTGTTTGTTTGTTTGTTTGTTTGTTTTTCTGTCAATAATTCTGCAGAAGCCAGGAAAGCAGAAAATAGAACTGAAAATAAATCTTAGACTTTAGTGCAGCTTACCAGATTCAGTACAACACAGATTAAATCCAAAGAAAAAAAGAGATGAGACTACATCTGTAGTGATACACCAGATGAACTTATACTAACTATTGGTAAAAGAAAAAGAGTTATTGAGGAAAGGAAAAGATTAAAACCAAAGCCAAAAAGTAGGTCAGCTAGTACTTCAGGTATGAAAGTATGTAAAATGACAACAGATCCACTGCTGTGTTCAGAGAGCAGGCTCTCTCTGTCTGAAATTAGGACTCTCTCTGGAAACGCACTGCTGGTCACTTTGTCTCTAGGGACAATATATGCGTTCGAAGTCCTAGCACAGAAGTAGCCCTACCACCATCACTCTAGTAAAAGCTCACCTCTTTTCTGGGAAAACCACATATACAACAGAGCAGATGCCTGTTCCAATCAGAAAAAATATAGCATATACACCAAAACACAATAAAACTCATTTATTAAATTAAATTTGCAACATTTATTTCTTAAAAAAAAAAAAAAAAAAAAAAAAAAAAGAGATACAATGGTATGAGAGACAGGTGAAGAATAAAGACCCAGGAACTGCTGATAGCTGACACGCACAGAAAGATCTTCATTGCCATGTAAAAAAATGTCTTCATTGGTAAGATTTCACCTTTCAGCTAGCAAATACGATTTTTTTGCTTTGAACATAGGAAAACAGCACCCTTGACCAATCCTGAAGGAATGGGGAGTTCTCTCTATTGAGGAAAATCTATTGGAAGCATTATTTTTCAAAGCAGTGTGACTCTGCATAAATTTGCATTTTTCTAGTGTGCATACAGTGCTCCGTTTTATAAGATTCCAACGACATAGTTGAGGGAAGGAAAAAGAATGCACAGGATTGTTATGAAACAATTAAATAACATTAAAAAAGACAAGGAAAAAAAATGCCAGAGAATTTTTCCCCATCAAGACATACTAAGCCCATCCTGAGGATGCCTGGAAAAAAAATTACATTTATAGATTTTTATTTATGTTGAAACTGTATCAGTATACAACTACCATTCAATAGGCAAATTCTTTGTAAACACACAGACTCTGCAGCACTGCAAATGGGATTTGGCAGGGTTGCCCCAAGGTTTGTTCACCAACACTGCTATGCTTCTGCATGTGCCTTGACATAACCCTGAAGTTTCAGCCATACTAACAAGTATTAAAATGAAAAATGAATGCATAAGCCAATTGTGAAAAGCTGCTTTGAAAACACACTTAACACACTTGCCTAATACACTGGTGCTCAGAAAACAAACCAGGCAAATGAAGACAGGAGAGAGAACTGAACATTCAAAAGCTTTATATATTAAAAAAAAAAAAAAAAAAAAAAAAAAAAAAAAAAAGCAAAAAGCTAATTTAACTGTCAGAATCTTTGACAAGAAAATAGTGATTCTACTGAATCTTGCAATCGAAGTTCATTGATCAGTCTCCATCTATCTCAACTGGCAGTCTAGTGTGCTGAAACATCTAAACCACTTCTGCAAAATTTGAGAGCATGCTCCAAAAACTTGACATCTGATAAAAATTCTCCCAAAAATCAATAAGAAAGTGTAAGGAAGGAAATACTGATGTGATAGTATGTCCTATTTTCTGCACCTTGCATGCCCATGCTTCAGTTTTGCAGTGACAAAATTCAAAAATGAAAAGAGCAAAAACAGGTCTAATTTTCTCCTCCCAACAACACACAACACTCCAAATTTTCTAACTGTTTGGATGAATATAGTTTTTTTTAGGCTAGGACATCTAAATAAGGAATACATTGTTAGAAATAGTCTTATTTATGGCTGCATAGACAAATTAGGCTTTGAAAAAGATCAGAAAGACCATTGGACACATGCTTCATTCTTCTGTAATTCTGTAATTCCCAAAACATACAATGAAATTACGTTCTTCTCAGTGCCTTTGCAAATCAACATAGAACCAACTTCTCAAGTGGTCCAAGACAAGAACTCACTTGGAAGGTGTTTGCTGGCACTTTTGTCATGTAATGAATCTACAAGGTTCTCAGTCTAAGACTGTCTTCCATTTATAAAAAGCAGGCTTGGAACATTGTCTCATTTTCAAAGAGAAGATTTAATTGCACTTCATTTTGAGGTGCATAAACAATATAAGGTTCTGTTTACTGGCCAAACACTAAATTTCCTTTTTCTGATGAAATAAAAAATAATAAATTTGAAAATATAAATAATAATTTGAATATATAAAATATAATATAATATAATATATATTATATATTATATAATAATTATATATATTATATATTATATAATAAAATATAATATAATTTGAAAATATAAATAATAATTTGAAAATAAATTGTATTGAATCCATTCAAGTGCACAGCCACAGCTCTAAGGAGAATCAACTTCAAATTTCCACTTTACTTATTTTATTATTATATTATTTTTCCACTTGTTTTTATTTGGTTCTTATGAAAAAAAATAAATAAAAGAAACAATGTAGCCTAATAACCTTAAGAAATAATCAAAAAATCTGAATGGATAAAAATCCAGGCATCAAGTTAATTTCTACGGCTATATTTCATTAAACTTACAAGTATTAAGAATTGTTTTCATGACGAACTCCTGTTAACTAGGAAGACTCAAGCGGTGGGGGGACAAGGGACACGATGGTTAGTTGCTTTTTTCCATTACTCTAAGCTGCTTATTATGATGTTGTTCATATATATTTTTACTTTACTTAAATTCTTTGGAAAAAACAGTTTGAAATGTTCAGTTGCTTTTGAATAGTCTGTTTGCAAGTAGTATTTGAACTATGATAGCATACATATGACAGCCTTCGACAGGTAGCCAGAACTAACCTTGCAGTGCTTTATAATCAAAGTATAGATTTAAACCCAACAACCTTGTTTTTCCCATATGAACGAATCTCTAGTTTAAGTCACTGAAGTCTGCGCTCATCTAAAAAGTTCAAGCTAGCAATACCAACTTTACAGATCTGAAAAAAAAAAATCTCTTGTTTCTCTGTGAACGAAGATAAATATTATACATCCAAACTTTACCACAGAACTGTGGAGCCCATTAATTGCTAAATTTCTTTTTACAAACTTACAAGCAACCCGGAATTACCAAATCAATCTCTGCCTTCACAAATCAAGTGTGAAACAATATCTTAAAAATAAAGATTTAAACATGAAAAAGTATCTTTTGACAAGATGTAACAAGAAAATATACCTGGATATATAAAAATGTAGCATCTGCATTTTAAAACATTTAGTGTGTTGTCAAAAAGTTGCGGGCTCTCATAAAACTCCAATTACCAAAATCCTCACATGAAAGAAACCCTGATATGTGGAAGCCTTATTTAAAAATCTCAACTCTAATATAATGGCCACCGAGAAAAATAAGTAACAGACAACTAAGTGTTAGAGCCGTGCAATTACACTTTTAAGACCTATTAAAGGTGTTGCTGTGTCAGATAGCTGCCCCCGTTTGCAGGGAGGAAAAGGTCACATTCCTGTCTTCTAATTTATTAACACTACACAAATAAATATTTGAAAAGAGCATGAATAATTGATTGCCTATGCAACACTGGTGCCTTGGGCTTCTTACTACTGAATATATTAGGTCTGAATTTTCAAAATCATAGCAAAGAAGGGGGTGAAATCACAAATGGCTTGGGAATATATACAGAAGACAGGAGAGGAGAGAGAACTAGGCAGCAAGGGACCTTAAAGCAAAAGAAAACAATTAATTTTTGGCTTTTGTTGGGTATGTATTAGTATGCAACAGCATCCAGAAACACTAGCTGAGGTTACAATCACCTCATTTTAAGTACTGTTTATAGTAGGATACAGTCCTAGCTCAAACAACTTCGTGCCTCAATAGGCAAAACAAATTATCTTCATTTATAGAACTTCATGTCGACCAGACTCAGGAATAGCACTGCATTAGCACAGATCTCACAAAGCATGGGGAGAATCATTGCCTGTGTTAAACACATAGTACGTGTTAGATGGCTTACAGTAATTAGTGGTTAGGATTTCTTTTAAATAAATAAAATAAAAATCCACTATATAATGAAACACCTCTTCAATCAAGCAAACACACCAGAGAATCTGGCCATCTCTACAACACTTACTACATATTAACAGTGTATCTGCATATTGGATTGGATTGGATTGGATAGGATATCAGACCGTTCAGTGGGAAGGGGCGTTCAGAGGTCACCAAGTACAACTGCCTGCCCACTTTGGGGCTCACCAGAAGTTACTGAGGGCAGTGTCCAAATGCCCCTTGAGCACTGGCAGGCATGAAGCACCAACTACCTCACTGGACAGTCTGCTCCAGCCTTTGGCCACCCTCACAAGAAAGCAATGTCCCCTCCTGCCCAGCCTGAGCTCCCCCGGTGCAGCTTGGTGCCACTGGTGCCCAGGGAGCACAGCCCAGCACCTACCTCTATGCGAGGTTGCCTCCTGGCCTCCTCTCAGCCTCCTCTCCTCCAGGCTGGGCAGCCCAAGCCTCCTCAGCCTCTCCTCACAGCACGTGTCCTCCTGCCCTAGGCCAGCTTTGTTGCACTCCTCCGGGTACCTTCAAGGACCTTACCATCCTTTTTGTATCGTGGATTTATATTGGTAAGTGGCTTTTAATGTTAGCACTTTGTTATTATTCATAATGCAACAAAAAAATAATAATAGCATGGACCAATATCTCCCACAGACTTTGAAAGGAATCTCTTTCTGTTTCTATGGCAGGTGAAGTCACTTCTCTGCTTCCAAGAAAAGGCTGTAGTTTCTATTGTTTGATTTTGAAGCAGAAGAAGGGGACAAGAAGAGAAGATCAGAAAAGAAGATGAAGTTATTTTAGTACAGGAATTGGGCTTCTTAAGCCCTTAGTCTATTGTGTCTTATCTGTATTCCCTGCTACATTTTAAGAACTAAATTATGAAACATTAGTATTCAAACACAGCATGGCATTTATTGCAAGCTAAACTATTTCTTTAAAACAAGATAATTAAAATGAGTTGTGGTAGGCATGAAATGCCTATGAAATCTTTCTATTAATGTTCACAGTGCTTGCCCTTGGACACAAGCTCATGACTGACAATGAAAGCACCCTGCCTATGCAAAGAACGAATACACTTTTGTAATTTTCTGACAGCAGAGGCTATTGAATTAAGTGACTCATTATTAGCGTTTACCCTTTTGAAGTTATTTCTAATTTGTTTTGATACGGTGCAAAAGAAAGAACAGTAGACTAGCCAGAACTGAGGCTTATAATAAACTACATAAAACAGACTAGTAGAGTTTGACTGTACAATTACATGGACTCCTTTAGTGTCTCACTTGGTGCAGAAATCCTTTTCACTTCCTGGGAAACAAATTATCACTCTGGAATGAAGGGACAGCATTTCACAATACCATCACCTGATGCAACACCATTCAGAGTTAAATGTTGAAGGCTCAGTCTCATGCAGTACAGCTGCCAGCATTGCAGACAAGCCTGAGACATACGAGCAAAATTTTGTGGGGAATCTTGCACAGTGTATCATCTGAAACTTGTCTGTACAGTGGCTGACTTGAGCCAGGGCATTTTGTCCCTAAGCAACACATTCACTGATGGATTTTTGAAGAAAAGCAAGCAGTTATCAAACCACCCAATGGTAGAGGGTTGTAACCTTTCCTTTAGGGATGCATCGTCATAAAGGAGTGTTACAAGAATCACATCATGGGAGAAATCTAACAACCCTGGAGATTTTCAGAAATCACAGAACAAACATTTATAGCCCCAACATTGCAAAAATATTTTGTGTTCTCTGTCAGTAACTGTTATCACCTATGCCTCAAGTGGCCATAGGGAATTCAGATGCCATTGCATTAAAGAAAGTGAACTTTGAGATTTACTTTTTTTGGGGAAAAAAAAAAAAAAGTCACTTTCCTGTAACACTGGTCTCCTTACCTAAATAGAAAAATAGTGTTCTACTGCAATTGGTAATTGATGACCATCACCAAAGCACAGCTCCTGGGAGAAGGAGCTTTATTTCCAAATACTGAAGTTAGCAACACAGTGTTTAGAGATAATGTTTTGATCATGAAATGTCTCATCTTAAAGTATTTTTACACAGATGACTTCTAAACAAATGTTAAGTAAAATACAAAATGTGATAGTCCACGGTCCTAGAACCATCACTACAGGTAACAAATTTTTAGAAGTACACAGAACCAATTACGTTTATTTCTTCACTGTTTAACTCTGGATGATTAGCTAAAAGGCTCTTTCAAGCCTCATGATACAATAAGAATGAGGAGGAGCACACGATCTACTCCCTTATGGCAATGCAATCTGAAGTATTTTGTTGCTGCATCTAGCGATCTCAAACACAAACATATATGATCATGAGGGGTGGTGGCAAATGCACGTGCCACTTGGGACCACAAAGCTCCCAGTACATAAGAAATCTGCCTAAAACCATACTCACAAACTCTTCCTTGGTTAAAATAATAATAATAAATAATAATAACAATAACAAATAATTAATAATAATAATAATTAATAATAAAAATGTAATGGAGCTACTCAAGCACGAACACAAGTGCCCACATGAGGTTCTAAAAACATTTAAATACACCTGAATGGTCAATAATATTGCAGATTGCTAGCAGGTTTAAATAATCAGTATAGACACCTGGCATTAGTCCATTAACCAGAAGAAACCAATAACAAGATGAGAACTTGTACAGCATTTAACATACATACAAAGGCCCAAACCATTCTGAAAAGGATAAAGAAAATCTGAGGACTATAGGTGACATCAGATGAGAGTTGCCTTAGAATAATCCAAAAAAATAAGATGCTAGGAAAACATTTGTTTTAGTATGGTATATGTTTTACTGTATTGAGAGATTTTTGAGCTTTCATTTATCACTCATATGAAGGTAACTTTCACCTTCTTCTCTCGGAATAATCTTTTGATGAACAATAACTGATTTGCTGTCTTCCAAAATTTTGAATATCACATGAGAAATATGAGCAAAATACAACCACACATTCTCTAGAGCTCAGCAACTGACTTTTATTTATTACATTAGTCAAGATATTCCAAAAGAAAGTAGACATATGATTAATAACTAATTTAGAAAAGATCAGTTTTAGTACACATCACTTATGTGAGAACCAAAATCTCTGCACTAACAAAATCTCTGTTAGTGCAGAGAAGCTCTGTCTCACACGATAATATTGTAAAGCATCAAGTCTGCCTACCAGCCACCAGAGATGTATTTACTAGATTAGATTTATTAAGCGTTTATCATTTTAAGTGAGTCACATCTTTATATAAAGCCACATTAAAATTGTGGCAGATTGAAAACATGTTTCAGAATAGGCAACGTATTGCTAAGTCAACATGAAACAGTTCTTATGGCAAACTTGGCAGCTATGTCCTCTCCAATTTCATAATGAGGGGAAGCTATGGGGATCTGATCACCATTGGGAGCCTACTCCACTATTCCAAACTCTCATGCTTTCTGTTTTTATTTTGAGTCTTCCTTAACTCATTTCTTTCTTCAAATGGCTTTTATATTTTCAAATGCTAACATTAAACAAGGTCTCAGTCCATACACAGCAACCTTTTCCACAATACTTTATTTTTCTCCTAAACTTTCTTAAGTCATTCCAGATTCTCAGAGTATTTTTTTCCATACACTTAAAGAAATTCTTATTATTTATTAGGAAAACATAGGATAATGAAAAAATGGAAACCACTTGAGAAACCATTAGTAGCACTTAACCAAATCAATCCTGCTTGCTACCTCATCTTAGATTAAAAATGAACATTCCTCAGTCAATTCAAAATTTGCAGCCCAACCTCATAGCCTTCTGGACAACATTGGAAAAACTTCTAATGTAGAGAAGACGGACTTGGACAGCATGCCCTAGCAGCATCATGAAGACCAGACTCAGAAAAACTACATCAAAACATGAAGTTGATTGCTGATATGTCCTTTAAAGTCCTTCTGTTTTCAACATTGGTCCTATTGATTTCAACATTGCAAGATCACTTTTGGAGAGGAGGAAAAAACAAAAACAAAAACAACAACAACAAAAAAAAACAGACAGTATTGCATGTAAATTTATTCTAAAATGCAAGGAAGTGGGAAAGCAAAAATTCGTGGAAACTATTTTTTCTCATTATGAATACTGAATTACAGTAATCATCAGCTATGAACTCAGTCAAATATTCTGCAAGCTCATTTTTCATTCCTTAAATTCATGAGAGCTTAATCATTTTAAGTGCTTAATCATTCTAAGTCATGTGAGCTTCACAGTAAAAAACTACACATATAATTTTATATCCTTCCATTATCTGATATAAACATTAAAAAAAAAAAAAAAAAAAAAAAAAAAAAAAAAGAAAGAATAAGCAATTCAGCTGTATGACAGTCTGGGAATAGTCATTGACAAAGAGCTGATAAAAAGTTCTTGGAAAAGCTTAGTATTTATAAATTGAATGGATATACATGATCAGGTTTTACAGAATTAAGAAATTTCATGTCTCTGTTATTATTTTAAGAAATGAAAAATTATTCTATAACTAGGAAATGCAGAAAAAAATGTTGAGTAAATGTACAGAAAATGAAATAAAGGTTATCATCACAGACAAAATAACAGACCAGGTAATAAGAAAAAGTTTCAGCAGAGAGCATAACAAAAAAGTGATTGATGAATAATCTGTGGCCATGAAGACAGCATCTTGCAATACCTGATAACATGCTACAATGGAAATAATACAAAATATTTGACAGCAATAACTTAATAACTTTTCTTCCAGAGTTTTCGTTTTTATTTAAGAACTTTCTTCAGGAATCATTTTGACTCTGAGCATAGTTATTCTTTCACATAAATGCCTTACTAGAGAGGGGTACTTTTCTTACATGGCTTCAAAATTCATTTAAAACCTTGATGAATAACATTTTTTAAATACATAAAAATTTTAAGTGGTTGCAATGAGAAAAGCATAGGGGATAATAAAATGACTTGTTTTAGATCTTGTCACTTAACAGCTGATAGAAGACTGGGTGAAGAATAAGGTTAATGAAATTCATTGCTAAATAGGAATGTGCGAAAACAAGAGTGAGAAAGAAAGGAAACATTAAAAAAAATCAAAACAAAAAATAAAATAATAATAATAATAATAAAATGGGAAGCCATGATTTAAGTGCATTAAAATGACAGCTGAGAAAAGGAAATGATCAATGAATCAGGAAAACAATTCACAACATGAATAACACTGGAAAAATTAGTTGTGATAAGAGAATCTATGGATAAGGTTTTCAAGCACTACAAGAGCAGAAAATGCCAATGTAGTTTGGACTAGGTTGCCAGATTGGGAATTGGTTTGGACATGGGACTTCACTTGGTAGCTCTTCCCTGATGGTCAGGAGTATGAGCATTGGCTATGTTGAAGATACTTAAGTTGGGAATCCTAACATAATACTGTGGGAAGAGCTGTAATGACATTTTGCAGAGTAAGGCAGAGTAAGTCCAGAGTAAGGCAGAAATCTTTCTGTTCCAGCTATCCTCCTGCCAAGCCTACTACAGTTGCATTGGCACCCATCTAATACTTAGGCCCTATGCAAGAAAGAGACATTTTTGTCTCTTTGTGCTTTAATGAACAGCTCCTACTTTTTATGCAGATATTTCAGTAATATATTTGTCTAAGCAGATACTGAAAAAATTAAGACTTTCTTCCAGGAAGACATTGTAAAAGATAGTATACTTAAACTACACAAGAAAACATAATTCATCCCGATTGTCACTATAATACCTTTCATGGGTGGAAAAAAGGGCTTTGATTTTTGTACAGAATAGCTACAACATTTTTTGAAAAAGTTCTGTGTTTTCTCTTAATGCAGGAAAGGTATTTGCAAGGTTTTCTTCCCTCTAAGCTCTGCTTTTTCTTCCCTGATAATGTCAAGGACTATTTCCTTCATATGAAGATACGTCAGCACACTGGCTGATACTTCTTACAGTGTGTAAGCTTTGAAATATAAGACAGCAAAGATCATGGTGTAATAGAGATTGGGCTGAAGAGTGTAGGCAATAAAATCCCTTGCTAAGAAAGAGAACTAGAAATTTAGCTCAGTGCAATTTGATTGGAAGGAGAAGCACTTTATCTTTCTGTGCAAATTAATGGCTTAAGTGAACTGTGTTTAGTTCAAATGTTAAGAGCATTGCATTAATCCTCTAAAAGCCCTAAACCCACCAAAAAAGACTTCTAAGAAAGCTATCAACAATACTGATAAACCAACATGAAGAACAGTGACTACATTTTTGTCCTAAAATTCTGTCTTATAACTTTCAGATTCTGTAACGTTAGTCTTATGCACATAGAAGTGATTTTTCTTTCATTCTAATGAGTAAAGTTTGTTTTCTTCAGGATGGGAACAAAACAATCTATGACTCCCTGAGCACTGCAACAGATCCAAAGGGATTCATCCAGGCCATCATTTTTTAACAGTTTGCCAGGAAACTGTTTAGACTACACCAGACCTGGGAAGCTATGCTGGGAGGGAACAAATGGCAGAGAATACTTTGCCTCAAGATCAGGTTCTCAGTGACTTGTCTTGAGGAGTAACACACTATAATATTATTTTCCAAGCAGAATGTCTTTCCCCACGAAAGAGGAAAAAGATTTCCTTGAAAATTTGTATGAGTAATTATAAAGATGCTTCCAAGTAATGTTAACTCAGCTACCTATTACATCATTATTACCACATTCTAAAAATAGTTTTCTACATTTTCTCTGTAAAGCACTGGTCCTGAGAAGGAAGCAGTTCTCTTTCTCTTCTTGCTTTCCAAACATTGAAACTGAAATTTTTAAAACAATTATTGTTGTTGTAAAATGTTTAAACACCAACATTTAAAAAAAAGACTTTGTTTCTATAAGGGAAAAATGGTTTGTTATCTGAGCTCCTCAAAGATTAAAAAAAAAATAAAATTGCAAAATAAAACAAACTATCTTACAACATATAAATTAAAGAACAAACAACTCCATCAAATTGGTAGTATGTCTAAACTAACAGCATGGCATTAAATGAAGTCAGTGACATTTAAATGAGTGTACCTGTATGCATACAAAAATAATTTCCTAATTAATTATCTCTTCAGCTCTTGATGCCCTATCAGGTCAAAAGTACATTAATTATATCTAAATTAACAAAAATCTTTTACAGGTGGCCACAAAACAAGTGAATATATGAATATATCCTAATAGTTCTGGCTCCTGCACTAGTGGATAAGGTCAAATATTCACTTACCAAATACTTCAGTGATAGGAAATATCATTGGAGGGAAAATATTATATTATTATTGAGTGCGATTACACAGGTTGAGCTCAACCTTATGTACACAGACACATGTCCTGGTCAGAGTGAGCTGCACGCTAGTGGAGATAGGTATAGTTATGTGTTTTGAATAGTGGCATATTAAGGTGGGAAGAGTGTGTGTCAGGAAAGGAAAAAGACCAGCACGAGAACAGTATGGGTAAGGGAGGAACTAGAACTGAGACACGGTGATAAAAAACCCTCAATTATGGAGGGGAAGCACTTAGCAGAAAGGATGCTTAATGTTTATCAAGCGTCTGCACAGCCATGCACTGTCATTCTGTTCGTCTCTGCAGAGCATGTGCATCTGCTTGCCTAAAATATGTTCACTGTGTTCTGTATTTACAAAATAGATGAAGAAGTTTAAAATTACTGGGTGATCCAAACCTCTTTTAAAGACTCAAATTCAATTTTTGTTTGCATTTAAAGGAGGAAATACACACTCAAGTAAAACATCAATTTAATCATACTGCTGTCTTTCAACACAAACTTCTTTCTTCAACTAAAGAGGCAATCAGCTGGAATACCTTTCTTTATATATTTATTTTTATATTTATATATTAGAAAGTACATGTACCAACAAAATTTTCTAGAATCAGAGCAATGCACTTAAATTCCATGACTCTATGAAATTAAGATTTATAAATTAAAGAAACTGATATCCTGAAAACTTGTGTTCTTCCATGAGGATTAGAAACAACTGTGGCCAGGATAGATAATTCTTAAATATAAATACAATTTAAAGAAATATCATGGTTGTGATGTTAAATCTTTCTATAACTTCAAAATAAATAAATAAATAGATAGATAGATAGATAAATCAGTAATGTCTATGGCAAAAGATGACCTAAAATGAAGCTGCAAAGGCTACACACTTCATCTTCAGGAGGGCAGTGAAAAGGAGTGAAGAACACAAGACCTGAAGAACTGATGAGTACCTCTCAATAGCAATAACTATGCAAGAAACAGATCTAACTTCACTTATTTTTACATTCAGATTTTGGGGTTTAGTTCATTAGGTAGTTAAAGCATGTTTACAATCAGGTGTGTTATCAAGTCACATTCATAAAATACACTTTTTGTGACTGGTGTCTTTTAGGCCTGTCTATTAGACATTTGTTGTTATATCAAACTGAGACCATTATTTGCAGGAATGGTGAGGGATTTCAGAAGAGGAGGAGATAGTATTCCCAAAGGTGATCAAGCAATTTGATTGCCATTCAAATAACAATAAAGGCACTGGCTAGATTATATACAGTGGTGCTACTCATTTAAACATGTACTGCTTAGTTTTGTTAGGTAAGCTACAATTTCAGGAAAAGTAACACTATGATTTTACTAGAACTTTACTGTGCTTTACTATAATTGTTTTGCTATACCAGACACAGACTGAATGGTTCCAAAGGCAGTGAGCCAGCGTTACATATAGAATGTGGCAAGTCTCAGTACTGAATTTGTGAACATCACCCACTGCTATATGGATTTCCCAAGTAGGGCAGGAAGCTGGAAAGTGATCCATATATTCGTTAAAAAATAAATAAATAATAAAATCACAAGTTCTTTTCAATTTAAGCTATTACTATTGTACAGATTTTTCCTCCATGAGGACACAAAGGTCTCTAAAACTTAACTCACAAACAATACATATAAATTTAAAGTGGTAGAAAATTAGAAAATTCATGGACAGGTTCTGATAAGTGAATTGTGTCTGAACACTTCCAGATGCTAACTACAGAAAGTAGACTCTGGCTCTGTTTTCATTTACAAGAAAAGACTAGGTTAATCCACCATCCTTAAGTTGGCTGTTTACTGTGTATGTGTACGACTCTGTGACTGTTTAACTACTGTAAGCTGTGTTCTACAGTATTCTTGAAATAAATAAATTTGTTCAGAATTTGACATTCTTGTGGTTCCTTCCATTCTGTAAAACTCTGCTTGTATTGCTTCATTAAGATGTTCTCTTTGGGACTTTCCAGATATCTCCATATCAAGGAGGGCCAAGAGTGATGAAAGTGATCAGATGATTGCTAAAAAAGATTAGCTTGGTTGGGACGAAAGTAATACAGATTTCATCTTGTATTATATTGTCTCAAGACTGACTGCATGGTTTCTTCTTTCAGAATAAACAAATCAAAATTGGAGCAACAAGACATTGCAAAATTCTTACCATCAAACCACATGTTAATCACACCAAATAAAAAACGTAACTAACTGATCAACCTAAAAGAGTGATTTCAAGACAATCCATGGAATTGAAATTTCTGCAAACTATTTGCATTTACATTGAAAAAAAATACCATTAGTAAGTAAGAATATGGGGAAATAGACTGCCATGTATTTTTCTATGAAAAGATGAAATGACAGAATCAATAAAAGATTTGTATAACACATGATTGATAATCAGATTTCCAACAATCTTTTAAAGAAACTGAAAAATACCCACTAAACAGATTAGATTTTAATGAAGATTATTAGCCTTGACAGAACAATTACTTTATTATTTTCCTTTCTCTGTGCATTTTTAATGAAAAGTGACACTGAAATACGACCGGCTAAATATAAACCCATGTTGCAAAATAACTGAGGAATAGGTTTGTGACCTTCAAAACTCTTGTCTCTCAGGCCAGTGGGGAAATTCAAACAGCAGAGAATTTAACAAGTTCAATTTTCTTAGCTGAATATAATGTTTTTCTCCACAGCAGAAGAACTAGTCAGCTTCTATACTTATCTGTGGACAATACAAAGGCACCAGAACCTCAAAGTGCTGTCACAATACCAACAGTATACCAATCCAGTAAAGACTGGAAACCTCATCTCTAGTCTCTGATCTTCACTCATTTCTGAGGGCCAGGTCAGCTACTTAATTACAGAAATTTCAGGACAGGAAGTGAGGACTATCACAACCATTAAATCAAAACTCAAGTAACTGTATTCTAGCTTGTTGCTCATAATGATGATCCAGAAGGATGATAAAGTAAATTTGTAGATGAGAGAAATCTACTAAAAGTGGCAAATACAACAGCTCTCCCTATGTCTTATGAGATTTTTTACAACATAAAGTAGCTGCAGTATGTGTTTTTTCTTCATTAAGCAGGAAAGAGTCCTATGAGAGAAAAGTTGAAGAACTGGGACAATACAAGTCCAAGTAATGGTACATTATCATCAGACTCCCCCACAACACACTGGCATGCCCTTGCAAAGGTCTTCCACACACAAACAGAACTGGCCCAGCACAGCATTATTATGAAAAAAAAAAAAAAAAAAAAAAAAAAACTGTGCTTAAAAACTAGAACAGAGAGCATAAGAAAGAGAAACTCTAACTTAGCACCTGTTACGGTTGCCTGAGCATCTACTGATTGACTGAAAACTACTCATTTTTGGAAAAACTCGGTGATTCTGCAGTTGTGGAAGATACCATACAACACAGTTACACCAGAATCAACTTCTGGTAATGCTTCCTGAAGTCACAGGCTGCAGAGTTAGCAGTTCTGTCATCCTTCACAACTGTCATCCCCACACCAGTATTTTCTAAGTTATGTAAATGCACAGTACATCAAAACGCAATCAGCCAACATAAAAAAAATCATGTCATGCCCTGGAGAGCTCTCATGTTAACAGAAAAGATATGCACTATATTACGGGGCAAAATGTCTTTGTTACATTTTTCCACTGCCACAGTGCAAAGCTGAAAGCTCATAAGCATGGCAGGAAACATAAAGAGAACGAAAACTGGAAGGAGTGCATATTGCACAGTCATTTTGCTTACAGGACTCCCATTTCCCCGCAAATACAACTTCATGGATACTGTTAAAGTAAACCCTAGAAGGTAAGTCAAAAACAAGCAGTGAGAAAGGGGGAAAGAGGTGCACTCTCTTAGGTATTGTTTAGCTCCTCAGGTATTTTGGAGACAAATACTGCTATTCTCTTAGGAGACAATTACTGCCAACAAGATTTCAATTGCAGAATGGGATTAAAGGAAGAAGTCTTGCTTCAATCCAAATGCTTCTCAAATTAGTAGTTGTAAACATGTTTATTCAAGATTCTACTTTCACTTATGATGTTTTAGGTCCTAGATACATGTACATTTCTCAGAGCTTCTAGCCATACACAACTACAAGGAAACTTAACAGAAGATGGAAGCAGTAATACTCTCTGAAAACAGATTTCAAAGGAGACTATTAAGTATGCTGCCAACCAACCCCTGCATCTCCTATAAACACTAAGTTACTTTTCAGAGCATAAATATGTCTCCTGACTTTTCCATAAGAAACACATCAGAATGTCACTTACCCAGCTGTAACATACCAGTACTACTGAATTTTGCTTCTTATTAGTAAGGCAGCAAACAAGCACTTCTGCTGTTTTCACTGTAAATACACCTCCCACACACTATTGCTACCCACAGGAGCTGCAACTAAGAGATCTACAACATCATTAGGCTGCTAATAATTTGGATCTATCAGCAAATACAGCCAAAATATTTTTTTTCCTCCCTTACTTTTTCTTCTATCTACAGTCAAAAAAAAAGAGAAGTCCCTTTGTCGTTTGTCAGAAGGCAAGCCCCTCTGACTGCTGTGTAGTTATCAAGCTGTGAGAAGCCACTCAGCATCATGAAAAACCAGCAGACTGAGCATCACTGTAACCTTGCTGGTCTTACTAAATTCCCACTTTCACTTATGAGCTAGCAGGTGTTTTGCCAGTGTAAAATCAGTTGAACTCTCCTTACAGAGCATGGGAAATGTAATGCATTTTGCTGGAAAATGCTTAAAATATTTGGGTTTGTGTCAAACCTCCCAACTTCTCCTTTGATTCTTTAGGCTCACAGCACAAATTATAAGATTTTTTCACTGCTACACAGCTGTTACAACAGAGCTGATGTGTGTGTTGGCACTTCAGCATAAAGGTGGCACACAGCTTTGCTGCCCACACTAGATGAGCTGGATTGTAATCACTGCAATCTGTAACCACCCTGACCGAGGGGATAGGAAAGAGAAAGCTTTTACAAAAACAAGTGCCCTCCTTTCTCCAAGATGTAGGAGAGAGGTGATTCCCTTACATTTGACTAGCAGTTTGATAGGGTGGGAAAGCCTAAGCCTGTGTAAGAGCCTTTAGCATTTTGGTACAATATAAAACTGACTTTTATATTTCCAATTGTGCTTCAGTAAAACTCTTCTCAGTAAAGCAGAGAGTTACTTTCACTTATCTTCTCCACTTATGCTCAGAAACGAGGAGACTTGCTCTGATGGCTTAAGGACAGGGTTTGTTCTCCCTTTGACACTTGAGTGTAATTCTCATTAATGGGAGAGGGAGTTTTGTGTGTGCACAAAGGGGAAAATTAGACCCATATAGCCATCATAGTGCAGTTTCTTAAGGGACTCACCACTAATCACTACATTTCAGCAACATCCACTTCTTCCTATTAATTTGTTTTCAGCTTGTAAATTTCCAAAAGAAAACATTGGTAAGCAGAGCTCTCCTTTGTGTATCAGCAATGCTTTGACCTCTTTAGGAACATAAACCTCTGCAGCTAGTCCTTGAGTGTTTGCCCTGGAAGAGTCTTAGACAGCTCCTCTAGAGCACCTTGTTACATTCACTTGGAATTAAGTACTACAGAGCAAATTACAGAAACTGAGAACCCAACTGTCATATTTTTCTAAGAACATCTGCCTCTGAAAGTACAACCAAGTTAAAATAAATTAAAAAAAAAAAATAGTGAAACTTCTCAATGCTGAAGAAGTAATAAGGATCATCACATTTGGAAGATGCTTTAGGTACTTGAGACATGACAAAAAACAGTATAGGTATGGGATGAAAATGTAATCAGTATATTGTTTTAAATGCAAATTTGTGAGCTCAAGTCAGTCCTGAGACAATTAGACTGTTTCACTCAATTTAGTTTTTAGATTAATCATTAAATAAGTAAAACTGGCAAAGTCTGGAAGATTTTTTCCACATGAATAAATCAGAGCAAAATCCATGTAAAAATTAGAAAGTTTCATTACAGAAAAAGAACACAGATTATCACAAAACTTCTAAATAGATAAAAAATAAAACCAACACAAAGTAAAATCAGAGAGCATATTTTAAGTTTTTAATTTTCTCATTTGCAAATCTAACTTGAAAATAAAATAGCATACAAAGTTTGTGAAGCATAAAAGTCAATATGGTCTCCGCATGGCCAAACCATCAAAAAATGTTCCTGAGAAAAAATGCATGCCATATGCAAACAATGATCTTGTCCCAGAAAACTATCCCAGTACAAGGACAAATACAAAGACTTGAACAGATTTCCAAAAAATACCCAACCAAAAATAATAAAATACAAATATGGACAAGTCACACAAAGAAAAAATAGGATCATCAATGCAGCCAACCTTAAAGGAGAAATTGATACCACAGAACACTTTATGACAGAGCGCAAGAGAATTATTTTTTTTCCCTCAGACAGCCATAATTTATTCAAGAAAATGAAAAAAAAAAAAAAAAAAAAAGTGATAGAGCAGGAACTGCAGCCCACTTTATAGGGACCTGGTGCTACTTCTGTTATATACCAAGTGTCTTTGCTCATTTTCTGTAATGAAACTTTAAAGATTTACTTTCTAATTTTGATATAGATTTTGCACTACTTTATTCATGCAGAAAAAAATCAACATCCCTTAACGCCATGAAGGACATATCTCTTTCTTCTATCCTTTGGCACTATTGTTATAATCTAGCATGGCAATGCAGCCTGATGGAAGCAACAAGGAGAATGGTTGTTCACATACTACAAATTCTGCAGTATTTTTTCATATGAGATTGCTGGATCATTAAAATCTGAAAGTTTCATGGCAGTACCAATTTTTAATATCTAATTCCTAAATGGGAAGGTTCATTTTAATTCTTCCAAGAATTTTCATTATTTCATTCCTTTTCAAAACTGATCTTAATTGATTTTATTGAACTAGAATTTCACCAAGATGGAAACTATTCTTCTGTTTGTTTTTTGCGTTTTTTTTGGTTGGTTGGTTGGGTTTGGTTTGGTTTTTCCTGGGCCAACTGTATTTATTTTTATATTTTGTGTTCAGAAACCATAGTAACAAAGTATAATAAAGTGGACATAAAACTGTAATAAGAGAAATAGCCTACAGAAAAAAAAAAAAAAAAAAAAAGAGTGTAAGGATAGAGAAGGGATTGGAAGTGACAGGAGAAAGGCCTAATAATGAGCATAAAAAAAAATGGGGAGTGCTTTGTCACATTTTAACACGAGTAGTAGATATCATATTTACTCCCAACTTGTTTGACTAAATTATTTCATGACCTTGGGCAAAGACTGTCTTAATCCTCTGTGGCATATTTATTCCAGCATCTATAAAACAGATGTCATTCCTCTGCCTCTGTCAATATTTTTCCCACCTATCTACTAAGGAAAAACATAAGATTCTGGCAAGAAGGTAAGTCAGATTTGAGTCAACTTAATTTGTTATGGTGTATGCCATTTCTTGTTGCAGATCTTTTTCTGTTATTGCTTTACTATAATACCTGTAATATACTACAAGAAATGATGACGCTCTATCTTTACACCCATAGAAGAAATGAAAAGTAAGTTCCACATCTTAGCCACATTAACTCTGCCTGTGATGATAATCCAGCACGTACAAATGCCTCATTCTAAAAGACAATGAAAACATTCACTCCTATAAATCAAAAGATGTCCTAGGATAAAACAAACTGGCAGCCAACAATTTCAAAAATGAAAGACACAAGAGCAAAGCCAATCCTATGCTGATCTAATAGTAGCCTGTTTGTGCAGTTTATTCTTCCTATGAGTGCCCTGTTTTAAAAGAACATAAAAACTCTCTTGTTAAATTAATTTAAACTGAAAAATAAGGCACTTGATATTCCTTTAGCTATACCATACCTTACTTAGAGCTACAATTTCAAAGTAAAGTTTCACCCCAGAACAGCCATGTTTGTTTTTTATCAGTTTCTAAACATGTATGTTATCACTATTTCTTCAATTAGACAAAAGAGATTAGAAAGATAACCTTAACTAAAAACAAAACAAAATAAAATAACCTGCCTAATGGATAATAGGAAGTCATATCCCTATTGTATCTTTTATGCTGTAGTATTGAAAATTAGAATTACTTTTTCTTCCACCCCCTAGAATAGCCATTTTTTGGATGCCTCATAAAATAGGATAAATGCACTTGTACATGGCAAAAAATAAAGGAATTACCTTAGTTTTACTAGTATAGCAGTGGGCCAGAAGCTGTCTTGTCTTGGCAAAGAAATTGAATGAATTTTCTCTTTTCTCTTCAGCAGAAGAACCTGCTTCTTTTCTCTTTATTCCTCTCTGTGTGGAATTTAGACACATTGAAAAGATCCCCTCAAACCTCCTCTTCTCCAAGCTAGGAAGTCCCAGCTCTCACCAGATTGAGTTCCAGATGCCATTTGGCTCTTTTTAACCCCAACCTTGCACATTGAGGCACTATCTCTGTATTCCTCATGGGTGACCTGATCCTGCTTCCACATCTTGTAAGCTTCCTTTTTGTGTTTGAGTTTTGTCAGAAGATCCTTGTTTATCCATGCAGACTTCTGGCCACCAAGTCCCAAATGGGGATGCAATGGCCCATAACAGCATCTGTCCCTGAGACACAGTGACAGAACAGCCGGGGCACCTGGGGAGCCTGGGAGGAAGCTCTCACCAACCGCTTCCTCACTCTTCCGTTTCCTTCTTGCCAATACCTGGAGACTTCACCTCTGCACTTGTGCTTAGCTCTCAGTTTGCCATCTGGAGCAGGCAATTTCTTCAGGACCCAGCCATCACTGTCCTCCCATCCTCCCAGTCACATCTTGCACACCTTGGGGGCCGACTACAAATGTCTTCAGAGCAAGGCAGCCAGGCAGCTCGGGGGAAGGCTCTCACTACTGCATCTGACAACATGTGTTTTCACTTACATGAGAACAACCTAACCCAGCAACTTCCACAGCTTTGTAAGTCATGCAGTGCCCTGCACGCAGCTAGGATGCAGCCCACGAGCAAAGCATATGGCCTGCTCTCAGGGCTGCTGCAACTGTCAGCCCTGCCCCAGTCACCTGCCACTGCCATTTCCAGGGGATTGGCAGGAAGCACAACAGAGCAGAGGCCCCGTGCTGACCTGGAAGTGTCAGAGGAGACACAATCAGCACGTCTCCTGTTCTACCTGTCACTTCAGCAGGGTCACAGTGCTCATAGAGCTGTGCCTCCATCTGAAAGAGACTGTTGAGAGTCACTTCCGGCTCCAGCCTCCATTGAGCTCCTGAGTCCAGTGGGACACAGAATGTCAACTTTTGCTCCAGTAAAATAAAGCCAATTAGCTTCTGTCAGCAGGCCCTTACCACTTGGAGAGTAAAAAGATTCTGAAGTCCTGTTGATCTAAGAAATACAGTCTTATTAGTTAATCTCCAATTTTCTTACTCCTTTTTATTCTCTACTGTGCTTTCATATACTAACTCTCCAAAGGGATATATTCCTATATGTGAGTTCAGGAGCTCCAGTTTACTGGAAAGTTCAATACAAAACTGTGAATGTACAATGCATACATTTAGTGATTAGTCAGCAGGTATGAGTTTGTACATGCATACAGCACCTAACAGGCATTTGCAAAAACACTTTTTGCAGCCTAAGCATATATATGGAGTACAGGACAAGGCCACGTGAGGGGAAACAGCGCAGAGATACTACATGAGCAAAAAGGTTAGCAATATTTAAGGCATAATTAATGAGTGCTAACTAATTACAGGGTAGGGCTGCAGTAATAAAGGAGAAGAAGGGGAGTGCAGCTTAACCCACTCATTTGGTTATCTGTTAGGATTTAGTAGTATGTTAATCACAGTATGCTGACAACATATAAATATTAGACACATTAAACAGCTATAAGACATTTACTTCTCATGCAATGTCCAATACATATCTATATGTTCCCAACTGACTTATTTCCCAAATGTTAACTATACTATTAAACTCAAATTAAATACCTAGTTCTATGCACTTATGTAGTGGATAACTTTATTGCATGTATTGTCATTACTAAAAAGTAATAATAACTAAAAAGTAATTAGCAATAATAAGTAATAAAATTTATATTGCTAATTAGTAATATTACTAATAAGTAATTAGTAATAAAAAGTAATAAAAAAGTAAAAATAACTAAAAAGTATTGACCAGCAGTTAGTGTAATGTTTAAAATATTTGTACTTTATTTTTCTGTTTCTTAAAACAGAAGGAACTAAGACCAAACACTGCTATAAACAGACCTTCTTCATGTGCTGCTGTGGATTTTTTTCTCATGGAAAAATAAATATGCAAACATGATTTAAAAGTTTAACAAAGTAACCTGGTACAAACATCTGAATTACTATCACCAAACTATGGATGCCAATGCTTTAGTTCTGGCTGCTGGATCTTACAGAAATTCACATTCGAAATAAAATGTAAAAAAGATAGCCGGTTTTATTCTGTACAGCTGTTTCCTCATTTTCACAAGAAAGAATTGTGATCAGGACTTTTATGACCTGAAATGCAGTCTCGCTACATCAGCTGGCAGAAGCTGTTACAGGCTAGACTCTAGAGGATGGGCTTTAGAGGCTGGACTAGCAGCCTCAGATGGGTTCAAGTATATTTTAGGCTAAAATCACTTATGTTGTATTTGCTGCTTATAAAGGGGAAAAGAATGTCTTCCCCGACCCACATCCTCATTCACAGAGAACATCCTCGATGTCTCTCTTGTTTTAGCCCAGTGCTTAGCATGTGGCAGTAAAGTTGCTGACATCGTAACAAAATTATCTTTTTAGCCTCAAAAGGAGAAATACCTGTATTTTGGCCATAAAATGTATGTGATGCTTCTACATCACAAGGCACCATGAGACCTTAGGAAATGGAGCAGAGAAGAGACTTTCTGAACAATTCTGTCCTGCAGTCCCTTCTCCGAGTAATTATAAGCAATCCTGAAGAAAGGGAAAGAAGAGGTACAGACTATGTAAAACTTTCCATGGTCTTTTAGGTCAAGCATCCTGTCACGAACATTCATGCTCATGACATCTTGTATCTACTAAGCAACAGAAGCCTGACTATGAGCTAGGTTTATAATGCAATTAAAATATAATTAAATAGGAAGACAAAAAGAAATTTTTCTCCTTTATAAGCTTTTTCTCTCCGAATCTCCTAAGCTGCTGATGTAGAGATGGCTGATAGAGAACTGGAGTTCATTGCAGAATTTTGCTTCTTGTTTTTTAAAATAATGTTGCCCATAGAGTGTATATATGGGATGTCACACCTAATAGCTTGTGCTATCAGCCAGCAAACATTTCCTGTCAATTACAATTGTTATATCCAGTCTGACCATGAAAAATTCACTAGTGTTCTTTGTTATCCACATACAAAGCATAGACATAACATAGATTTACACTCATTTCACTAAAATGTAACTTCTAAGTTCTTGAAGATTATTTCTCTATATTTTCATTGGAAGGTGGAGAGCAGAAAGAAAATAAAAAACATTATAAATCAATCAGTCACTAGTATTTTATTCCAACAAGTTCTCATTTGTCATCAGATTTTGCAAAGGGCTCTATTTCTTGCTGCATTACTCTTGATAACTTCTTGAAGTAAAACAGTGACCTTTACTTTGGAGTCAGTAGTCCTCTTGATTCTCTCAAATCAATACTTTCTTTAGATTGTTAAAAGAAAACTGATCTCTATTTTAAGGACTCTAAGTTAAATTGTTGTTTTTGTTATTAAAGTTTGTTGTTGTTGTTTTGTTTTTTAACCTGTTCTACTGAGCAGAAGGTAAGAAATTACTCAAGGCTGTTGCCTTTTTATTCCCCCAAAAATCCTTTGTTATATGGCAAGCGCAATGGCATAAACATAACAAAAGGCTTTCTGGGACCTCTTTGTAAACAGGTTTGCTTGTTGCTTGCTTGCTGTCAACTATTTCAACCATCAGATCAAAAGATAAAGACTGAGAAGTGATATAAAAGATAAAGTTTCTTACAGATCTTTTTTAGGGATGAGTGCCGTAATGAATGGTGAATGATTCCCAGTAAGATATGAAACCACTGAAGAAAAAAAAAAACACAAGGTTACATGTTTGCTTCAGTAAGCCGGGATTAGAAACTAGACAAGAACTGCTAAACAGGACTCCTGAGAAAGTGACGGAGGGGGAGAAGGAATGGCAAAATGCGAGAAAAAGACTGTAGCACCTTTCTAATCATTTAAAACAAACAAACAAACAAAAAACAAACAAACAAAAAAAAAAACACTTCCTTTGATGTGTTGAATGTGTTGAAGACATAGTATTTTTGTACTGTTATCACAAGACATGAAGGTTAAGTTAGTGAGTTATCCAAGTGCAAAATAACCTTTAAAAAAAAAAAAAAAGAATTTAGTATTGAAAGATGAAAGTTATGTATGTATGTATCTAATGTACATACAAATACTGAATAAGGTACTCTACCAAGGATGTAACATTCCATTGTGCAAACGTTTTTTTTTTTCTTTTAATTCTGATTTGAAATGTCTATTTATTTCTAAAGGTTAGCAGATTGTTTACAAACTTTCCCAAAATGATTTATTTTTGTTATTTCAAAACATATATATTTCCATTATTTCACATAATGTGTTAGTACTGAAATCATTAAGTGATGCAACTATAATTTATTTATTTTTTTAATCAAAAAATTGATTTTAAAAATTCTTTTCTTAAAAGAAGATAGTTTTCATCACTGATTTTCTCAGAAAGATTGTTCAGAAGCATTGGGATGAGAAACATCCAATTGATCACAATTTTTTAGAACGTATAAAAAAAATGGTGAAATACTGAACAAGTATATACATTAACTGTAACACAAAAATGGTAGCTTCAAGTGACTTTAATGCAAGTGGCAATAAATACGACAAGTCAAAATTCAGAGATACAAAAAGTTAACCTTGAAGTTACTGATGAAGTTCACATTTCTAAATATCCATACAGCATCATAGCTCTGCTTGGACATGCCTTGAACAAAATTTCTTTAGAAAGCCACTCTTTTACTCATGGTGGACCAGTAACTTGTAATCAGAAGCAGTGTGCTCATGACACATTATAACCTTATGACCCCAGGGATGGTCCATGTTCTTTTCAAATTCTAAAATCACAAAGATGCAAAGATGAAAGAACAGGATGGGAAAAAATAAAAATAAAAAAATAAAAAATAAAAAACCTAAGCAATGTTATCACAAACGTATATATATAAATGTTATCACAAATGTACATATATATTGACATATATATATGTTACATATATATATGTCAATATATATATATATGTTTATATGTCAATATATATGTACATTTGTGATATATATATATATCATATATATCAAAGATATATATATATTTGTGTTGGGTTGGTTTCCTCCTTCAACAGATGTTGAAGGCATGACAAATTAACCAACATGTACACATGGCATTTATTGATTAATTCTTCATCTTAATTTTCTGATCTTTGCAATTACCCCTTAGGAGCTCTACCAAGACCATTTCTGTAGCTTGCAAGAGAAATGTAAGACTCTTGCAAAAGTTGTAATAAAACCAAGATACAGAGCACCCACTCTTTCAACCCTGCAGATAAGGTCTTCTCTTCCTAGCATAGAAGAAAATCAGATTTGCTTGACCTGATTGGCAGTGACTTTTCTTCTCCTCAAACTGCAGGTGGTTACAAACAGCTTGTGTGTTTCAGAAATGTATTTAGGAACTGAATTGCCCAAATTAATAAACTCTTTCTCCTTCTCCTTCTTAGCATCTTTTAAAGATGGGTAAATTTGTGTCTTTCAGCTTTATCCACCCTCCAAAGGCTACCAAAGGAAAGCCACTGCTGATCTGAAGTTCATTCCAGCAGCTTTTGAATATTGTATCACAAAGTCATACTGAGCTAATCTGAAAACATTTTAACAACCAAAGTGTTAAGTGCAAAGTGCAACAGTCTTTCCCAAGCTGGGAGATATCTCACCCTTTTGTTATTTCTATTAATTTTGCTACCCTCTTGCTTATACTTGATTGTTTTGATGAAGACTTTTCTCTTTCAAAAGGCATTAAGAATATTGGCTTCTTAACACCATCTACTGAAAAGTCTCATATCTCTTGATAAGGAGGACCACAGTTTTTCTTGGTCTTCCTTTTCTGCTAATGCAATTAAAGAAGTATTTCTTATTATCCTTACTGTTTCTTGCTAGACACATCTAATTTTCAGCCCTGGTTTTCTAAGTACTTCTCTATAAATCAGTGCTCCTCTTATGGCTGTTCTTAGTAAACTAACTCATTTCCCTTTCCACTTAAAACCAGTGGGGAGCTCATGATTTAGCCAAATTGGTGTTTTAATAATCTTCCTCTACTATCCTTCTTCCACACAGGAATAATTTTGAGTTATGCTGTTAATGTCATATATTTGAAAGCAGGTTACCTTCCTTACTGTTTTCCTTACTGTTCCCCAAGAGATTTTAAAGTTTTATGTCTGCCTTCTTAAAACCTTTTTTCCTCTTTCTTTTCTTTTCTATCATGAGCTCTCTCTCTAGCAGTTCTCACCTAAACAATCTTCCTCGGCATCAGATTTTTCTAGGGAAGACTGGAAGTTGTTGCAGTGATTTCCCTCTTTTCATACTGCCCCTACCAACTATAACTCAATTTTAAAAAGCTTACCAGTTAACAAATCTGACAAACTCCAAGACTTTTATGAACATCCGCCACTTTTTTTTTTTTTTTTAACTCCCATAATGACTCCTTATTTAAATTTCATGGTATACCAAATTTTGTATTCTCTATTATTACAAAATCATTCATTAAAAACCATCACACCAGACTGCTGATTTCATCACCTTTTCCAAATTACTGAAATCATTTGGTCCCTGTGCTGCATGATAATGACTTCCAGCTTTATACACTTGTCCATGTTGCTGGTATTTAGCTCATGTGATCCTTTGATCTTTATTTAAAGCCATCTCATTAAACCAGTCAGCCAACAGAGATCCCACATCACCATTGCCCAGTGCTTAATCACACTTTTTTTAAAAGGCAAAATTTTCCTAGTTATATACATACCTCAAATACTTATAGTCAGATAATCACACATTGAATACTTTTTCACAGCCACAAAAAAAAGGGTATATTAAACCCAGATCTCTTTATCCAAATGCATGGTATCATACATGCTGTTCATTCACATCCACAGGCCTAAGCACTCTACTAGGCCAGTAATTTTACAGAAAATCAATATTTTTTAAATGTAAACTAAGATAGTCAACTACATCTAACCTTCAGGTGTTTCATAGTTGAAAAACTGTGCATGTATGTCATCAGGTATTATAGCCTGAGATTATATTTGATCTTTTGTTTTCTTAATGCATAAGTTTAATATAAATGGGGATAAAAAACAATATATGTCATGCTGTTAATGGTGACACCATAGGCAGTTTTAAGTTCTGCCCTATTGCTTAGTGTTTTGTGCATCACTATGCTGTACCACACAGAACAGTTTTACCAGATTAGTGTCACCTACTGGTAATAAAAGAACCAAGAAAATATTTTCCTATACTTTTTTAAACCTGTTCAAATCCTATTGTATGTTTTCCAGAAACAATCTAGAGTTTACTTTTAATTAGAATGACATGGGGAAGAGAGCAAATTGTTAGGATATATAATACATTAAAACAGTAATTCTGCTAGAGATATTATCTCATTAACAGAAAGTATCTTTAAATGAAAATAATCATGAGGGCACAAAATTCAGAATACAAAAAGAACAAAACAACATGCATCAGGAACTTTACATGATTACTCAAATAATGAATCAGTTTGAGGATCTATCTAGATTGATACTATCTGGAAACAGAAACTAAAGTGAAATTAATCTACCAGACAGTCCTAAAAGATGTCCTCACAAGATGTGGATGCTTTCATCCATGCACAAATTGTTACAGAGCACTATGAAAAGTTTAAAGACTAAGGATATGAAAGGTGTTCTCATTTTTACTGACCTATATGGCCAAATAATAAGCCTGTTTAACAGTATTATCTATTTCATCTAGGTCTGCTTGTTGATTATGCGAAAGAACTGTAGGAATCAGGCATATAGTTTGAAAAGCATGGCAAATGCCCTTAGCAGCATGTCAAATGAACAGCTTCCTGAACCCCGCAATGTTTCCTTCAGAAGTAAAGTGGTAGTAGCAACCTATCTATCACCAGGGAGAGCAAAGCACAGGAATGACAGAGAGGAGTTGGGACAAACCCCTTCCTAATATGTTCGGAACTTTTGAGTTTTGTGTTTCAGCTGAATATTGGAATGGAATTATCTGAACTTCCTTTTTAAATGAACATTTTCTATGCCAACATTTTTCTTTGTATCAATGAAAAATTCCCCTTGTTAACATTTAGTTTCTCTTCTAAAACAGAAGCCAACAGGTGACTACAGATCTACCACCTTATTTTTATTTTTTTTTTTAACCCTTTGGTGAAAATTTAAAATACCATACTGAAATGAAAATACTGAAATGCCATACTCACATCTTAATCTGAGGTCTAAATTGTAATTGAGGACTACATACAAGAAATCTCAAGATCAATTTTTTATCATAAAATCCCATTAAAACAAAAAAAAAAAAAAAGAAAAAAAAAAAGAACAAAAAATAAATCATATTACATTTCTCTATGAAGAATAGGAGAGGATTGGTTATGTTATGCAAGAAGAGGAGTGCAGATTTATTTTCATGGTAAATCCATTGGTTTCAGTCAAAACATTGAACTTAGCAAGAACTTATGAAAAAATTCCTCCAAAACTAACTTTGAAACAACGTTGTTTTTCAAAATCATCTGATACTCCTTTACACAAATCTCTTTCAAAGTCAATGGCTAATGAAGGGTGAAGTCAGAGGGAAGGTGAAAAGCATCAGTTTCAGTGCTTTTGGAAAACTTGTTCTCTTAATCAAAGTCTCCTGACATTAAAATGTTTCTCTAACATATATATATATGATACGCATATTTATTCATATATATAATAATTAACTCTATCAGGGATTTTTTTCCATCTCTGTCTTGAGGCCAAGCAAAGAACACCCTTTGGAAATAGTTTTGAGAAGAGAAGCCTGTTCCTAAAGCAGTAACAGAGAAGAGTGAGTAGGGAGAAGTGAAAGGAAAGAAGAGGCAACTGAATTTTTCAACAATTTTACATCAACTTTGTGCTTTGCTCTCATAAGACATTTTTGAAGTATGTCAAGTGAAACCAGGCTGAAATTCCCAAACCTATTCTTTTTCCTTGGGTACAGTATTGGATGTGGAACTTAGGATCCATGTGGATCCATTTTCAGTTTGAATGCAGTCATTCTGGTTCCTTATATTCTCTAGGATAGCTGGACTATGAAGAGAAGGGCTACTGTTCAATGTGGAACTGACAAAGGCAAGAGAAGGAAAACAAAACTGCTCCAGATGGCCTGTCAGAGCTGCAGACAAAATACATGGAGATGCTTATAAAATCAAATTAAGAAAGAACTGACTGCATCTACAATAATAGGAAAAACAACTTTGCCTATTGCAGTACAGCAGCCTTACAATAAGAGGCTTCAATACGCAAATTGCAACTCAAAAGCCAGGTGTGTGTTTATGAGCTCCGGGCCCTTGAAAGATGATAAATTTGCCATGGGAAATAAAGATAACTAGCTTTGGAGAAAGTTTGCTTTTATCTTCTAGCACTCAGACACAAGTAGCGCCAAACATTCACTTCTCCCTCCTCTCAGCTCCCCTGGCAATTCATCAGCCATTATGAACCATTTCAACGCTTTACTGGGTTGGGTCTTGGCTTGTGCTCGAGTGAATCTCCCTGCACATATGGGCACTCTGCAGGAACACTTGCCCTAGCACCATTTCTAGTACCCCACAAGTTGTCAAAGATCTTCCAGCAGATAACAAGCACCGATGAAAATATTTCTCCTGTTCCCTCAGTGAAAGAAAGATGGTCTCCCACTCCGTGTATGACATGAATAAAGGTTTGGGGAAAATGAAGTATCTGCTACTTTTTGTTACCATGGTGACCATCCTATTTGGAAGGCCAAGAGATTGCAGTTTGTCGACAGAATGATTTGTAACTGAGTTTTAGAAAAGTGTGCTGTTCATCATGTTTTGACTGAAACAACTCTTTTTTAGCTTTGTCTTTTACCTTGTCTTTGGTTTGCAGAACAATATGGCTAAAACTTGAGAAAAACTGTTGATGTTATTTACTGTTCTGAAGCCCCTGGCACTAACAAACGAAGAGGAATGCTGTACAGCACCAAAAAATGTCTACAGCACTTAACATGAAATGCCGTATCTCTCGGCCCCATAGGACCAAGGAGGAGACAACTTATTCTAGATGCAGTGTGCATTTCAGTCTGTCTGGAGTAAAAGATTATGCATCTTTGCTTCAAATCTTTAACCAAAACACAGACTTCCTGGAAGTTGGACTGTACAAGTGTAGCTGGAATAATCTCTGGAAGCTGTACACCTGGGACATTGACCCATACAAGAGAGAAAGTCAAGACATGCTAAAAATTATATTTATTCAGATCAATACCATCTGAGACTCATAGCTGCTCATTTAACACAGTAACACCTGGCACAATGGGGCCAGCACACTGAAGGTCCTCTCAATATGCAGGGCACAGGGGAGGGCTCCCAGCAGGGACCCCAATGACCTTGGCACCAAGTCTGGCACCTAAGGGACTCCAGGTACAGCAGGAGTTTAAGCATTTAAAAGCAGAAAAAAAGGACTATTGCGGTTACCAAGAAAAGTCCTGCTTCCCTCTGGTCCCAGATGCTGCACTTTATCCATGACACTCTCAACTCTCAGCCTTTGTGCCAGCATGACTCCTTGTGTAGCTGCAGAGTCATCCGGATCCAAGGCTGAAATAAAGCCTATAAGAAGGCCTGCCACACAATTAGGGAGGCATGAAAAGGGGGCAGGAAAATGGGCAGGAAGCTACAGCTGGCTTTCAGAGCCAGTGCTAGGCAGAAGCCCTCTCAACTCCCCTAAAATTTGTTCTCAGGTTTGAAGCCATAGTTCAACATTCAACATGTAGGTTTTAATGGCATTAGAATTAAAAAAAAAAAAAAAAAAAAAAAAGTTACCCATGTATATACTTTAGAATGTTTTCCATAATATGAATTATTTTTTCACATTTTTCTATTTATGCTACAGTTTCATAAAACTTTTTCTTTGACATTCATTAACAGGAACATATTAAAGCAAAGCAATCATCCAGCACTCTTAAGTCTGTGAAGAGAAATTGCTGATCCCTCAAGCTGGTCATCTGTTTCTCTTTCAGAAACTGCAGTCAACATTCTGGAAGGAATTACTGTGCCAAGAGGATTCATTCTGGTGCAGAATTTCTTAGCAAGAGATATTACCTAAAAGACTTAACAGGTGCTTGGCCACCATCAAGCCAGCTTTACCTAAAATACCTTGTAACTGTCAAAATAAAACGTCCCAAGCAAACTCTGCTAAGAATACTCTGATCCAGGTTTCTTGAATGTATTGTTTTAGGTGTTGATTGGTTTTGTTTGGAAGCCAGACTTCTCAGGAGACTTTACAAGGTTCAGGAAGTCTCTCCTTGGGAAAGGATTTTTGGATCCAGAATCAAAACCAGAAAAGCTGTACACCAGAGAACATTTATTAGCCCAGTGTCCATGTATCTTCTAGGAATATGAAAAGACAACGCACACATTTCTGTTCCGTCACTCCAAAATTCAAGGCGATTGCCTTCATTTCTTGCTTACAGAGTACTTCTCTCTCAGTTTCCTTTTGAAGCAAAAAGCTCACACACTCATCTTGACATAAAATGGAAGTTTTCAAAATCAGACACATGGCTTCCAGAGAAGGGCACTAAAATCCATCATATGAAGTAAGGTCTGCTTCCACATATTCCCAAGCATGTCAGTGACCTAGCATCATTGTACTTGAAAGTAAACTCTCCAAAAGAGTTAATTAGAACAGTAGCTTGATATTTATCAGGGAGATGTCATTCCCCAGCATGTGAGTTGCGTTTACTCTACACTAATACTGAGTATAAATTTCATCTTTTATTGATTTATAAATACTTCACACTATGTAAAATATTGTCAGATTATAATTCTCTCTCCATAAAATGGCAAACAAACGTCCAGCCATCTGTTCAGCTAATGAGAACAATCACCCAGGCTACTTTTCAAGCATAACGCATCCCAGTTTGAAAATGCTTTCATTGTAAGCACCTGTTCATACATATCAATTAAAATGATAATTACTCTGTTAGTGAATATAATCAAAATAAAATAGTTACAGCTCTATTGTTTACCAATTAACACTGCTGAATTCACTGATCATATATTTCTGTACTCATTTGTTGTTTTTTTTTGTTTTTGTTTTTTTTTTTCCTGACCCATTCTAAGACCAGATCAATTTCACACTAATTCAAGGCAATACATGTTTCAACATTTAAGAGTGTAGATTTATAAAATAGCACTCTGGAGGCAAACACTTTCCTGGATCATGTCTCTCTTCATGATAGGTCACATTGGCACAGCTTACCATCAAAAAAGAGGTGACTTCTATAAAAGGACCATGCTTTCTAGGATGAACAGTAAGAATGAAATGAACAATGGAACTCAGCAAGAACTGGAATTCTGTTCTTTGTACAGAGTTCTTACTAAAGGGTAATTATCAGACTTTTTTATTATTAACAATTACTAGAAATCAGCAATTAACTCATTATACAAATTGGATTTATGATGGCTTTTATAACAGAAGTGTTAAAACACTAGACAACTCAAAAACGCAGTATCAAAAGATATATTAAAACATCACCTAAAAAGAAAATGGGCATCTTATAATAATTTTAGAATTATTACATTTTAAATTCTAATTCTGCTCTTTCTAAGTAACAAAATACCTTTTTAAAAGTAGATAATCAGATCTCAAATCAGCAAACTAATCCATGTGCACATCTGAGAGAGAAACAAATCTCTGTACATATTTCTTTTTAGTAAAAAATACAACTTATCTTCCTCATCCTAGCAAAAGAAGGGTCATGAACATAAACAAAGAAAAGTATGTCAGAAAACCACTTTTCTAGGCAACAACAGTTCTTTCTGCAGAGGAAATGCAGCAACCCAGGCAGTGAGGAGCCCAATCCCTCCAACGCTCTCACACCTGCCAGCCACAAGAAGCTGAAATGTTGTGAAGTTATAGATCCATGTTATATTTCAAACATGGAAGCTGGAAAGAGCCTAGAAACATCAAGAAACCGAATCTTTGAAACTGAACAAAATTATCATGAAAACAAAATTGTTGCAGGAGATTACATAGGTTTACAAGCATCCAGACAGGTCTCTCTAACATTTTTTGGGGTAAGATCGCTTTCAGTAGGCTTTTACGACATTCTTATTCTTTCCCCCAACAAGCAGAAAAATAAAAAGAGAGGAAGAAAGGATGTAAATGTTTCTATAAAAATAGAAGGGAATAAACCCTCCCCTGTTAGTATCCTTTTGAACAAAGGTGCAGCTTCGGCACCTAAAAAGCCTAGGACTGGACTACTGAAGATGTGCTAAGAAAAAAATTACAAACAATGCTCATGTAATACTTGAATTCATGTCCCCCACTTACACAGACACTTTACTTCAGCAGAGAAAGTAGTCTCAGAAACCTTACACATCCTTTCCACAAAACACAATGCCTGAGGAACTGTTCTTCATGTGTCTGTCACAGTTTTGTTCAAAACGAATCTCAATGTAGAAGAAATTCTTCAAATCTGCATTACTTGCTATCCTGAAAAATCTTTCTAACGCATGCTTATACCTAGATGTGGGCCCATATTTTATGTTGCTTCCAGAGGCCTGTATTTTGTAGTACTTCATTGGTACAAAAGCCTTGCCTCTCTTCACCACATTTGTTGGCTGTTGTGTTGTTTAAAATCAGTGCACTGTGCCATTCCCAGCCCTGGCAGATGCTGAGTTCCAAAGATTCCTATCTGCTAAAAACCAAGCAGTTTAGTATCCAGGAGCCACACGAAGCTGAACCACGCCTTCCACCAATGCTGTATGGGACCCTCTATAAAGTCAGTAGAGATGAATGAAGTGAAGCCTTTTTAGAACAATATCATGTTCTTGCTGCATTAACATCTCTTGAGTTACCTCCTATGCGAAAGTTCAAACACAGCTGGCAAATGCAACATCGTACTCCTATATACATTTTCTAAAAGGGGCTTCAGGTATTATTGGAATTATGTTTCTTCTGAAATTGAACCTGCTGTGGTATTGATGAAGGTAATTGATGTTAAGAATGTAATTGCTGTGAATCTGGATTCTGACTTTTATATGACTTTAATTCATTTTAATGTAAACAAGAAAAGGCAGCTCTCCACAACGATATACTACATATAATAATATAAATAAGCTTCTTCCTTGCTGGCATTTTACAGATCTAGCCATTTGATGTGAGAATTACGTAAAGGAAGGAAGTAAATCCAGGTATTACACATAATCATATTGATTCATGGGCTATGGGACTAGTACTTGTGTGTTTGTATGATATACTCATTCAAACTGCTTTTTCTTGCACAATGGAAAGGGTAACTTCTTCATTTTCTTTAACAAGCTGAGAAACAGCTTCCAAATGAAAATGTCGTCATTTTCTAGACTAAACTGGTCTCTGGAAGCCAATGAAACAAAGCTCTGATTCTTGTTCTGCACCTTGCAAACTTCCTTGGAGCATATGTTTTTCCCCGCTTTCTCTGACTCTTACCCTCATCAGTTTCCAAGTCAGTACCGGAACTGAATTCAGGGGTCCTCATCGCACATAGGTTAAACGAAGTGACACATGAGGTGACATCTCTGACAGCTGTGGCTACATCAGATTTATGCTAGAACATGCATGGAACAGGAAAGTTTGTGATTCATATCCAGCCTCATCTTTGTTACCAGATAGAACTTGACACATCTATCAAAAAAGAAAACTATTTTCGGGTTCATGACTATATACCTTTTTTTTTTTTTTTTTACTCCAGGGAAACTCACTGCAAGTATTACAGTACAAAAAATAAAAATAAAAATAAAAAATAAAAGGCATTTCTATTTCACATACATTGCTGTGACTAGCAACACTTTATCCATAGGTACTTTTTCATAGTTCACTGAAATGTGGATGTCTGTTATAATAGATATTAAATATTTTTCTTCCTCTTTTTACACACACAGTCCATCACAAGTTGACATCAGTAAACATGACTATGTTAACCAAACACAACAGTTTCCAGTATAGTAGAAGTGCCTAGAAATTGACAGTGATTTTAATATTAGCTTTGACCAAGATAAATTCTGACATGACTTCCACCGTATATAAAACTCCCTAAAGACCCTGATAGACAGAACCCATTTTATGTTTGCAGAGCACCAAGTGCACCCTGTCATTTTGAAAGATTTGTTAGCCTTAAGTCACCCAAGCCATCATAAAAAAAAAAAAAAAGCTATTGTCTAGAGTACAGGAAACCCTGAATGAAAGAAATTTGATTTTTTAAATGGATCATACCTACTTAGTGATTTTTACTTTAAAAATTAAAAATTTCTCCTGATTTGTTTCCACATAAATAATTATTCTTGGACAAAGTACCCCAAGGAAACAAGCAACCCTTTTTTCAGAAAATTGCCAATAAAAATTGAACAAGTAACTGTGGTTATATGGTAGGCAAGTATGAAGAAAATATTCCCTTGTTCTACACCTAACATTTAAATTGTCAATTTTTGTTCAACTGGTGGAGAAATCGTAAGATTATGTTCTAAAAAGGCATTCACACCTAATTTAAATTCACAGAGATACAAGAAAAATTTCTGCATGGTCTCACCAATTTTCTCTCTGTTCCTCCTATTTCAACTTGTATTTTCAATTTAATATCTTTCCATGGATTTTTTAATTGCCTTTTGATCAACCACATGAAATTTGTACTGGAAATTTGATTTTTATTAGTTCCTGGTCTTTATGCAACTAATTCATTATATTTTACTCTTACCAGATTTCACATCAACTTTCACTCAAAGGTAACAGGTAACACCAAACTGCATTAATGACATTACTTAACTACTTCTGAAAGTCAGTCAAAGGAAACAATCCTTCAGTGCCCTAACCAGCCAGTGAGCATACTGAAAACACTACCATCAACTTCAGCGTTCTTTGGATTTTCTCCTAGATAGTCCCAGCACCATGTTGAGTTTGACATGTCAAATATTTTTTGTAGCCTTCTGAGAAAGGCCTTGTTTTGTTACAAATGAAAAAGTGTTATATAGCAAATTCAATGTTAATAAGAAGCAATTAAAAAATGAACTTTACTAACAATATTTGGGAGTTTATAACAGAACTGATGATACAAGTTCATAAACTTTTTTTTTTTTTTTTTTTTCCCCCCATCTTCATTTGGAGACTACAGCTGTGACACAGTGTCCCAAGACAGGCAATATGCTGAAATTCAAACACTGGCAGTGGTACCTAGCATCCAATTATCAACAGCTTACCTATTCATATTTTTTTCTACTATCTAGCTGAGCATTACTAACCAGAACACACTTCTGGTATTTAAGCGGTCATACCTTCCTTCTCCCTCTGGAGCTGTGGCTCCATTTGTTTCACCTTCAGCCTGGCTGCTAGGGTACAGTGCATTACAGGAATAGAGGGGAAGAAAAGAGGAGAGGAGAAAATCAGCCTTGGCATTTTCCTCCTCTACCTCTTCCTTCCTCAGATAGACAGGTCTGGAAACAAAAGAGCAGAAAACATTGTTTCTACATACATCACTAATCCTACCAAGTGAGTTTCTGGAGCCACAGTTCCCACTCCTACTGAGACAGGGAAGCAAAAGGTCCACACTGCATCATCTTGGGGAGCCCAGAGTTCAGTGAGAATGACAGCGTAGCGTTTTACAATTGCCCTAAGGTTTTTCTTTTACTGTAAAATCTCATAAAGTTCTTTTTGGGCCTACTTGTTTCTCATGTCTCTCAACCACAGCTTGAGTTTTTCATTCAGCTAGATTCAAAAAGGAACATATCCGGATGCAACCTCATCCTTTTTTCTCTTCTTCCAAAGGGACTTCCCGTCTTCCCTTTGTAGTATTCACAGAAACAGTGGTGTTTGCTTTCCCATCTGCTTTTTCCTATAGTTAACTTTAGCTTGTTTCTGCCAACAACTTCACCATGTTGGACTTACTCTTTCTCAATTAACAGCCCACCTTGATTCAAGCAACCCACATCAAAAGATAGCCTGGTGCCCACACACTCCTCGCTGAATATAAACAAGGTAGCTTTATACCATTACCTAACACCTGACTAAACAAATGCCATCTGCAATGAAATGGTACAACAGCCAGTTAATTCACCACAGATACTCAGGTCTGTGTAACAGCATATTGTCACAGAGTATAGAAACTAACAGCTAGCACGAGATCACAAACATCCCTGAGGAGAGAGATGTCATTTTGAAGGAGAGACTGACCAACTGAATGACAGGCGTTTATTCCGTTTTCCTTCACAGAAATGTTGATTATCTTCAACCCCTGACCACCTTGCTCCAAAAGAACCTGGGCAGACAAAACTGCTCTGCATCCTTAGGCTCAGGGTAGCTGCTTGGGTCACGGCACCACAAATAATAAATAAATTGCTGTCCTGCTACTTTGTCTTTCCTGTCATATTCCCACTGAGTGTTTTGAAATAGAGGTAAAGAAACTGATTCCAAATTCCTTGCTTGTACAGAAATACTCCTAAACAGAAGCCTAAGATTGCTTTATCTGTGCTCATACGTACTCAGTGGCTGATCCCCACCTGTCCTGGGCAATGCTCAAGTAGATCACAGAGCCATTTACAGCAAACTATGATCTATTTTTCCACTTCTTGCATTAATATTTTGTTCTGCCTTATGAACTAACATTTTGGTAGATGACACACATGCACTTATTTTATATACATATTAAAAAAAGCAAATAACAACAAAAAACACCTTTATAAGTGGAAACCTAAGAGCCACTGTCTAGTATCTAAGGGGTGCTCAGAAAGTGTCTTCTGAAAGCATCAAGAGACAAATGCTCTTTCAACAAATGTGGTTTCAGACAGATGCTAAAGACAAAGAACCCAGATACACCAAGTACCATTTTGTGTGATTTCTGTTTATGAATAATAAATAAACCAATTTATTTCTCAGGAAACAAAACTCTCAGCTGCAACCCTTATGCATATGTTCTAGCGGTGTGTTTTATTTAATTCCACAGATGTAATTAAATGTGTCATTCATTTGTTCTCCATTGTGATATTTCAGTCAAATAGAAACTGCTTTCAGACTTCATTTGCAAGAAAACTACTCTCAGACAAGAACCTGCTAACTTCATAGCAAGAGCGTGAGAGGTCTTCACAGGCATTTAGCTTTTCTCCCATCTATTTACAATGAAATTGAGACTAAACAGCTATATGCATGCACTTGTGTAAGTAAGTACCAACTTATCAGTTTAACACACTTATTATAGAATGACTTGACAGATTCCTTCCCCCCACATACATTGTGATAGATGATGCCTTCATGGCATGTTCCTCCTATTTCTGGTAGCTTATAATATATTTAATCATGCCTGTGGTTCAATGATACTCTGTGGTTTCATTTCATTTGTACGGTTGGAAAATGTGTGCTACTGGCAGTTATGTAATGGAGGCTGCTACTCTGCCTGAAATGGAAAAGAGGAGAAGGGCATATAGAAACTGTGAGGGGAAGGGCATAAAGAAATTGTGAGAGGAAGTGGAGGCTAGCGTTTAAGTCTTGTGTTTTAATAAACAAGTCCAGAAATCCAGCCTATCGAGGAACGTCCTGTCGTGTTACAAGTGATGTGGTTTGACTGTGCTTGAATTCAGCTCAGCCATCGTCTGCCTGAAAAAGCCCATTTATAAATGGGGTGGTGATTGCAAAATGAATCCTGGGAAGCATTTTTTCAAAGAGGAGGCTATTGACAAGGCTGTACTGCAAAAAGAATGCACTGTGAACAGAATTATCTGTCACAAGATAACTCACTGCAAGGTCAAACGTTGACCTTGCACTGATGAGGCAAAAGAGGCTCTCAGGAGGCAATAGAAGAGGAGTTGTTTGAAGGTGGAATTGGGCCAGATCAGCTTCCTTTAGAAGACTGCAAGCAACTGTCATTGCTTTCTAAAAGGATTAGCTACCAACACAGGATAGTTAGAACCTTTGGGGCTTTTCACCCTGATGTGCCAAAAATCAAGATTTTCCCATCTCTCGCCTACTGCACTTTGTTTTCAAGACCCCAGGAAAGCCTGCACTTTTCTGTTATAAAAAGGCCTGTCCCCCTCCTCACTCATACCAAGCATAAATCAGCTAGAGCAATATAAATATGAAGCACCAGAATAATTAAGTGATCATCCATTAGTATTCAGTGTGTGCCCAAGATGAACTGGAATTTCTCATCATAGAATAGTAACCAGAATTTCCAAAGTTCCCTTACTTAAATTCCTTGAAGTTCTGCAACATCATCTGCAGTAGCGTATGCTCCAGGATCTCCTTGGGAGCAATTCTACAGACCAACAGGTGAAAAGTTGTGTATGCTGGCCCTTCCAAATGCCTGTACTACTGCACAAATACTTCAATACCCCATGTGATGCCTGGGAGTCTATAACTCTACTAAGAGATGCTCATTTCTGTTAGACATTCAGCCTTCAACACAAAGCTACTCAGTGAGTCACTTGGTCCTGTCTTCCACCTTCCTGAGATCAAAATCACACTGTCCCTGGAAACAGAGCAGTATATTCAAGCATCCCTGTCAAGGCCTAGTGGTGCTACACATCTATGTATGTATCTAGCTGCTATCCCATTTATAGCAGGACTAGAAAAATTTTAATCTTTCAGTTAGATCTCAGTTATAAAATTAATTGTTCACAGCAGTAAAATCAACTTCTAAAATCGCTGTCTGTGCCTTTGATTAAAGCTTCCTTCTAATTAGATAATGAAGGCTGCAGTTTCTGTTTGTTTTTTTTTTTTAAGAGAAGTTTGAGTTGTTGATTAAATATTTACTACTGCTAAAGCCCTACTTTTCCTTAAAAAAAAAAAAAAAAAAAAAAAAGTAGATTTTAAGATACAAAAGATCTTCTCCTTTAATCTGTTTCTATTTCTGTACTTCTTACACAGTTTGCAGCTTTTTAATTCTCTGGTTTAACCTAATTGTAAATAATAAAAGAAATACTTAAACAAAATGTTGCACAACTACTGGTCAGCGAAAAAGTGAAAGATCCTAAAATTCATTTTCTGAATCTGAGAAAGTAAAATATCATCTTGAAAAGAAACAAAATTTTCCCGGCATTTGCCATGGTCTTCTTCTGTATTTTCCCCCACTAAATTTAACATGGATGTCATTATACATCATAATTCTGTAATTACAAGTTTCAGTGGGGAGATGACTTATAATTAGATGTAATTACAGTCATTATGTAAATCCAACACTATAAATTAAAATTTACAGAAAAACATCCAAAAAAAATCACAACAAAAAAATTAAACAGATCCATGGGGTAATAAACTCAACAAAAGGAAAAACACTAATAAACAAAGTTAAAAAACTGTTCTCTAATATCCTCTCTCCCTTCCCACCCCTCTCACCCCTCTTTGAAACTGTCATTTAGCATAGGCTTTTATTTTACTTTTAAACACATTTGCAAGAATAGGACCAGCTCACACTACTTACCAATCCATATATTAAAAGTATTTGGAATATGAATCCCTCTCTTTCCCCAAATAGAAGCATTCTAACCAGGTAACAGAAGTTCCTGGGTTCATTCACAACCGATGGCTGAAGAGCTAACACATTTCTCTTCTAACCACTGCCCTTTAACCTCCTTTACTGCACTACAGATTGTACAGCCAGACTCCTATCTTTGCTATAATTGTTTAAGTCCTGGATAACTCTGGAAGGCAACGCAATTGTGTGGCTACACACAATAGCCACTAACAGCTTAAAGCTACTCCCCCTGTACATTGGCAAGAATACATAAAAAAATAAATAAATTAAAAAAAAAAAAAAAAAAAAAAAGGAGGAGGATATTAGGAGTCACTCCATTCTATTCAAATGGAGCTAGATCAGGCTCAGACACAAGAATCTAGTCTAGAAGTTATTGATAGTCATTGGCTTAGCACTGCATCATTTAAAACTTTGCCACTGTGATCATAAACTTGCCAAAGAAATTTGGGGTTGTTCTGTAATGTCTCTTCAGAACTGACAGGAAATCTAAATAGTTTTTGTCTCTTTTTTCATTGCTGACATTGTCAGTTGTAATGACAGAATGAGGTGCAGAACACAGCACTTCATTGGGCAAGCAAAGGGGAGAATAGATTTTGATCTGTTCCTTGTTTAAACTATGGGGTATATGTCAATTCCTAAACATAAGGCTCTATTCTGTTCATAATCTACAGGTCTTAAAAACTGAAAGCTTTTTTAAAAGCTTAGCCACTCATGTCTTATGTAGGCTTAGCTAACTGTGAAAGTACTATTTGATTTGATGACTGAGCTTTTGCAAGGTGAGATGAAGATTTTTTTTTCCTGCCTGTGTCTACCAGAGATGCCAACCACTTTCCATCTCTCTTGAACCACAGGTGGCCAGATGTGCAGTCTTCATGCAAGTACTTTCAGTAGCAGCAGGAGCTGATCACTGTATTTCGGCAAGTGACAGTCTTTTCTGTAAGATTCAGCCTGTAATACTTGTCAATTCTCCATTGCTACTATTGGTGGGAGTTTAAGACACCTGGATATTATTGCATTTGGTATCATTTAAACAAACAAAAGCTGTATTCCATAAATAAAAATAATTATGCAGACATTTTATAACCATCCTTGGGACTTGAGCTAGAAGTCAAGGCCTATACAAAACATTTGCTTCCAAGACCAAAATGTGCAAGTTATGATTTTGTAGCAGCAGCATGTGGGTGGCTGTTGGTAAAGTAGCAGATGCATGTTAAAAATCCAGTATGGGCTTTAGGAAAACATTTATTCTTTCCCATAGAATAATTCATCATATGCTCATAGTCAGAATATCCACAGGGCTCTGCTGACCAAGAAAATGGGAGCCATTTTTGTACCACAAGGCTGTACTACCCACATTACACAAGGCAGAGCCTGGAATGGCTGTTGTTCAAGTGTATCCTGACATCTCTGAAGACCTGCAGACTTTGATCCTTCAGGACAAACAAAAAAGTAATCACTCATGTCGTTTGTTCTTATTACACTACACATGAAAAGCAGCTTTACCTGCTCTTCTTATTGTTCAAGCATATTTCCTCAGGTCTTCTTTTGTATTTGCTGAATCTGGGTCTCTGAAAACTGGATATTCTAAAAAGAGACAGTGTATTTGCCCTGTAGATGAATTTATCATTCCCTTTACCCATGCACAAAGCCAAAACTAAAAAAAAAAAAAAAAAAACACCTTATCCACAAAAATGTAAAAATGTTAGAAGATCAAAACCTAACCACGTATTCTAAAGGCTAGGTATTTAGGACTGGTCTGAATTCAGGTTTAAAAGAAATAATAGATGGCCACTTAGTAATACAGAAAATGTGTATGAAAACTCTCAATTCAAATTAAACCCAGCATGATAATTCATGCTAAAAACCACAGCTTGCCAGATACAGCTTTCAACATGCTACAGGTTTCATCAAACCTATACACATTCAAATTTGAAAAAGGTTTGAATAGTAAACTTGTGGCTGTCAACCAGTTAAGCAAAAATCACCAAGATCATTTTAATGCTGTTATATGCTGGAGCTGAAAAGGCTATTAGGTTACTGAGTAAACAGTTCCCTTGTCCCTCCTACCTGCACATTTGTTTCCTGTACTTATTCTCAGTTTTATTTCTTCGTTCATACCAGCACCCACACTTCAATCAGCCCACCCACTTTTCATCTGCCAAGCAATCACTCTTTGCTCCTTAAAACATAAAGCTACTTGGCAAGGACTCCCAACACTGTTCTCCAAGGATACTCTCATCTGTCCCTATTTTAACAGTGAACCATCATCATGGATGTATTTACAAATGCTGTAGTAGAAAGATTAGAGAAGCAGCTCCAAATGGGATTAAACTGTGTCCATGCAAGGATGAATAATATAAGTGAACATTCAGTGTTGCCTAAGAGTGCTATCATTCTTTTTCCACCTATATTCCTTTCCTAAGAGCCAGGTTTAGCTGGAGATTTGTCATGCACATAATACAGAGCATGAAAGACGGGGGAATAAAATTATATTTGGAAGAGGATGGAGATCTGGAAGCCAGGACAGATGAGCTCTCCACCTGATGCTGCACTGCACATTGGTATCTGTCTTTTGTGGGGATCAGTTTAGCTTGACGTCAGCTTCCTAGGATACATTCACTTCATCAAAAGATTTCTGAGAAGGAAGAAGAAAATCCCCAGACTGTGAATCCTCAAAATATTTAATCAAGTTAGGACTCAAAAGGAAAGGGGTACGCTGAGAGAAGAAAAAGCAGAGAATTACTTCCAGAGTGAAAAGAGTTCTGCAGCAGCAGGTACATTTCTCTACCAATATTTCTGAAAAATGGGAGAATTTGAGGTCCTCATCTGAAGGATGGGGGAAATCAAAGACAAAACTGAAACTATTGGTCTCCAGTGGGATAGTAAACAGATGGTACACTAGGTATTCTTCACAAAAAGTAAAGGTGAGCATTTGCAATATGGCCCCAATTTCAATAATCAAAGCCTTAATAAAAATCAACTCATTACCTCTTGTATATTATTAAACTCGAAAAAAACTACTCAGTGTAACATTTTCCTCCATACCTTCAAGGCTTTCTTCTAAGCCTTTTCTTCAAGAAAAATGGACAAAGAAACAAAAACTGCTTTCAAAATAAACAAAATACTTTTTTCCTCTTGTTACAGATTTCATTCTGAAACTAATATATATATATATAAATTTAAATTATGATATAACCTCATAGTAGGTCATTCAAGACCATCCACAAAGGGCTTTCAAGAGTCAACCTCACTTCAATCTTTGATTTTCCATGATGGAAATCTATATGGACCATATCAATCTGGTGGTTCACTTTCTCATGAGCAGTTTAGTGGACGCTTTTACTTTCTGCAAAAAGCCATGAGAAAGTGAAATATGAAACTGAAAAGTGTTCTTTATCAGTCACTTCATCACGTTGTTAATTTAATCTAAGCTAAGGAAGACTGCCCTATCAAATCATACGGACTGCTGAAATTATCAGATGTTCTGCCCTTTTCTCCCCCAGTACTGTCCGCAATACTTATTTTTAATCCTATGTTATGTGCTTCATTACCTCGCTACTATACATGATGAGAAGCCAAAAGTTTTCTAGAATTATAACAAAAACAGGCCAACTTAATAAAGACACAAACATTCAGATCCTTAAATCACATACAGTTAATCAATATTTTGGTTACAAATTCAGTTAAGGTTCAAAAATGTGCTTGGACTTCATTGCTGCTTTTATGCTCTATGAATATTTTATTACGTGTGCATTTTTCTAAAGTGTTTTCATTTTTGCAAAAATATCCCCAAATCAGTAGCAAGATGCAACCTCTACTAAAATTATTGAATTTTCTCAGATTACCAACTAAAAGACTGGAGGAGCAATTCCATCCTCAATCACACGCATGCAGCTTCTACTGGATTCACATCTACTATCAAAATATCTGAGGATATTGGGCATCATACATCTTCTCTCTCTTCCCTACTAAGTCAGCCCATGTTATGATATGGCTTTAGTATAAAAACAATCTTGCTAAAAAGTATGTTTTCCTAAATCACATTCATGTGGTATACAGCTGTAAGAAAAAGGAGGAAAAATAAACCAATCAGTGCCAAGTCACTGCATTTAGTTAACAGTGTGGCATTTCCAGTGGTTTGCCTAATTTCTTTTCTGATTTTGCACCTCGGCATATTTGCAATTTTAAAGTCTCAGTGGCCAGCCACACCTCTAGAGAAAAATCAGAATCACAGAATCACCTAGGTTCGAAGAGACCTCCAAGATCACCTAGTCCAACCTCTGACCTAACTCTAATAAGTCCTCCACTAAACCATATCACTAAGCTCTACATCTGAATGTCTTTTAAAGACCTCGAGGGATGGTGACTCAACCACTTCCCTGGGCAGCCTATTCCAATGCCTAACAACCCTTTTGGTAAAAAAAGTTCTTCCTAATATCCAATCTAAACCTCCCCTGGCTCAACTTTAGCCCATCCTCCACCAAAGAAAAAAGAAGCACTCACACAAACCCTGAGAATCTGCAAGCACTGTTTATCGCCTGAACATCTCGCAGGCAAGCCTGTGGGATGTCCGTGGTGTTTGGTGGCTCCAAGCTAATGTTTGCGATGGAGCCTGAGCAATGAGTAGGGGGCTCGCTGGGCTCTCCTGCAATGTTGTTGGTGCTCTCGGATGGTATAGCACAAAGACATGCCACAGTAGTCCCAGGTCTGTTCTGGCCAAGGTGGATCCACTTCCATCCATTCCCCCACATCTGGTGGATCCAGCTCCATGGGCTCCACAGTGTTGGGCAGAAGGCTAAGCCAGTCCTTGCCCGGGACTGCCCAAACGGGATGCCTTCCATCCCAAATATTTTCAGGCCAGGGTGCTGAACCTGGGGGTCGTCCAGTCCCACGCCTCAGTCCCACACCACCGTTGGCTTGGTTTTCATGCATGGGTCCAATGCTGCCCTCTGGCTTATGGCCATTGCTGGGTCCTGCATTGTGTCCCAGACTATTGGCATGTCTCTGCTCCCTCTGCCCATGACCCCTCTCCTTCTGCTCAGGTACATTCCTTCTTGGTGCTTCACCGGACTGCACTGCTGTCCTCGCACACCAAGGCCTGCTGCCCACCTTGCTCTCCTGGTCTCCTTCCTGCCGCACAAGCTGGCAGTCAGAGGGAGGCTGCGCCTCCCATCCTGTGCCCTGGGTTTATTTTTAACACTGGTTTTTAGGTAATTTCATTCTATTCTTTACGGAAAAGAACAGATGCAAGATGCAAGGTGCATCTTCAGCCTTAACTCCCACGTGTGCTTTGTGCTCCGAGTGAAGAATCTCTTCCTCACATCACATCTCATCTGAATCTCCCCTCCATTTGTTCAAAGCCGTTATTCCTAGTTCCATGGCTACACTCTCTGATAGAGTCCCTCTCCAGCTTTCTTCTAGGCCACTTTTATGGGTAAGGTTAGGTGGCAAAAATGCAGGACCTAGCAAACTGCAGCCTTATCTACCTTGTTCCACACGTTCCACATGATGTTTTCCAGCCCAGGCTCTAGCCACTCATCAGTGTTACGTAGAATCATGAAGGCTGGAAAAGACCTTCAGGATCATCTGGTCCAACTATCACCCTGCTACCGATGTCACCCTCTAAACCATGTCCCTATGTACCAGGTCCAACCTTTCCTTGAACACCCCCAGTGACAGTGACGCCACCACTTCCCTGGGCAACCCATTCCAATGCCTGACTGATCTTTCTGAGAAGAAATCACATACAAATAGTGTTATATAAGCAAAAGTTCAACAACAAGTCTGAAGATTTTGATAGGTACCAGATCAATAAATCTTGAAGTCTTTGATGGTTAAGGAATTCATGAGTCTACTGTAAAAATACCGCAACACAAAACATGCTACCTCTACTCACATTCACCTTCTGCGCATGTGTGAACAAACTCACTAGCACAGTCACAAATGACTCCACATACTGAAATTATTTCCTACAAGTGTTCATCTTACAAAGAGTCATTCTTTAATAGGACTCAGTCTTTTGGATCTCGAGGAACTGAAAGCCAGTGCTGTAGCTGACCTTCAGCAAAAGTCAGAAAGAAAGAAACAAGTGCAATTATAGGCAATGATACCTCCATAAATTCCCCTGACAAAACAGAAGGTATCCTTGAACAAATCTCTATGTCCGGAGAAGTTCCTTTATACGGCAAATCAGGAACTAGCTGATGGCATGTCCCATTCACACTGTACAAGACACTCAGGGCTATTCTCTCCTGCTTGTGTTGTTCAGTTTAAGTTAATGATTTAAAAGTAATTAAATTCAATAAACCATGACAGATTAAATAAAAACTAATCAAAGTAAATGAATTACTAGCTTCATAGATGTCTATTGTTTTGGGCTACAGAACAAAAGGAACTAGATGATGAGAGTAAACAAAAGCGAATAAAGCAAGAGGAAAAAGCCTTTAGCAGTTGAGACACATTACTACTGACTAAGATTAACTTTTCTGTCTGTTCCTCAGTAAAAAAAGACTCTGTATCAGCTAACAAGACAATCTAATGAGACCTATCAGGGGACTTCTATAACAAGATTAGGAGAAGAACCAGTAGCAAGGCTGTTTCTGCACAATCGAGAAAAGGATTTGTATTTAATTAACAGCATTTATCTCAACAGTCCATTTCTAAGGAATAGTCTGAAAAAGGCAACCAAACTATTGAACCAATTGGTCATTTAGCCACAGAAATAGTTTTAAAACAATAAACCTGGGATAAGTCTTTGTTGATTACTGTGAGGATATATTTGAACTAGCAATTTGGTTGGCACTAAATTTTAAATAAATATGATTTAGCCCCTTCCATTCTCCTTCTAAATAATCCTTACCCAGGACAAAACATATGCATACAGTTAAAATTACTGTGAGCAGGTGTATAGCTGAAGTCACAAACACAATAAACCAAAGATTTTAAGGCTGTTCCCAAATCTGAGCCATAATGACAGCAGCAAGTTAATGGCAGAATATAGAAAAGTATCATCCTCATCTGTATAATGGGTCTACTGAGACATGGGAATTAACTGCTAGAGCCTGAAGATAGATGCCTGGCAGTTAGTAATAAAAATAGTTTTGTACTAATAAGATTAGGAGAAACCTAGGAGAAATAAATGCCACAGAAGGATTAGTTTTAGTACTGGGATTAAATGTTACAAGTTTCCACCTCCCAGATCTACATTTAAATAATTCTTCTAATAATTCTTCACCATTATTTTTCTTATTGCAGCCTGAAAGACCTTGGCAAGTTCGTTAGAATATACTTCACATTTAAGTACAAAATAAGAAGTCTTGAAATATTTAGACAGCAAGTACATACACACTTCTGAAGAGTCCCTAAACTTGAACAGTTTAAAACAAGCACCATTTTGCACTGTTGACCCTAAAAGTTAAAGAGTCTTTTGTAGTCTAAAAGTAAGAGAGACTATTGTACAAGAGCAGTAGAAGTACAGTGATGATAGCTCTTTAATTCACATTTGTTCAGAACAGTGGAACCAGCATGTTCAGGTGCAATCTTGGGCTCTTTGTGAACCAGTACAGTCATCACTGGGGAAAAAAAAAATAATAATCATAGAATATCCTGAGTTAGAAGGGATCCACAAGGATCATCAAATCCAAATCCTGGTTCCACACAGCACCACCAAAAAATCAAATCATGGGTCTGAGACTGTTGTCCAAATGCTTCTTGAACTCCAGCAGGCTCAGTGTCATGACCACTTCCCTGGGGAGCCTGTTTCAGTGCCCAACCACCCTCTGGGTGAAGAACCTTTTCCGTATATCCGACCTGAACCTCCCCTGTTGCAGCTTCACACCATTCCCTCAGGTCAACGTCATTCTCTCTCCCACCTACCTTGGACAAAAATAGCCAACAGCCCACCAGTTACTCTGACAGAAACATGTCAAATATAAAATCCTCCTGATACTCTACTGGAATTTTCAGGGGTATTGTCAGTTTCTTTGCCATCTTATTTTGTTAATTTATATGAAATCATTATCATGAAGCAGCTAATTGGTATATAAAGCTTTCTGATGATATTTAAGCCTCAAAGCCTGTTCAGTACATAGGCAATAAAAAACTACGTAACTACTGCTGTCTCAAACTATTAACATTGTTCTCTCTAACTTTAGACTTTTGTAATATGGCTGATGGGTTTGCTGCAAGGCTCATAGCCATGCCAGATCTTTTTCAGACAAGAACTTCTTACAAGATCATTTCCTTGGTTTACTCCACACCACTTCGGAGGGTACTGATTCATTTCATAAATGGGTATATTTCTTTCACAATAGTAACTGCAAAGGCTTCAGAGCAGTAGCATCATTGCATGAATCAGTTCAATAATCAGATTCTGTTGCACTATATGAAAATAGCAGAAAGTCTCCACCTACAGAATTCAAATGGCATACATAACTTCCTATTGCACACAGACTAACAGCCTTCAGATAGTCTTAGATTAAGCACTTAAGAAAAATTTTTAAGTAAATCATCCTGAAAGCTTTTACAAATTAGATATAAAACAACAGAAGACTGGGAATAATTCCTGGTTCCTTTCAAGCTTTATTTGCATTTTCAGTAACAATCTGTGACAAGCCCCTTCATGGACAATCTTTCTGTCAATGAGTCAGTACCATCGTATTTTTAACACAAAGCAAAAATTAATTTACCATTAACACAAATCTTTCCTAAAGATAATGAAGCTTCTCTTTCTCAGAGTAATTTAAAAATTAACTCAGGTTTCCCAAGATTTAAGTTTTCTGTGAGCACTTCAACACAAAGCTCTTGCAAGCTGTTTTTTAGCCCATGAGGAACCAATGCTCACAGCTTTTGCACACAATAGTGCAACAGTTTACAAGGCTGTACTATCTTCACACTTTACTTTAGAAACTAAACTTACACTCACTTATGTAAATTCCTTCAAAGCAAAAGGAGGTAGAAGTAGTTCAAACCTTCTGAGTGCTAGATCAAACAAGGTCAGGTCTAAAGAGCTGCTGCAGAGGGCTGGAAGCAAGCCCTGTTCTTGCAGAGACATCCCTCCACTCCAGCATAGCCACTACCCAAAATCTTCAATCCTAGGAGCAGCGAGTCACTCTTCAAAGCTCTGAAACCGAGAAGAAGGCATCAAGACTAAGGCTGCCCTTTCACAGGGATGACAGCAATAGCTGACCACTCAAGGCAGTTGCACCTTACATAGAACTGAAGCCGTACAGACAAAATTCTCCAAGTCTCAGTTACACAAAATGTGAACTCAGAACTGACTACTTCTTTCTTATCATCACCCTTGTGCTATTCCCTGCACACAGTTTTAGTACTAAGCAAGAGTGGCTAGCCACATTGGCTCTGCGTCAGGTGGTGCACAGAGAACAGGAGGAAGCATGGAACAGCTCTCCAGCTCCCAGTTGTTGCTTCTAGCAGCCACATGGCATTAGCATTCTGAACAGATCTTTCCCCTTTACTTCATAGCATGCTATATTGATCAGTGGATGCTTGTACTCACCAGAGGCCTGATTTCACTGCCTTTAATGAATTTAATTCTCTCAGCTCCAGCTAAGCAACTTGACACCTTTCTATTACATAAAGCCAATCTTTTGCCGGCTTAATAATCTTCTATAGTTTTGATCATTAACAACGTGCTGTTTCAAAGAACTCTGAGTTCATTTAGAGAGACTCCCTCCACCCCCATGTCAGTGAACACCAGAAACCCTACCAGATTTTTTTCTTGTTTTCCAACTCTCCAGAGCATAAAGAAAGTCATTAGGTTTGAACAAACTGAACATTTCATTTAATGGAATCCAGCCTTACAGAGCTCAGATTCTAGGTATTTATTTAGTCTATCAAAAAGCCACTTTCAATGCATATCTTCTACAAGACTTGGTACTGTACTGCAACAGCCATGAGAGTTATTATTGTAACTGAATAATCAGACACCAGTAAAACCCTGTCTGCTTTTCATTATGGCACCTAATATTACGACAGACAGCTTTTCCTCCTTTTTATAATGGTGCTTGATAATTCTTCTGTAATCCAGATTCCCCCCGTTTCCTAAGAAAATTGGAATTGCCAATGGAAAACGACTGGAATTTAGCAGAAATTAACAATTTATCAGTCACTTAAATACACCTAATAATGATTTTGTAGCTGTAAAGGCTAAAACAAGCCCTTGAATATTTTTTTAGATGATTCCCAAGCAAAAATTTGAAAAGGGAAGGGGAATAAATGTTTTAATTGTTCACAATAAGTATATCAGAAAAAAAAAATGCTTTGCATATATGCAACACCAATTTCGGGAAGTCTTACACTGCATAATGCATCCAGTTCACAAATGAACATAGAGTACTTGGCTGTCCTGAAGTTTTACTGCAATCAAAGCCAATATGATGCATGTATATATAAAATACTACAAAAACAAAAATGTTCATATTTTAGTATTGCTAGTTGCACGAATGCATTTAGAGATTTGAGATCTGATAGTAATAAAATAAGATAAACATTTTGTTACATAATTCTGAGCACTCAAAATGTGCTGCACCAGTCACACATTAACTAGAAGTGTAAAAATGTATTTTACACATTTCTTGAACATATCATGCTATTTGGATTCCTCCAACATACTACGTCTCTTGGAAGGTGATCAAACTAATCTTACAGTTTCATATTTTCACTGCCTGAGTAAATTGTGTTGTAAATTCTATCTTGGAAAATACTATTTTACTCTTTTTCATTTATAAGAAATAGAAAGATTTTCCTACAATAATCTCATAGGTCTTACATAATGAAAGCATTGCCACCTAAATTTGCACATGAACAGGTTTGAGTCTCCCTAATCTTCAGTATCAACAGATTGAAGCAAGAAGCTGACATTTTAGATTTCCAGAAGAAAAATCACACCTAATAAGATATGTATCCTTTACTTTGCAAGAGATTTTCTTTTTCTTCAAATTGCTTGGCACAGTTTACCTAAGTCAGTAGTTTCTCATGGATTTGGATTTGTGGCTTTTTACTAATGTGGCTACACATACTGTGAATACTTCTGAAAACTTTAATCCCCTATAATTTATCAATAACAAAAAGAAAAAGAGAAACTCATTCAAAAAGGAAAATCCACCTCCTAACACAGGTTTGGATATCCAAGGCTCCATGTGAAGCATTACTCCCACTGTGGCAACAGCAGCTCAGAGAAAGAGAGAGACTGAAGGATCAGTAAATAGCATCAGCAGAAACATTTCTTGTTTTCCTCTGAGAAATCTACAGAGCACCAGAAGTATCCCTAGGTTTGTGACTGTTATATATGGAGTGGTAACTCGTGTCGAGAAAATGGTTGATAAAGAAGGGGGAGATTTGGGAATGTGGCCATGGGGGTTGGAAAGCCCCGTGGTTGATGATAACATTAGACTCTTAAAGATGAGGCCATGAGGAATAGAAAAGAGTTTAGAAGGAACAAAGAATGGTGATTCAGGAGACTCCATGTCTCCTGTTTCATGTTCTCCAGCCGCTAAGGCATGGAAGTTTCTGGGTGTTTGCTGTTGTTGTTACATTCAAAGTTGTTTGACCAATGAAATGTTGTTTTGAAAAGAACTGCTGTGGAGAGAAGGGTATAAGAGGAGAGCCTGCCCTCAAGATAAAAAAAGGCAACGCGATGTGATGAAGTTATGTCATCAATAAAGAAGCAGGAAAAAGGAGTGAAGAGGAACAGGCTGGCAGAATGGAGACCAGGACAGGAACAGGCACTTTGATCACCTCATGAAGATGGATTCGGCCAAAACTCGGCAAACTGTTCAGTGAAGCTCATACAGAAAGTCGCTGGAAACAGGCACACTGGAGCTGCAAAGAAGCTTGAGCTGAGAGAAACGAACCTATGCACACAGCCGCCCCTCGCTGGTAAGCAGTTGTGCATTATGGAGAATCAAGTCCTTGGAAACAAAGACTGTCCTGGTAACCTTACAGCTTATTCTCCTTATTAACAACTGGACAGTTTATGATCCTGAAATATGGGACCAAATTGAGGTCACGGTGTGGGACTCTGCAACTAAAAACGACATGGTTGCGGCAGGACTGCTCATCACCTGGCGAGCAGTCTCTGAGGCCTTAAAGAGCCACGTGAGACCCCAGTCAGAAACGTGTGGTTTGCCAGACACTGAGGGAGCTGTGGGCTCCTTTACTGATCCGACTGCTACGCCATGGGCCCCTCCGCTGCTACAGCCATCAAAGGCCTTTGCTGTTACGCTCCCTGCTGACCTGGACATGCCTTTTGACCCAGGCCTGTTGGTCTTGAAAAGGAGATGGATATGCTTTTCTTCGATCCGGGAGGAACGGGATATGTAAGGCCTGAAGACTGAGTTGCTTGACAACTTAAAGCGAGACATATTGTTCAAAAGGAATGGAAAATGGAGACTTGTTTGTAATAAGGAAAAGGAATGGAAAATGTAGACTATTAAATCTTGGAACTTAAAGGATTGTTTGTTACCTTTTCTGATCTTACATATGTATAGGTGTACTCGAGTTTAGTAAGTCATGGAATTTAAAGGATTATTACCTTTCCTGATTGTACATATGTATAGGCATACTCACAATTAGTATGTAAAGCGATGTTCTATATATTTAGAGTGTTTGATGTTCATGTGTGCGTGTTGGTGGAGCGTAGACTCTCCGCACACCCAGCGCTGTTTACTTGCCTTTTATACCTTTTATACCAAGTATAAATATTACTAGATTCAGATTGAGTTGAGGAGCACAAACATAATGACAATACAGGTACACAATGCACAAGAACACATCATCAGCAAAACAGAGAATCCCATCTGGAATCACTATGTCTTCACAATAACATCGACCATGCAGCAATTTGCAGCATACATGAAGGACATCTAGATCACCAGTTTATTTAGCTATGATGATTTTATGCACTTTTAAATGTTTATTACAATTCAGAGGTCATGCAGCATCAGCAGATTTTTTTAAAGAGGTAAAACTGCCCTCATAGATAAATTCTGCACAAACCAGAATAGATTATGCTTTTCACAAGTAAAGCCTGAATAAGTCATCAGTACATAGCATTTACAAGTCCTTCATGTTTATGAGATGCAATCGCTGTTTGGAATGGAGACCAAAAAAAAAAAATAATAATTTTGAAACATGGTCATGCCTCTCAGTGTGGCAAGAACGCCTGCTGCAGCCGCTTTATTTAGTACTCTGTTGGGCAGGATATGGTTTTGTAAAATGACTGGGAAAGAGATGAAAAGAAGTTTGTGATCTAAGTCTCCATGACCTTTTTGAGGCAGCCCAGGTGCAGTTATCACCTTTTAAGCTTAGCAATGAAGCAATTCTCAATTTGTATTATGGAAATTCAGAAAATATCAGTCTGAATAGCTAGATTCACACCAGGAGAAAAAGAATCAATTATTCCTTTTGACTAAAGTAGATGGCAGTCAGTAGTAATTGCTCTTTAAATAAAGTACACCATTCCCCACACAGGATTTAATCTTCTAGACAGAAAAAAAAGATTACAAGCCCGGAATATCCCACGCATATTTATCGTACTACTGCTGCAGCAGAAGGAAGGGAAAATATCTCATTTTGTCTAGACAGACAAGTCAGAAAATAGTTTTAGATTTATTTTTTTTCTAGACCCCACTGACCAAGTAGAATCTGAAGAGCTCATGAGTAAATATAGTTCCAGTGCACAGCTGCACTTTGCCAGTTCATAGAATCGTTCAGGCTGGAAAAGACCCCCAAGATCATTTTGTCCAACCTTTCCCCTAGCAACTAACTTCCTTGGTGATACCTTTGATTTGTGAATGTTTGTTTATTTTCCCTTAATTTCAAAATGAAATGGAGTTCCCTCCAAACTAAAAAAAAGAGAGAGAGAGAAAGAAAAAGAAAAAAAATAAAAAACATTCAAATGCAGTAAGTTTTTATAGTGATAGTCTCTTAAACAGTATAAAACAATTACTAAAACAGAAAGAATTTGAATTATTCTTACTATGTTCTGTTCCTTACTTACTTTTTAATCCAACCATGTAGTATTATTTTGATTTTCGAATACAAACATATGCAATCTGTGTAGGTTTCCAGCACTTATAAATGATACAGACATACACTTCTCAAAACATGTAGTTTAACCCAGTGGGCAGCTAAGGACCACACAAACACTCACTCCCTCCCTGCCCAGTGGGATAGGGAAGAGAATTGGAAACAGCTGAAACTCATGGGTTGAGATAAAGACAGTTTAAAATGACAGAAAGTGAAAGTAAAATTATATTGTTGTTGTTGTTACTGTTGTTATTGTTATTATATGTACACAAAATAAGTGATGCACGATGTGATGCATGATACAATTGCTCACCACCCACTGGCCAGTGCCCAGCCAGACCCCAAGAAGCGGCATGCCCCCCAGCCAACTCCCCCAGCCGTTATTGCTGACAGGACGCCATATGGTGTGGGATAGCCGCCACTTTGGTCAGCTGTCCTGGTTCCAGCTCCTTGTGCACTCCAAGCTTTTCCGCCAGCAGGGCAGCATGAGAAGCTGGAAAGTCCTTGGCTTTGTGGAGGCACTGCTCGAAGGCAACTAAAACATTGGTGTGTTAGCACTGTTTTTCTCCTAACTCCAGAACACAGCACCATACAAGCCACTAGAAGAAAATTAACTGTAACGCAGTCAAAACCAGTACAAAACATCATTGTGGCTTTTGCATCATTCTTACAGTCTCCTGTTTCATTAATCAACATCTACTACAGATCCCATTGAATAAATAGGGGTGCACAAACTTATAGCAAATGCAAATCTCAAAGAAACCAAATTTACCTATACAACTAAGCTACAGGATGAAACACAACGTACAAGAAAAGTGAGCAGGGAGAGCATTCAGGGAAGCATTTTACCATGGTAACATACTCACATGCTTTATGCTTCTATGAAGTTTGAAGGAACAGTAATACTTGTCTGTTTTCTAATTTATCCAGTTAACTTATTTTTCTTTGTTCCGCTCTTCCAATTCAATAATCTTAGTTTTCTTAATACTGACTGACTTTGATTGATAAAGTTTCTAGTATATATTACAATGCACAGAGATTTAAAAAACACGTTCATTAACAGTATAACAGTCACCAAGCAGATAGTCATCATTTAAGCTAAGCAATTGATTTGCAGTTAAAAGATTATTCCTAGCAATTTCACCTTCAATACTATAAGCTACAAGGTGCTGAGCCACAAACCCTTGTTCTCTATTCTCCCTTTGCCACAAATCCAGGAAGAATTACTGTCCAAGACCTAACCTCTCCTGGCCAACATCAACAAATGAAACACATTAGATCCAGTCAGGGTCTTTATTGTGCAATGTCTGAGTAAAACATCCTGGTAGAAACTCAGCAAAATACTCAGCCACATGCCTCTTTTAAGACTGATGTCAACAGGACCATCTGTGCTCTGTTATCTTTCTGCAGCCCAACACCAGTATGAGGTGAGGGGTGAAGCACTCAAGGGGACTGACTCTCTATCTCAAAGTTAGACCAGTGCACAACACATTTTGATCCTGAAGCTAAGTGCTGTAGATATAAGAAACAAACAATGCATAAACTGTATTCCAGTTATGATGTGACTAATGTTCTGTTTCATCCAACTTTACCAGCAATCTCCTGAAAAACTGTGTTTGCTGTTCTTTATGTGTCCATGCTATACTGAATAAACCAAGAAACCAGCAATAAGTATTTACATAAAAACAGAATTCAAAGCAGAAGGTAGTAACAGACTCTGAGAATGCAGAATTGCCTACTGTCTTAGCATCACAAATTTGCAACAGCAATACAAAACTCAGAGAGTGAGTAATTAATCCTGCAAGTTGCCCTACAGTATAACCAGCCTCCAGCAGAAGGAATCGCTGAAGTGGTCTTTGCATGTGTACGAGCACATGCTGTGTTACAGAGCCACTGCAAATGAAGCTTTGATAAATGACATGACCATGGGGGAAAGGCGTAAGGGGTTAATTATAGTCAAGTGCATGTGAAATATTTTGCTCTCCATGATTTTAACCTGAAACTAATAGTGCAACTGAAACTGTCACCCTCCTGTTAACGGCATACTATGATATCATTTATATTAGTTTTCCCTTAGGTATAATAAGCATTGTACTATACAGGGGCTGTTAACAAGGGAATTCAATAGAACTCAGTGGCTTATAACTCCTCTTTTATAAAGGTAATCACAGCAGAGATAGAGTCATAAAGACAGTACATTCATGTGTGATCTTGCAGCAGATTTACTCCTGTGAATACTATGAAAGAACAAAGGTTAAATATTTTGCAGATATTGAATTCTAAAGAGTGATTTGGACATATATAAACAGTGTCAGCAAAACAGTTTGTCCTATGAAAAGCCTAAAAAGAGTAAACCTACAGACCTTCAAGAATCAGAATATTGACAACAACTCTCACTGTCACTCCTTATCTGACTGCATCCTTCAGTAGTGACACAGTTTTTTCAACTACACGAGTAATTCAAGAAAGATGTCACATATTTCACACAAAGATTGCAAAACAAGAAAGATCCCGGGATTTTTTATTTTTTTTTCCATTTTGAAAAACACCGCGCACATGTAATTATGGGGAAAAGGCAAACTTTTCTTTGGATATCACTTACCTTCAACAGGAATATGCAGTATGAATGCAGCACAAACAACAGTCCACTTGGCCTCAGTGTGGAGGAAACACTGTTTGCAAAAAAATGGCTTTGGACTTGCGTGTACTCACAGAAGTAGACGTGAGCATTGTTTCCCCAGTCTTATAACATCTGAGCAACACTAAACCTAATAGTAAACAGTGAGTTTTTAACGAATCTCATAATCAAATCTACATTGCATCTCCCAGTAATATGCTAGATAAGATTAAAAAAAAATCACTTCCTAGAATAAGAAAATCAGTATCAAGTCAAACAATGAAAAAAGAAAAAAAAAAGAAAAAGAAAAAAAAACATTACTTCAACATCAGTTTTAAGTGTTAGGTTACACACAGCTGTGAGGATCATGTTAAATGTTCATTAGGACCTCTGTAGACTTAATTGGTATGTCAGTTACACAACAAACATAGGTGAGCTAGCAAGACTGTTTTCCTTCTTAAGTATAATAAAATGATCAAATTATGACTTTCTACAGAATTTTAAAATCTGGTTAAAAGCCAGCACATATTGAATTTCATCTGTTCTCTCTGATACTCATCTTCCAAGTGACAAAGTAACACAGTTTCATGCATCACACTGAACCATAACCCAAATAGACATACATTCTTTCTGCTTTTTTTTTCTGCCATGAAACGATTTTGTTTTCTTACAGCATTACAGCACTACACTTGCAAGCTGTTCTTTGAATAGGCCATTACCATTACTGACCAGTAAGACCACTATATGGCAAGAAGCTTTTTTTTTTCCTCGCTAATCATGTCTACAAGTGAATTACAGACTGGGAATTTGGGGAAATAAATAACATTCTACTCATTTTATGTGCCATTGAAACAAAAACTAGATCTTTTCCACATTAGCATGCTACAACATGTCTCTCTGCATAATAGTTACACATAATTACACATACAACCAGAGAAAGCAGCCACACAATTATATTTCCACAGCAGAAGAAATTTTCACTTTTACCTCTCTTTCCTCTTTAATGCTGACCTACAGCAGTAAAACACAGTGGTACAGATGCAAACCGAGAGCCCCAAACTCATATGCACAAAATTGTCCTATAAAATATCCATACAGTTGGATAACACATCAGAGACTGGGTTCACCTCTCCAGTTTCCAAGTAGACACAAATCAATATGTGAAGAAAATGTAATAACATAACAAGTTCCTCAGAAAGCAAGATGGTAAATATAACCATATAACACCCATGCCTTACCACCAAAACCATTTTAGATGCCTATCATAATGCTAAAAAATGTACCTATTTGAAATTCCAATATCCTGTCTATTCTGAGCAACAGATGTACAATGATTTTATACACAGAATTAGGACTGCAACGTAACTAAAAAAACTCTTGTACAAGAATGGAGAGAATCTCAAGGATTAATCACTAAACTACATTTTAATATCCACTTTATATTACTGAAGCCAAGCGTTAATTGACAATTTAAAAGGCTCTGAGGGATATATATATATGTGTGTGTGTGTGTGTGTGTGTGTGTGTGTGTGTGCGCGCAAGTTTGGTCATATTCACTTCTTCGGTCAAAAAGAAAATCTACTACATTATCTAATGTAGGCATATTTTTGTTCCATTAAGCAATCTGTGCTGAAAGTAATTCTGGGGTTATAAATCTAATGAGAACAAAATAGGTCTTATCGTATCTGAACTAAAAGGTGCAGTAGAATGGTTCAGAATCTGACAAGTACAGTCAATCTGATATTAAGGCACTCCAATGTCCCTTCCTCTGAATTCCTTGTAAATAATGGAAAAAATGAGGGCTGAGTTTTGAGGTTTGGTTACTTTTATTTAATAGACAATATTGATACATGAATTCAACAGATAGCTTCCTATCTTCTTTACCAAATAAACATTTTCACTTCTGATTTTTGAAAATCACAGAGACATTATTCAGAAATAAGACTGGTTTTAGATTGGTTTCACACCCACACAGACAGACTGACAGGGTGCAGTTCCAATGAAGACCATTCATGCCGTATTAATTCAGAAACCTGTCTTAGGAAATCTAGCTGTAGGAGTGAACCGACCCTACATTTGTTCAATGTATAATCTCTTATGAAAAGAATGACTACACCACTCTGAGATATCATGAAAAGAAACAAACAAACAAAATAAACATCTGTAAGCAGGAAAGAATGAGAACAAAATTGTTATAACACAAACAAAACACCTACATCCAGTTATATTGGAAATTGAGCTGAGAACTGATCACTTTATTATCAAAAAAAAAAAAAAAAAAAAAAAAAAGCCTAGAAAGAGCACATCACACATAGGTTTTAGCCTATGTCTTACAGTAAAAACCAAACCCTGCTGCTCACAGAATCACAGAAGTAATCCATTTGAAGAGAATGGGCCAATTTAGGAAAATACAGAATTGCCTGCTGTATTTCATGACAAGGAAAAGTAGGTGTTATCAGTGCTTTGCATCAGAACAAAAGATACTTTTTTTTTTTTTTCTTTTAACATAACCAGAAGAAATGCAACATGAAGAGACAATTCTTCTTCTATTTATTTTTATCCCTATACAGTCATGGTAGAAAATAACTCCAGTATCTTTTAAACTAAATATGAGAGCTTTACAAATACTACTGCACTGCTACCAATGACAGAAAATCAACCTTCTGATGATGATGATCATAGCTGATAATTTTCTAGCCACTTATCTAGAAGGCTTCACATTTACTTCAGACTATTAGCAGTTACCAAAACAAAATGAATAAGCCCATTGCCTTTATGAAGTATCACTGTCACAGACAGCTGGTATCCTTTAACTCTTCACTTGTAAGTAGGATATGGTCTGAAGGAATATAAATGCAGTTGATTTAATTAATACACTCCACATTCCTTGCCTCCCTGCTTTCACCCTGAACTATTTCTAAAGATCTCAGCCAATACAGAAAAATAAATAATTAATAATAATTTTTAAAAATGGCAATTTTCCACTGCCCAGCAGGTTGCCTCTGAAAAGATCAGTCAATACATAAAATCTGCAGAGAACCAAGCAACACAGAAATTTCTGAACGCAACCAGCAAATGCTATTAATGTAATTCTGGAACTCTTATTCCCTCTTGGTTTCTCTAAGTTTCATTATTTAGTGTTTTTAATAACAGCTCAAAGATTCTTTAAGCATATGGACTTTAAGTGGGATACAAACCTGAATTACAACTCAGTGAGTTAAAAGCTTTGGAGCTCTTTGCTACAGCTGGAAGCCTGCAATTTGCTCAAAGTCCAACCAACCTGCTTCCTAATTAGAAAGTGACCTGAATGAGACAGTGTTTCCCTCTTAACTGCAGTAGTCTAAGATTAAATGGTAACATCTTTCTTTTTTCTTTTAAACCAATATACCTGACAGTTTTAAGATCTGTATTTGTAACTCAGTTGAAGTACTTCTGCACAAATTACAAGACATCAACCAGTTCTGCTCTACCTCTTTCAAATCAAAAATAATTAGAAACAACCTATAAGAAACACAAACCATCAAACTTTACAATATATTTTCAAGATATTGACAGTGATGTGAAAGTTATGAAACTAGTATGAGCACATTAATATTGCAAAATGAGTAAATAAAATGCTTTTCTCAAGAAACAAAATATGATCGTTGTGTTTTTGACAAATTTATGCTACTGTATCAGAGAAAAACATAATTAGAATTAAGAAAACAATCAGTGTTTAATAAATGTCTGTTTAAAACACATCAGTTTATGAACAAACAGGGGGTTCATGAATAGCCAACAGTCATGGAAATGCTCATTCAGAGAAAGGATGTGAGAGGTTCTCAGGGAGTGGAAGTAAAAGAGCCTGAACCACATTGTTTCCAAAGGTCAACTACAATAGAAAATCAAAAAAATATATTTGGAACATACAGTAAACAAATAAATATGCACAGGCAAGTCTTCCTCTGCTGCTGAGATGTTATGATAACCTCTTCAAGCCTCAAGATTGCTACTCATACCATTTATATTGGACACATCAGCAACTGCATAACAAATAAGTCTTCTGTATGGGTTTTAACAGCATTCCAAGAAATCTGAAGAACAAACATACCAGAAATGTATAAAAGAATGTCTGCCTGCAGAAATACTCTGAAATGAGAGAGAATTAACTGCTTTTCATAAATAACTTTAAAATATGGCCAAAGTTTTTAATAAGGCTAATTCCTGTATGGAGAGATTGCTAGGTAGTAACTGAAAACAGATGAAGCTTCAGAAAGTACTGACATTTCCCAGCCAACGCTGCATATAAACAGTAACTGTGGCTAGTCTATCTGGTATACTCCATTGAGTTGGGTCAACAGAACTGATCCTGTGATATAAGACTTATTGAAGAAGTATAAAAAAAAAATCACAATCTTCTAGTTCTTAAAATTGGTAAAACAAAAAAGATTCAATTTTCTACCAAAATAGTTGTCCTGGAACAGACATGTGTAATGGGAGCTTCCTTGTGATTCATGGGGAGATAAATTTGTTCAGAGAACAAAGGAAAAGATTCTTCTAACTTGTCCTCATAAAATTTCTGTTTTGTATTCATCAGGGCATTAGTAAATACTGCATCACTTTTCTGTCCTTATTTTCTTTGCCACGTTTGTAACAAAGAGTACTAGATGAAAAAATAATTGGAGGAAGGAAAATCCCATAACATTATGTTCACACTATCTCTGCAGTCCTGAAAGTTGCATATTGGCATGCAGAGGAGGAAGCAAGCACTAATCTTCCCAATCACAATTTGAACACTGCTAATAACACTTACTGTGATCATGACAAGTAAAAGGTTCCGAGAAAACTACTATCACTCAAACAGTTAGAGAATGACCAAAGGCAGCCTCCTATCAATAAATGCAGTCAACTCTTAGAAGCAGTGAAGTAAAGGAGCATTTTTGCTCTCCTTGGCCCTCCTACTGCAATTAATCTGGACTACCAGAGTTCCAGTGAAACTAATTAATAGTTATTAAGGAACATGGTTGATGGCACAGTGAGCATGCATCAGCACAGGCAACCTATTTGTAGCTTTGCCAGAAATAATGCATTTTTACTGCAGATAATTTGCAGACTTGATTTCTCACAACGTACTCTCTCCCTGAAGGGAATAATAGAACACAGGGCTGTCTGCATGCACAGAAATATGCTGAGATGTTTCATTTACCCATAATTATTTACCAGTTACAGCTTTTAGAATTATAGCCGGAACAAGTGTTTTTTAAGGGAGGAGGAGGAAGGAAGAGAAAGGAAGAAAGAAAATCTGCTACAGGACCAAAACACTGGAAAAAGAGAATGTTTCTTTCAATGTTTAATGCACATCATATTTATTTTTTCAACAATAATTCCTTTTTGTGGAATTTTTAAGGCAAAAAGATGGGATAGATTGGTTAGTAATACCTAGAGATATAAGAAAGCTAGCAAAGGGTACAGAAATTTCCCAGCCATTGCTTTATGTGAACAACTATTAAGGTTCATCCCTGGGCTACTTGATTTCCAAAAGCAAAAAGTCACAATATTTTATTTGACAACACTGCAAGAAATGTTGCAATACCTTTTTAATTTAAATTTTCTGAGAAAAATTACTTGCATTTCACCCTAAAATTGTCAATTTTATCCTCCCCCCTCCCAGAACTGCATGTTTGGCAAATACAAAATCTACCAGGATCTAACTAAAAGTTCACATGAATAGCACAAGCTGTTTTTGATAGCCATATACCATCACACTACACCAACTTTTATGCATTTCCATATTTCCAATTATAGTACTGAAGGGAAATTAAATCAAAAAGACAGGTTCAGTACTTTGGATCTTCAATAAACCCTACTAAAATGCAGTGACTTAAAGCCCATATTTCCAAAAGCCATAATGTCGGAAAGTGTCACTCTGTTCTGTCTCCTTGATTCCCAAATATTAAGTCTCTAATGGAAAACCAAAGGACGTACCTCATAGAATAGCAAGGGTTAAAGGAGATGCCTCTTTGATTATCCTTACTATTAGTGCCGTAGAAGATCCTTAATATTGTTTCAGATATTTTAAATTTTAGTTAAAACATAAAAAAGGATGGGGGTCACTGGCTACTAAAAAGTATTTGAAAAGAAATTTTCATTATGTCCATCCTATTTCTGTCTTCATAAAAAAAGTGAAAGAATAAATTCCTTTTGCTAGAAAGACAGACTAACAAGACACTGAAAATTTAAAGAGAAAATGAATAAAGACACACAAACAAGCATACACAGGGAGAGCATGATATAGATAATAAACCTCCTGGTCTAACACTAAGCTTGTCAGAATGCAACTATATGATGATGATGACTGCATGGCTCTGGACTTGTTATTTTCCAGACCTCACAAAGAACTCTCTCATTTAACAAAATGAACCTTGACTCCAGATCCTCAGCCAAACTCAGAACATAAGTCTGCAGATGCACAATTCCTTTAAACAATCATTTTGACTATCAGAGATGCTAAATTAGCTGTTTTGAAGCTTCTGGAATAGGTAAAGCTGTAAACTTGTCTTACACATACAGAGAACCTGAATTCCAGCCTTTGATATAGGTAAGATGAACCACAGCCGACTGTGCACATCCAATTTTTATAGCAGGCTGCTGTTAATTTATCAACAAGCAACACCAAGCACACAACAATGAGAAAGCACGTACACCTCCTCTGGTCTCCCTTCTAAGGAAATTTGCTCCTCATAACAAACATGCACAGTCACCTGCAGGGAACAAGAAGTGAAACCAAGGCCTTCCTCCTTTTCCTACCAAGGTACACAGAAGTCCCCTGTCACTTAACTGTTGTTGTGCCCAAAATGTTCTTTCTACATTGTGTGAAATTCCAATCCTTGCTAAGGGAAGAGAATTCACCTGAGGAAGATCAGAATCCCATGCCTCCCTGTCACACACCAAAGACATTTTCATGAGCAAACTGGAGACTGTCAGCTTTTGAACCTACAGCTCTGTCCTGGTTTCATACTCAGCACTATAAACCCCATATGACAGCAAAAGTTCATTGTCTTCTTGGTTCAACAAATTGATTTCATGTTACCTCAAGTCATGAGAATAACTGAGTATTTCATGTTTACTTATAAAATCCACAAAACCAGGTTAACATGAAGTACCTTCCTTACTCTTTTGGAAAATAGGACATTGCCTTACCTTACTTCTCCAAAGCTAAGTTAATTTGACAAATCGCTATTTTCCCACAGAAGGACAGATTCCAAAGCACCAGCCACCTCATGCTGAATAGCATGCAGAATGTCTTATTATTACATACATTTCTGAAGAGCTCGTCTCTCCATTGTGTCTGCAGATAACATATGCTGTTTAAAGATGAATAGTAGAAATGAAAGGGGAAACCATGGTGCTGGTGGGAAGCGAGAGCCAAGGCAGAGACTACAATGGAAGTCTTTTTGTGACTGCAGTGTTTGTTGCTGCAAACAATATAAGAATTCAGTGCTCATTTGAAGTGTATCCTTTTGAGTTCCAGCTGTGCTAATGTGCAGAGGGGGTGAGGGTGGGGGGATCTTAAGGGATGAGATGTTTCAGTTCTTCCACTGTAAATATGAAATAGAGCATAGATAGAAAGGAAGAAAGTACACATTCCAGGATACATAAAATCTGAAAGCACGACTGATGTAGAAAAGATGTGCATGCAATGTGCTTGAGACCTGGATGGTTCAGGTCAGTTTAAATGGATCATGCTCTGACTTCCCACATAACCACATTTACCTACATCCAGTCTAAGATAAAAAACATGGGCAAAACAGAAAGGTGTGGTGAAAGGGTTTCCACTCTGGGTGAGGTCCTCAGGTTTCTGCTGAGTGAAGAACACAAGGATTTTCTTCTGGCACAAAGACACTTTGCACTTTGGCCTCCGTCACCATTAGAAATGTGTACTTTTGCTTCCTTCTTCTTTTCACGTAAGTTTTCTGAAAGTACTAAGGAAAAGGACACTCTACATTGCAAATATTTTACAATTTTGTGGCTTCCCTAGTAGAAGAGAGAAGAGAAGGGATGTACGCAACTAAAGGCAGACTAGGAAAATGAAAGGGACAGATGAGAAAACAATAGTAAAGTCTGGTGTAGTAGTAATAAACCCAAAGCAGTGGGTGGGAGGAAGGAAACAGATGAGCCTGAAGAGAATCCTCTATGGCACAGGAATGAGAAATGACAAGGGAGGAAACAAGATTGAGAGGGGCCAGAGAGCCATCAATACATCTGGAAAGGGAACTTGTTTGGGGTGCAGTGATTTACAGAATACAAAGCAAGAGTTTTGAAAAAAAAAAAATGTTGTTCACACATTCAGAAAAGGAATAAAGTAGAAGAGATGATGTTATAAAGGAAAAAAAAAAAAATGATAACATGATGAAAAATAAATACATTTGCTTCCCAGGGCAGTAAAGTTGCAGAACATAATTAGATCTGAAGGGAGATAAACTCAACCTTCAAGGAAGATGGAAATGCATTCTGGCAGCTATCAAAGGTATGTAGCAAATGAAGATGAGTCTAAAAGGTAAACACAAATGGTGCAGTCTTTATTTATTTTCTTTTAGAAAATCACAGGCAGATATGAAGGGCCAAACCATGCCTTCAAGTAGCTCACTGAGGACACATGTAAAACAAGGGGAGCACAGAAAGAATTGGGAAAGATAACAGAAAATAATTTCAAGGCTTGAGGGACTTGGGCAGGGATTTTTCATCAAGTTACAGTATGTTGCCACTCTCGAGATTACAAAATAACAATCCTTTTTTCAATATCATAAAAATATCTTCCATGTAAGATCCTGCCTCCTCCAAAGAAAAAAATTCTTCTGAAAACATTGCAGCTGATCATGGGGAACTGAAGAAATGTCAGGAAAAAGAAGGTAAGACCAAAGGTATTTAATTAGAAAGCTAAGAGTTACTTTAAGCAAAAGTGATCCTCATTCAATGAAGTCCTGCTTTTTTTTTTTTTTTTTTTTTTTGTGATTAATCAACTAATTAAGTATTACTGATTGCCTTGTTTAAAACCTCAGACAACGTTGAAAACATTCTCAAAATAGTTAACTATTATACAGCCTAGTGGTTGCATCTTCGACAGAACCTTTTGTGTTTCCTATTCAGTTTGGTCACTCACAAGATGTGCTGTCAAGTTCTCTTTCAGATGGAAAATCAGACACCAGTGAGGAAGAGACACATAGGAACAAAAAGCTTTTGGTGCAAACCCATCAAAAGGCAATAAGAACATCCATTTCTGATACTATTGCATGTAACTGGGTCCACCCACCCAGACCCCAACATCTGAAAACATCTCTCAGGTCAAAATGGTGCAAGGCTTCTTCCTGACCTTTTATTCTAATGCAAATAGAGAAAAGAAAAACACTTCAAGTTCTTGTAGTGAAGGCAAGATATCTCTGAATAAAATACTTAAGAGCAAGCTGAATATTCTTATCAGAACTTGTTAATTAATTCTCACAATGCTCCTCGCAAGTAGGTAGAGCAGATAGACTATATTATTACAGAGCAACCATATCAGTATCTATGCAGTGATAGGTGGTAAAATGGTCTAGAATGCTAAAATATTTCCATGCAAGAAAATACAGATTTAGCAGAAAGTGACTTCCTTTTTTCCTACTTCGAATAAAAACTAGGATTTTTAAACTCTGCTTGACAAGTCTGAAACTTGTAACCAAGCTGAACAATCACTGTGTTTGCATGTATCTATCTGCCTCTTTGAAAAATTCACACTTCAAGAAACTTTGACATTGCTAAAATGACAAAGACTACATGTGAAACAAGATGGTAATAGTATCACCTTGCCTTGCTGTGTTCATCTAAATCCCCCTTGACAAAAGCCCTTTTAGAGTCTTTCACACTGAACTGACACACAGCTATTATACAAAACACAAAGGTTTACATCAAGCTGAAACTTTAGTCTAAGCCAAGTTCTCCTTCTTTGCTATGTGATAGGCTATAGGTTTGGGGATTTTTTAACCAATTTCAGTCTTTAGGGGGTAAGTGAAGAAAAAAAAAATAAAATCCTCTACGTTGCCATGCTTTTCCTTTTTATGAGATCTGACAGCCCCATGCAAGCAGCGATCTGTTCTTTTCAAGTATCTTTATGGAAACTCCTGGGAAGATTTCCCCTGGATAAGATGGCTTTGAGGGGCTGTAAATCAGACACACACTCCTGAGCCTTTCATGTCTCCAGGGATCTGGGTGAAGCAGCATTATCTCTCAAGACTATTTTGAATGGAAATCCACAGTGCCATCTCAAGAGCAGTTAACAGCTCCATCACTGAGACATCCCATTAGAAGTAAGAAGGATGACAGCTTCTCTGTTTCCCATGCTTTAAAAAGCATTCCCTAATCAAACATACAAAACAGGTACACAGCAGCCTTCAATATTCCTTTCTGAAACCTCCTAATTTTATTCTGAACCTCCAGCTCATCAGCTATTTCTGAATAGGAAATGTTCAGCATCAAAAAACTTAGGCTTGGAAAGGTAAATCCCAGCACCATAGCTACTTCTGTCAGGAAAACTATTTTCAACAGAAATATGCCTTCTTTCTGTTGCACTAAATCAAACAGGTCTGGTTTTGTAGGAAGTTACAAAACACACATTGTTATACAACAAAGCAATTCTTAATGGGATCCAACTCATGTTAAAGCTTGCGCAGAGTTGCTCCTCATTTAAGGCCATATTGAACGGGGAGGCACTATTCTGTGAGAAATAATGACACTGGGATGGCCTCTGAAGTACCTGATAGAAGACTTCAGTGCAAACGCAAACATAAGGTGGTACAGCAGCAAGTGCTGCAGGGGCTGCATTTCTCTGAAAGCCACTGCCCAGTGCAGTGCTGCAACCAGCCTGCCCTGACTGCAAGGATTCTGTGAAGAAATTCCTCTGCAGAATGGTCTTAGCATAAAACAAGACTATTCTATTAGGAATTTTTTTTTTTTTTTTTTTTTTTTTTTTACATAAGGAAACATCTGCAACAGACGAACAGCACTTGCTTCAACTTAAAAAAAAAAAAAAAAGTGAAACAAGGATTTTTTTCAACTGATGTTTCAAATTTCATTGAATGGGGTTTTAAAACAGGAATTTTATTTTATTTGCATTTCCTGTTTCTCATTTTCTCAGTAGATGATAAGAGAGCAAAGATGCCTACATGCCTTTTCAAAGCTCTGTTCTCATTTAGCTGCTGAGAGTGCTTAAAAACTAATGATGGATCTCTAATCTATTACAGAAAACATTCTGTGCTACATGTAGCCATTTTTGTGTATAAAAAAAAATTATAGGCTCAGAACTCTTATCTCCTGTATTTATGGTACTATCCAGTTACTACAGCTACAGTTCTGCCATCTCTCTTGCCAGATCTGTTTCTAGATTCACTGTCTAAAGCCATAGTAAATTAGTAAATGCAGTGTGCATTTTGGAATAAGCAGATCCTTTCTCTCTAAGGATATTCCTAAGAATGGATATCAAGACCCAGTTGTAAGGCTGGCATTACAGCCCGGAAGACCCTTGTAGGGAATTGTCTGTTTTCATTCTCCTAACACACATACTTGGCTAGCTTGGCTTACTTTTCTACAATAGTCATCTATCAGCTTAGGAAAACATCTGACATTGATCATAAATCTGCAAACAGGCTCTCCTTGAAAGAGCTAGACACTCCCAAGCCCTAATCAAGACTCCAGGAACTGTGAACTCCACTGATCAAACCCCTTAAATACCTCATTTCAGGAATTATTTGATAATCACTAGTAAAACAGGCAATGAATTTTAAAGCTATGTTTTCTATAATTTTTACAGTCAGATTTAATACCTACTTTGGGTTCCATAACAAGTCTTGCAATAGATGCTTTGGGGATTAATGAAGACAGTCAAGCAAATTTATTGCCTATTTCTTCTACAGGATATTGAATAATTTTCAACAAATAACTTGTCCAATATAGTCCTTTAGTGCCTGTGTTGAATAGCCTATACCAGACTGTAGTTCTTCATCTTAGAAATTAATCACTCCAAGTCTTTGCAAATCAGTCAAGTCCACTGCGACTCATCACTTAGCTGGAGGCAGTCACTCCGGTTACACTGTACTGTTTGTCTTTCCCTAGCCAGCTGAGCGTGCCATCACCTGTAAGATGATCGCCTGTATCTGAGTTAAAGGGGTGTAACTTTGAGAACACTCACCATTCCTTCAACTCTGTTCATCACACCAGTCCATTTTTACAATTATTTTCCTATTGGCCTTTTGGAAACATGGACTCAGTTCCCACACAGACAAAGCAGACAATGTATTTATCATAAGGACTGTTGAGCTAAGACAGCTCTCATCTCAGCAGTTTAGGCAGAATTGAATTTTGATGACACAAGGATAACAGGTTGTTTCTGGCTAAGTCCAGGCTGCTTTTTCCATAGGAAAGAAATATGAAAGGGCAAACCACAGGTGAAATCCCCGTGGTTCACTCAGGTGAGTGGAGCCTATTATTCCTGATGCCAGGTGTAGGAGAAGGGAAAACATGAGGAAGGGTGCTCCTTCGTTACTGCCAGCAACCGCTGCCATTTCACTTCCCAACCCTTCTTCTGGGGCAGCAGCAATAGCAGCAAGCCTTGCAGCACAGTCAAATTCATTACCAGAGCTAAAGCTGATGCTACTCTTTCAGTCCTAGAGATGTCTGCTTTGCATGTGCCTTGAGCTATCCTGCCTTGAGGCCCATGATGGGAGAAGTTCCTCCCATGTGCAGGTCTGCCTGTGAAAGGACTAGACTATCATGTCTCAGAAATACCTGCAAAAGATTACAAGTTACTTCAATATGTATATGCAATACACTGGTTTAATGGCTCTGTGGTGTAAGATGTCCACTCACTGAGGCTGAAGAGCCAAGCTAACTTAGAAGGAAAGAAAAAATGCATCCAAAAGCAGACTTTCATGTGTATGACAAGCTCTACTGTGCATGGCAGGGTAGAGGAGATAACACGTGCAACCTGTACCTGTGGGTCTCCTTGGGACTGGATCTGGTTCATTTTCACAGTACTTACACTGTATTGGTCACAGGTCAGCTCTAAATGCGTGTGAGACTGGAAAGCTTTTCTATAAATGAATTCTCAGCCTGCTCACAGAATTTAACTGTTATTTGGACAATTTAAAATCAAAGAGTGACCATGAGGTTATGTATATTCTAGAACCTCAACTTTAACAAGCTTGAGGATCAAACCAGGAAGAAGTTCAGAAGGTTAACAATGGTTATAAGGTTACTCATTCAGATCTCTCTGAACAGAATTAGAGCAGGTTGTGTTTCTTGTAATAAAATTCTATGAATTGAACAGTGCTACAGAAGCATTTAATTAATGTAATAAATTAGAGAGAGCAGTAAAACAGTATTGCATACAGTAATTTCTGGGAAAGATTTATTCATATTCCTGAAAAAAAAGTTCTTCAAAATCCTCACAGACATAATCCTTTCTAGTTTTTACTTTAAGGAAATGGCCTGAGTTATTTACAAAATCATCCAATATCTACTGTGTGCTATTAATGGCAGCAAGCATAATCAAAAGTTTACACAGGGTACACAGAAGGAAGAACTGCCTAGGAATTTGCTGCAATCAGTTCAAATGAGGTAGATGGGTAGGAAGATGCTATTCTTCTGATACAGTGAGTTAGTGCCAATATAGACTATGAATTTGAAGTAGTCAACAACATCGTTGAACAAGAAAGGTCCCGTTGTAGCATACTGCAATAACAGCAGAAAAACCCTTGAGAATTTTTCAGGCCTTCTTAGCCCAGAATGCTTTGACGAATGGTATAAACAGAGGATGAAATAATCACTCACTAGTTTACAAGCAGTGAAGTATAGCTGTTAAAGATTTCTAGTCCGCATTATGACAGTGGCACAGTCAGCTTGGCAAGCAGACCAATATCTGATCTTATGGTTGTTGGATGCCCCAAATTCCCATTTTCATTTTATTTCTCTGGGGTTCATACATCCAAGAACCTAGAGTTCTCCTCCTTCACGTTGTATTTCCCTACAGAAAACAACCTAGACTAGCAAGACCAAGGAACGTTTTCTAAATCCTATACCACTGGTTTCAGCCTGTGGTTCATAGACCAATCTGGACATTAAGAAAAAAAAAAGAAAATAAAAAAAGTCTGTTGTAAATTGGACTTAAATTATCACCCCCTTTCACTTTTCCAGAGGTATGGAAATTGAAAAAAACTTGAAAACAACTGGCATACAGTCATCCCAGTCTTCAGTAAAAGACCAAAGACCAGAACCACTATGTGACTCAAGAGGTGAACAGAGGAAACTCAGGCCACCATGCTGGCCCCAACAATATCAAGATATGTTATGTCAAATAGTTTGGACACTCCTAAGAAATGGATCACAATCCACACAACACAGAGTACAAATGAAATAAGTAACAGGTTCCTACTTCTATGGCCAAGGTCTAAAAATTCTTCACAGGTCAAATCTAGTTTAAGCCATTTCTGATTTAACCACACAAAGTTTAGTAATAACTGAATTAGCTAATCGGCATACCAGCCTAAGACACCAAACACATCATCACATCCTTTAGCCAGACTGGTGGTATTCAGTGTGATCAAAGTGTGCGAGTGAAGAGAAGGGAGGGAAGGAAATGAGATGAAACAGAAGACCATGTACCTGAGGTGATGTTTCAAGAGAAAGACACCTTCTTGGACCCTACAGATAGGTAAGAAGGAGGCATGAAGCAGTGATAACCCAGCATGAGCACTGGGAAGAGGAACTCCAATCCCAAGGATGACTACAGAGATCAAGAACTTGTTTTACAGTGTAAAGTTTTACATTCATTATCCTTGCTGAGCAGAACTCAGCAAGCACATTAGAAACTACATTGACAACACCATTTCTCTTTAGCTAGCAATTCTCATTCTCCAGCAACCAGAGTTAGAGTCAAACTTGCACAGTTTAAACCCTCATAAGAATGAGTATCCAGAACCATCCATACACCATCCAGATCAGATGACCTTCCTCTGTGTCAAGATAACTAATACCCTCAACAATTTTACTTATTTTTTCTGTAGAAAAAAAAAAATAAATAAAAAATATAGGTTTCCTGTAAAATCTCATCAAAAAGAGAATATAATTATAGGAAGAATGGAATAATCTTTTTTTTTAAGCCAATATATCCATCCTGAAACAACCTCCCATACACTACAGAATATTTCAAGCAATTTTATCAGCATTTAGGAACGAAAAAGGATGCCTTGAGGCCAGCCCTGTCAGCAAATATTTTCCATCTTCAGCTTAAATCTCAACATTATTCCAGATGAATGCATTGCAGACTTTTTTTAAGGGCAGTGAACAGTCTGTTATGTTGATGGCCACACTTTTCCCATGTGAGCCATTATTTGCAAACACCAGTACCCTGGAAAAAAAGTGACTAGCAATCTTCTGGAAAGAACACAGACACACTTCATACTAAAAACCTCTTAATAAGAAATTCAAAGGATGTTTTTAAAGTTAGATTTATGTAACCAAGACCAAAGTGCATCTGCATTTGTATCTGTGTTCGTATCTCTTAGAAGACTTTCTGTCCAAAAGCTGAAATAACTTGACATAATTTTTAACATCAATATAGCCTCAATAGAAATATTAAAAGATAAAAGTTGCATAGTTCTCATATAAACAGACATTTGTTAAGAAGTTGTTTCATTTCCTCTCATGTGAATTTGAGCTTTAGAACAGCTTCCTCTGCTAATCTGCATTTTATCAACTGTGTCATAAGCTTTTCTATCAATTTCCAAGTAGTTTAATGACATTGTAATAACTCACTAACCTTGAAGGTCCTAGTTAAAATTCCAAGTTTCAAAGTGAACCCTAAGACCCATCATTATTTCCCAATTAATCTGATAATCTGAGCAGCTATTTGCAAATTTTATATTCAAAGTAACCCTGAAGAGATGGAGATAGATTTTTAAAAGGCAGAACTCTCTAAATCCTTGTATTTGTTTGTATTTTCTAAGTACAATACAACTGGCTAACAAAATAGTTGCGAACAAATTCCCAAAAACAAACATCTTTGTTTAAATGGCAAATTGGTACAAGCCTTTATTTTGCCTTAAGGCACTTTCCAGGGACACCAGACCCAACAGGGCTTTTCCAGCTGTCACTATGCTGTTTTCCATTCAAAGAAACTCTTCCTATTTCTTCAAGCTCAGAGAGATCCATCTTACCTTGTCAGTTCACCAAATTGTCCCAGGAAGTGAACTGAGCAATACAAGCATAAGCTTTTTTCCTGCCTGTCTCTTGACCATGTTGTGAGTGAGTTTAACTTGAATTTGACTAGGTAAAGTGTTGTGCATATGATAGATACTTTTCTCCAGGGCCTTGTACTTTGTTTTTTGGTCTCATGTTCACATGTTCTTTGGTCTCATGCACTGCATTTTATAGTGTATGAATTTTACAGTTAACTTACATTCTTTGCACAGGTTTTGTGCAAAGGTAAACTACACCCTTGGGCAACTGGCAGTGCTATTTCTGAAAAAAAAAAAATAAATAATAAATAAAATAAAATAAAATAAAATAAAATAAAATAAAATAAAATAAAATAAAATAAAATAAAATAAAATAAAATAAAATAAAATAAAATAAAATAAAATAAAATAAAATAAAATAAAATAAAATAAACCCAACTTTATACATTATAGATCTGTCACAAGTTACAGACTATAACCTTTACTGCTTTGAAAATGCAAAAGAACAACATTTTAAAGTACATTTTCTCCTTTTACATACAAAAGAGAGATCCAAAATAACCTTTCTCTATTAATTACCCTAAGTAACAGTTAATTCTTGTTTTTCTGAGAAAATAAATTTCAAAGAGAGCCAAAACATCACGATCAACACATCTTGTTCCAAGCCTTACTCATACAGCTTCCTATCAAACATACACCACTTCCAGTGACTCTGCACAACTGCCTGTAACTTCTTAGGCAAGAGACAAGATTGGTTTACAAATAATGTCCCTGCAGGCTGGCAGCAATAAAAAATTGATTAGCAAGATTAGCAAAATGTAGTTTGGAGCCCCATTGCCACCATGAGTGCAGGACATGAACTCCTGTCTTCAATTGCCAAACTTTATTTCTTAAATACCTGCAAGGGACTTTTCTGCTTGTTTAACTGCCTAAAGGACAACCTCTCATTGAAGAAAATCAACACAAGAAAGAAAACAAAAAGGCACAAAATTATGACAATACACAATCTGCCTTCTAGTTCACTAATATTTTATGAAGAATTTTTGACCAAACTGTCATTTTAACCTGAATGCAGTTAACTGCCAGCACTGTCAGAATGCCCTGCAGCAAATATAATGGACCACTGTTGTAATTTCTTCTTTACGTTCTTGATATTTTGTCATTCTTTTGAGTTACTGTGATGTTCTCGAGGAGCACCCCTGGCTTCTCTTTTATGTGTGTTCTCCATTTCCTTATGATGTTAGAGAAGCACACCTTTGAGGGTTAAAATCAAAAATAAAATTAAAAAGAGAAGAAGATTACATGTCATACCAGTGAAAGCAGGTTGAGAGAGATAATTCTGTAATACAGACCCTCGGCTCTCTGCAGCAGCTAACATAGAGGAAGCTGTCTGGAACTTAAAGGTTTCCCCTGGCACTCACTGAAAGGCAGCAAGTCTCCCATAGACACCATAGACACACATTTCATTTCCATAATGCAGTTCTGCTTCTTTTAATGTAAATGGACAAGACAAAACTTTAGTTTTCTCATGTAGATATAGTAACTATTTACAAACCTTAGAATATGCCCTGAGAAACATCTGTGTACTGCTGCCAACAGATGTTGTCATCAAGATGATTAAAATGCAATGGAAATAGAATAATCCTGCAAATCATAAAAGGCATGTTGATAAAATCTATTGCATTGAGCAGTGGCAGGGAAGAGGGAAGTATGGGGGGAGCAATGTACTACCATACAAGAGAAGGCAGGTACAGAAAAGACATCAGAATTCAGAGAAAGAGTTTACATTTATAAACCTCACTAGGAACTAGAATGATGAATCTGCTGCTGTCCATACAAAACAGGGCACGGCACTGTTGGCTGCAAGTGAGAAGGCAGCTCTGAAAAGTACAAACACAGAGAGGAAAGTATATGCCTCACCAGCTAGGAGACTTTGAGAAACTGGAGTTTGGGTGAAGAACCCAAACTATAAAAACACCAGCAACAACTATACAGTACGTAACTTGGCAATAAGGCACACGTGAAAAAAAAAAAAAAAAAAAAAAAAAAAAAGCAGACGACAGAAGGAAGAGCTCTTCAGCTCTTCCTGAGATAAATATTAGCTTATTGTAAATAAAATAAAATAAAATAAATAAAAAATAAAAAATGGAAGACAGAAAGAAAAATCTAATGAAAATTTGAGACCTAGGGTTGGAGATCTGATTCCAGAAGAATCAGGCTTCACTAGTCATTGCATTGCCTAGTTGACTCTGAGGTTGAACTGACATAATGTTTTATTTTTAATCGACATTGTAAAAGCAAAGAGGGCACACCATGGTCACAAAAATGTAAGCTGTCCTCAGCACATGACAAGGCGTTAAGCCTTTAGAAACCCATTTGTGAACCAGTCTTGCCACAGCAGCGGCACTGCCACGGGCAGAGAAGGGAAGAGGACTGCAGCCACCTGCTTTGAGAAGGCTGGCTCTAATCACGGTTGACAACAGCACTTCTGCTTGCCTGCACAACTGACTTTGTGAGTGCCTGTCCAGAGGCGAGGCAAGACCCCACTGGCTGCCAAAGCACCGTAACACATGTAATGGGTATGCTAACTTGTTGCTGAGGATACTGATTTTCTAAAAGTTTTGCTGCAAGCTGTTCCTCCCAAGTGCTCCCCTGGAGTTACCATACACAGTCCCTTACATTTATCTATTTATTTATTTACTTATTTATTTTAAAGAAAAAAAAAACATCGAGGTATAGCTGAAATGTGAAATTACTTTTCACGTGGGTTGCACAACACTTTAATCTACTTACAGGCACAGTCACTTCAAGCAGCCCTCAGCAGGTGACTTTCTACAAGCAGAGATTCAGCTGACCTCAGCTTCTGCTGGACAAGATCCTTCCTCATTTTGCCCTGTGAACACACTTTGGAAACGCCTTTTCTTCTCTCAGGAAGGGAAATGCCTGCCTCTGCAGGCTGATTACTGGCTAACGGGGTAGCACCCCTGCCCTTCTGCAGCTTCTTTAAAAATCCAGATCCATACTTGTGCAAGCATCTTGCTAAGACCAGAGGGAGAGCAAGCCTTTTCCTTGGGTTGTGTTACTAAATCCAACCTATATCAAAATCACTGTTTCTTCCACTGTGACTAAAGTATTTCAGACAGACAGAAGCAAGATGAAAGAAAAGAAAAAGAAAGTTTCAGTAAAGAAGAAATAAACTTTAAGCAGGTAATTGCATTTTTCCTATTTTTTTTTTCTTGCACACTTCAACATCCTAGTCCTCTGTGTTTTGACCCTTGCCCACACCGCATCCTAAGTTCCTTTCCTCTGTCTCTCAGATAACTGATCTTGTTCCTCAAGTAGGAAATATCCTCAAGAACATAGAAAATTGGGAAAATATTGGTCTTTGGATTAAAATACTGCTAGTATTCCATACAAAACAAAGTTTATTTTGTAACATAGCTTCCGTTAGAGTTCTAAAGCATTTTTTTAAATAAAAAATAACCTGAAGTTTTGCAAACACCAAAAATGACACCAAGAGTCTCTGTCTCCCATAAACAAATTCCACGTTCCCCCAAGCAAGTTTTACTTTTATCCAGGAGCTGAGAGGTTAGAAGAACAAAGAACAATAGAAATGCTTCTCTATATCAATACACAATTTCTGTTTTGAAAGTATAGCCATGCAGCAAGTAACTAGTATTTCCTAACTATCAAGTAATGGTATAGAGGAGAATCATTTACCTGCTGACAAAAGCAATTCTCATTAACTTTACAAACTTTCACTCACATGGAAAATCCTTTTTAGTCACATTTTAAATAAGAACAAGACAGATTGTTAATGCAATTTTGAGGATACTGAAAGTATTCTATCAGCACTGCTACTAGTTAAAATCTCAAAGACTCACGTAAGTAAGTTAAAAAGCACAGGACTAGGTGGTTGAACTGAGAAACAGGATACATAACGGAAGCTTGGACCAACTGACAGTTTTTTTGGTGTAAGCTTGTTTTATTTTTAAGTGAGCAAGTCATTGCTTAGATATTATTCTGTTGAATATAAGGGGGGAAAAAAATGTTTTCTTACTGTCCTTTTACTTCCTTTATGAAAGGTTGCTAGGGGAATGGTTCTTAGTAAGGACAAGCAGTAGGAACCCTGCTGTGTGTTTTAATGTAGCCAAACACCACTTGAAATTAATGCCTCTTCATTCTCCTTACCTTTAAATGTGAGCTATTAATGCTTTCCAATATTAATTCTAACTGCATATCTGAATATATAATAAAACAGGCAAAAGGAAAAAAAAAATGGACAGGCACCAAGATGCCACAAGGGGGTCAAAAGAAAGGAACTTAAAGTCAGCAGGGCTTGTACAGACAGACTTTTTCTGATAATAAAAACCTTTCAGGCTATAAAAAGCACTTCAAGCCCACCAGCCTGAACACAGTTTCAAGCACAGCTAGCAGGTCTCCAAATTATAACTAAATGCAAGCTGTTAGGAAAAACATAAAAGAAACCTTTTAAACATATTTCTCATTTTAGATATTTATTGCCTTAATGTTATGTAAATGAAAGACACCTTGGCATATTAGCATATCATTATGATCTGCCTTTGAAAAGACTACAGATCCATATATGATATAAAATGAAGATCCCAAAATGTTGTATGCTATTTAACAGTCTCACTGCAAATTTGTCATGGAGTAGAACCCTAACAATTCAAGACCTACACCAAGGATCAGTGGTAGCTGGACCCGTCCTCAGCAAAGAGTGAGATAGAAAGGCTTTTCAGGTTGGCACCTAGATTTTAACATCAGAATTGACATACCTTTGCTTACAGTAGCCTGCATGTCTTGGATGTGCCCTGTATGTAAAATGTTTAATTCCTCGGTTTCAAATCTGGCTCTTCTCAGCAGGTTTACAAATGGGAAGAACTACATGTACATGTACTTCATGTAAGAAGAATCACTGCAAACTCCAGTACATCAGGGAAAAAAAAAAAAAAAAAAAAGGTCAAAATGCATAATTGAACACGTAATTGAACATGTGAGCCATTTTTCAAGCCAGGCCAAAGCATGAACTCAAATATCTGTAAATTATGGAAAAATTTCTTTCCAGAAAAGCAACAGCTGTGTGGGCCATTTCCACTCTGGCAAGGCACTTCCAGATAAAGACAGCTGTTAAAAAAAAAAAAAAGCGTAATGTCATATAATTATAAGACCTATACAGCAGTATGATTCCAACAATGCATTTTAATTATTTTTTTTCTGAGGGGCAAATTGAAAAAACACCTCTAAGCAACAGATGACAGCGACAAATAAATACACAGCAGGAATTCCCCTCTGAGGGAACTTATGAATAAAAGTAGGAAAAACATTCTGATCTTTGCCTAAAAAGCAAGGAAGACTTTGACAGTGATTCCTCTGAGATGGCAAAAAGTTCAGTCTGAAGAAACTTTTTCAGCCACAGTCTTACTGTGCTGAAGTCTTATATTCAGGCACTATTGTCGTTGTATAACTATGTTTTGTTTTCCTTCCAGTAAATAACTATGGTACACCACAAACATTTTAAATAAACATAATAATACCCCCTCTGTTCAAACAATTTGTAATTTTAACTCTTTTCATTGTATGGTTCAACCACACCATGATAAATCATGTCAAAATAACACATCGATTTCATTCTGCTAGGATCAAGACACAATTCAAAATGTAATAATTTGTCAGTCCTTTAATTGTCTGTATCTGGAAGACTCTGAACCTAGAAAAGATCAAGGTGTATTCCCTACTGGACACATTACAATTAAGTCTAGCAATTAAATTATTTGCACATGGTATATGTGCATGCATATATACTGCTTATATTTCACAATTTAGGACAATTTTCTTTACCCATTATTTTGACTAGATCAGGCTGAGGCAGTGTTGTACACTCATTTCACATTTCCAGATCCTCCTCCACAGTAATAACTGAGAAAATCTGCTTCAGACAAACAAAAGAACTCCAAAAATTATTTTCTTAAAAAAAAAAAAAAAAACACACAGAAAAAGAAAGAAAATCCTTAACCCTGAAATACATGTGCTAATATTTTTATGAATACTGCTTATTTCTGAGCTTTTGGGATAATTCCTAGCATGCAAGTTAATGATGTAGCATATTTTCTATAATGAAATCCTAGAATAAGAGACTCAACTGCAGCTCCTTGATAAATGAGAAGGATTGGCAGCAGGATCAGTGGAGAAAACCATTAGGTATTGAAAAAGAATTGTTGCCTAACCTGCAGCTGCTCTTTTGCACAAAACCCTTGAAATAGATGGGTGGCCCACACCTGTTGTGGAAATAAAGGTGTTAGCTAGTCTGCATATTAGAAGAGAGAGAAGAAATGAGCTTAGACAGCTATGCAGATGGAGGTAGTAAAATGGTATTTCAGACAAAATTAAACCCCTTCAATTGCAAAGCATGCAGCCACCCAAGGACTTCCTGCCATCCCACAGCAAGAAGCGTCTGGGACCTGAGCCCTGCACCCTTTCATCACCTCTGGGGCAGGACCCTGGGCTCAGAACAGGTCCCACCCACACTGCCACTGTTTCCAGGACACCCATTCCCCTTTCTACCTTGAGATGCTAAGCTGGGAAACACAGCTCCTCCTTCATCCCCTGACCTCTCGCCTCCTGCTGCACTTCGATGTAGGGCACTGTCTGGAGCTCGCTCGCCAGGCAGCTCAGACCCAGCCCAAAATAATGTGAACCTCTCCAAAAGCAGAGAGTACGGCTGCGATGGAATTAACCTCCTTACATCCCAGTGAAGGTAGGAAAAAAAAAAAAAAGGCAATAAAAAGCAATAGCAGGGATGCATTTCAGAGGCAATGCCTCCCAAAATACAAAATATTTTGCACCTGCATTTTAACTCTGACCAGAACCTGAGTAACACACAGAAAGAAACAACAAAATAAATTCATATTTGGATTTTTGCCAACAGCTTGCCTACATCCTCAGCACCAAATAGACTCCTTTATGGGCTATTGGCTTCTTTCCTTCCTACTGAAGATATCTGCAGGTTCTTGCTTTCAGCATAACAAAACCACAAGAATCTCAAGAGACAGACATTTTAATTTGCTGGAATTTTAACTCTCTGGAACACCCTGGTTCACAATACACTGAGCTATGCAACTACAGAGCATAAAAACACAAGCACAATGATATAACAGTGTCACAGATGTCTTCACTGTGGCAGTCCTTAACAAGTCTTGGTTTGGTCTCAAAGGGCACAAGGAGGTAAAACTGTTAAGCTCATTCACCCCTCTGAGCAACAGCTTTTAACTGCAGCAGACTAGTAGAAAAAATGTGTAGTTACACAGCAAAGCCTCCCCGACCAGGGGAGGGATCCCCTACATGAACTCTTCCTTGGTGGCTTTCAAAAAGTGTTGAAAGCTCAGATTAAAACTAGAAAAAAAAATGTATATAACAATATGTTCTTTCTGGAGAGATCAGAGTTCAACTGTCAAAAACTTCTAAACAAGACACCATGTCCTGATGAAAACAGTGTGAAATCTGTGTTCAGGCAAGCTGTGGAAGAAGAGCAGCTAAAGGTAACGTTATGTGACAGTGAAGGACTTGAGAGAAACCACGGGAGGAAAAACTAATAGACAGTATATTGATATAAACCAATCCTTTGTTATTCTGGTCAAAAGAGAACTTATTTTTATGTTTTATGTTTAAAATGTAGGTCCAACCTATGACACTTCTTCTAGCTAGGTAACAAATTCCCCAATTCATTGCAGTCAATCAATAAATCATGGATTAAAATAAAATAATAATAAGAGTAGTAATAATTACATATGTAATATTTTATTATTTTTTTACCAGATTGTTTCTGTTTGTATTTGTCGTGTTTTTCTTTTTCTCTCTACTCATCCATTCTGGTATTAAAACATCCTGACTCTAAAAACTACAGCCTTCACTGCTGGGTCATGTGAAACCCTAGCTCAGCCAAACAAAATGCCTTGCCCTGCATTTACACAAATGCCTATTTGACACAGCTTTAAAAAGGGTTGGATCTGGGCTCACCCGAGGGCAAGGGGAGTGTTATCATCATGACTGATGGCTATCTTCTCACAGCAGCTGTGAAAAGAGGTCTTCCTCTTCTATATTTAATAGCCACTCAAGTTTAAATTCTCCCAGCAGAGAAAATAGCCCTTTAATTGAAGCCTGAACTCTATATTTCACTAAAATCAGGACACAACTTCTGACCTGCCTGTTTGGTTCTAGTCAGGGTCACCTGCACTAAATCTGCATTAAGTCTTGTATTTGCAAAACGAACTATGTGCAAAAATCCCAATATACGTGCACCCATGTAAGTATACAGTTACTCTGCTCCTCCATGGTTCCCTACTACCAGGCAACACACATATGACAAGTACACCTCTGCATGGGATTTTAGCCTGGCAAATAAATGCAAGAATAGCAATGGAGCCAACAAGCCCCATTCTCCAGTTGTCTTGTTCACCTTACTTATCCCCACTCTGATCAGCTTATGCCTTCTCAACAAATAGAACTGTTAGAAAGCAACCATGGTAGTAACTTGAAATTTATGTGCTGAGCCAAGACAGTTTCTAGAACTCTGCCAAGCACATATCATTCCTGAGTCCTATACACTATAAGAGATGAGATTCACTCAATGGTGTACAAGAGACATCCAAAAAATCTGCAACTCTGGGTAGCTCTGAAACCACAGCAGCATACATGGGATTGACAATAAACCCATTTATGGAACCCCATTCTTGCTCTCAAATCACATTCTGATTTTCCAAATTTGTTCTGGTTTCCAGAGCTGACAGCTTTTTAACATCAACAAGCATACATACAAGGCTGCTCAAATTAGAAACAATTCATTTGAAATTGCTATGCAGAGAGAACAGCAAGTTTCAGCTCCAGGAAAGCTCCATAGATGTGTAAGCATCATTCACTGAGAAACAGGGTTTTAAACAGTTTCTGAATTACTATTTCCCTGGGATCTCCTTCTCCAAAGAGCACTAAGAAAGTTAAGAATTAACTTTCCTGTGCCCCAGTTTTGACCTACTGCTGACTATTCCCCCTTCAAAAGTGACATCTTAAAAGCTTACACATTAGACTTGTTTGGTTTTTAGTTTAAACGTACCATCACGTTTTCAAGCCCAGCTGGAAACTTGTTTGCCACCCATACGTCACACGCAAAGTGACTTTTCAACACCAATGGCAGGCTCAAAATTCCCAATTTGAATCAAAAGCTCTGAGGTGTTTCTCATACCTTTGAGCTTATTTGAGTGCTTGAATCACAAAAAGGTTACCACACTACTAGGTTAAATACACACCACACACAAACAAGCACTTACTATTTCCTTTCCTATCATTGGAAATTGAGCACATAGCTCCTTTGGAAGCTAGGATATAATTTAACATCATGTTTGTGATTTCAGCTGATTTCCTTAAAATTGTATGAAAAGAACAATGATTCCCCATGTATATTTTCTCCTGTGACAGCCAGTGAAAAAAACAATTTATCCCTTCAGTAATTGCCGCATGTATAAAAGCAATATAAGACAAAATGCAATGACTGCTCATAAGCACAAACAGACAACAAAGTCCAATTTTATGAATACACCAGGGTCTGTTTGTTCTTTACTGTCACATCCCTTGCCTCTGGAATTCCTTCCATACACTTGCCACACTCTGCTATAAAACATGAGTTTGATGGAGCCAAAATAATCTTTTTACCTATCAGCACATCTGGATTTTTTTTTGCAATATGTGGTGAAATAAAAGACAAAGATGGAACACAATTACAATGTTTGCTAATTACTATTCTCTGGTACCCTACACAACCATTATTATCACGAGCATCCAACAACTCTTTGAAGAAAAAGGGCCTCTGATTTATTTCCCTACTGCAGTCACCAGAAACTATCAGAATAGTGCCCTCTTCTCTCAAAGCGAACTCCCTAGAGCCCTTATATTCAAAATCCTATTTCATTTCACCATACCTTCCATCACCAAAAACTACTCCATTTACAAAAGGCAAATTAGTTTCTGTTTGGCCTTTAGTTCCACAAACGCACAGCTCCTGTTGAGAAAACCCAACAGGCACTGCTTTTCCATGCTTCCTACCCATGCAGAAGTTCTCCAATGGCACAAGGAAGGTCAGGTCAAACACGTGCTAATAACTATCACCATCCATAACTAAAGCCTTATTACTGTGTAATAGACCTTGTTACACAGAGAAATGACTTTTCATAGTTCCACCAGCATGGTATCATTGAAACAAAGGTCCTTTGCTTGCAACGCTTTTTAAAAAGGGCTTAAGGAATAGTTCACAATGTCCTTTCATAAAATTGTGTAAAAGATTATTCAAATAAAAACAATATTTGTGGTTTGATTTACTGTGTGTACTATTCTGGCAGTAGTGTCATAGCAGTCTATTTTTATTTCTAGATTGTTTTTTACTATAAGAAGTTCCATCGCTATGAAACTAATGCTTGCAACATTGATTTCCATGGCACTGCTTAGAAAGACTGCAGAAGAATAATGTGGATGTCAGGGCATTTTACGTAGCAGCAGCAACATTCTGCAAGCAGTGTGGGCAGAGGATTTGCTCCAGGATATTTCGACTGCTATCTGCAATATTCTACCAAAATGAGCAGGGAACCAGTACAGTAAGATACAAGGAGATTCTGAATAGTCAGAATGACACCAAGTAACACTCGGCAGAGCAACTTTGCACGGTAAGAATAGCCCAGGAACTCCTGTGTCCCATGTATCATTCTGTCAGCATGTTGTATAACGGTTTCAAAAGTAGGAAATTAAATCTTAAAAAGAGAGAGAGAGAGAGAAAGAGAGAGACCAGACCTGAACTGACAAAGCAAGCCAGGAAATTGAGCAAAGGCTGACACTCTTCTCTTAGCTCTCCCACAGCCCACAGTGGCAAGGTTCTTACTCGCAGATAGTATCATTACGTAGCTCTCCCAGAAGAAGACACCTTGATATGCCTTAATTAAGTAGTGACAAAGGACAATTTCTCTTTGGAACTGTGAGCATTCATTGATCACTTCCTTAATTCTCCAGCATGTGATCACACCATCAAAGAGCAATTCTAAATGCAATGGACACGTGAGCCCTGAAAGAGCATCTTGGAAAGGGTAGGAGGAAACACCTTTATTTACATATACTCAGGTAGCACAAACACTCTGTATCAAATAGATTAAAAAGCTGACCAGAATCCTTTCTGTGGCTTCAGCATGGATTTTCAAGATACCTTTGAAGGTAGTCTTCTTAAATGCAATATGAATCTTCAAGAATAGTAAAAGAGAGCAACAGCAACAACAAAATACTACTAGACCAAGAAGAATCCTCCAGCTGGTTGTTCTCTTCTGCTCAACAAAACTGAGCAAAGGTACTCTGTCCACAAGAATGTCAGCTCAGATCCCAGGGCGCTCAGAATAGTTTTATAAAGTTTTACTTCTGACAAGAGACATTGTTGAAAGCAATTGTTCAGCCAGCCAACTGCTGTCACTTCCATGAATTTGAATAAGCTCCAATACAGGACACTGAGCTTTTGCACATGTAGGAAGATGCCATTGTTCTGAGTTAATCTTTGCCAATAAATCAACACCGCCATTATTTAGAGATTTTTATTTTCCTCTGGTGTGTGACTGTGTGGGTGGGGTTTTGTTTTAAAGTCCCCTTCTTCCATTTTCATAAAGCTTATTTTTTGTACCTCCTTGCAAAGCTTTCAGAGCAGTAGGAGGAATCCCATTTATAATGGGATCAGACCCATTAAAAGGTAAATATTGCTGTTTCTCCTGAATGTGCGTATTAACTAGCACCTAACTGGGGGAAAGAATGTAGCAGAAGAATTTGTTTGGAGTTCATGAAAATTAACATTTGGTGCAATTTTGTATCCATAATTTGCATGTACACAACTTACATATAAATACATATGGATTAATGCAAATTTTCATAAGGGAAAGATTCACTCTGTGCTCTGCAAAAGTAGGGGCAAGGCTGGCGATGAATCATTTTTTTTTTTAAATATTCTAGTCTGGGTATATAAATAGCTCTCTGTTTCTAGAATAATTACTACTGAAAAACACAGCTTCTGAAATAACATAGGCCATAATTAACCTTGGCTTCATTAAATCACAAATAATATATTTTTCAAGTCTTATTTGTAAAGGCAAGCTGATTAATTTAAACGTTTCCCTTTGGAGGAGGAGAGAAAAAAAATCTAATCGAAATGATTTACCTACGTTGCTACTTGTCAGATCTTGTAAACTGTGGCAGGTTTTCAGCCGGCGACTTGGCTACCCCGGCCTCCCCTCGCCCCCCGGCAGGGAGCTCCTGTCTCGGGAAGCACCGGCCTCTGTTTTCCCGGGAAGGGAGACCACTCAGGAGCCCCCCACCGGGCCGAGCCGCTCCTCTGCCCGGCTTTTCTCCCTCGGCCACGGAGAGCAGGGGGTCTTGCGGGCTCGGAAGCGGCACGGAACCCCCGGCCCCGCCGGCTCCCCCGCGGCTGCTCCCCCCAGCCCGGCTGCCCCGGCACGGCACGGCGCCGCAGAAGCGCGCCATCCCTCCCGTTTCCTTGTAAGACAGCGCCGACACCCGACAGAAGAAAAGTTTCCAGGCGAGCGCCAGGAGCGGGCCGGGGCTGCCGGCAGCGCCGAGACTCGCTCCCGGCGCACGGGCGGGTGCCACCCGGGGCTCACCTTCCTGCACCGCATGGAAGGGGTTGTTGGCCTCGATGAGCTTGATGGAGTAGGTGATCTTCTCGCTCTGGAGGATGTCGTCATTGAGGTTCAGATCCGACACCGCCTGCTTGAACACCTCGTCGTCCTTGGCAGCATTGCCTTCAAAAATGGCACCTGCGGGGAGGAAGGAGGCAGAGGCGGTGAGGGCGCTGCCCGCCGCCCCGGAGCCCCCCGTCGGGCCGGGCAGGGGGCTTGGGACCCGCACCGCCGGCAGGGGGGCGGCCCTGGGATTGAGACCAACTTTCTGCTCCCCGCCTGCTGCCTGCGGGCAGCGCTGCTATTCGGAGGGTCGCGCCCACGCGAAGGCGAAACCGGGCTTTGCGTCCCGTAACCTGCAAGCTGCCATTTGGCCGTCCTGTCTATGCCGTTGGCGCGGAAGCAGCTGGCGATGGGCGTTATGTAAGATGCCCCGTCTGCCCAGCGGCTGTGTGCGCGCACCGGCTCTGCCGCCCTGCCCTGCGGAGCGGTAGCTGACCTGCGGGGCTGGCAGTGGGAACAAAACGTGCCGTCCCCGGCCGGGGCAGCGCTGCTGATTCACGCCTCGCGTGCCCGGGCCGCTGAAGTTTGCTCGGGGGGGGGGAAGCTGCGGTGACACCGTGCCCCGCGGGAAGAGCGGGGCCGAGGGGCAGAGCCACGAGGACCCCCCCTGCTCGGACTCGGCGCTTCCCCAGGGCTCTTCCCAACCCCGGGGGGGCGCCCCGGGGCCGGATTCCCCCCGCTGCGGCCGGGGCTGCCCCTGGCTGCCTAACGGCTCCGCAATGCCGTCTGCCTGGGCTGCGCCCCCGGGCTCCCGAGGCGAGAGGCGCAGACCAGAGCCTCCTCCGCCGGCCCCGGGGCTGCTGCCCGCCGGTAACAGCATTACGGGACCGCCCCCGGTCGCCCCTTCTCCGCCCCGGGTCTCTCCTCCCGTCCCCTCGGAGCAACCCTCGCCAGGACCGCTCCCGGCCCGGCCGCCTCCTCCTTCCTTCCTTCTTTTTTTTTTTTTTTTTTAAAATATATATATATTTTTTTTAATTCTCCCACCCTCCCTAAAGGGCTGGTGGAATGACGGTTTTTCCTTCCCCGGCCGTTCTCCCGTCTCCTCCTCTATCACAGGCTTCCACAAGTGATGCTCTCCCCCCTCTCCGCCCCTAACCAGCCTCATCTCCTTCCTGCCGGTACCTTTCAACGCCAGCCAAAAGGTGACTGCAGAGCCTCGCCTCTGCTTGCCAGGCTTCCCGCGGACATTACCGTGCCTCGCTCCCAGAAGCCATGAAAGTTCACAGCAGCCTTTCCTTTGCCTCTTCTTCACCCCTCTCTCTTCCTCCCATGGCCGATCCAGCCTTCCTGCTGCCCGAGGGTTTTAAGGAGCTCTTCTTCAGACCCCAACAGTTGCGCGCACAGACACAGACACAGACGCACACGCACGGAGCCGCTGCAAACCTCGCCTCTCTAACCCTTTCCCAGCCAAGTTCTCCCCCCGCATTCCGGCTCGGCTGACACCTGCTATGACAGGGGATGCGAGCCAAGGGCTCATCTCCCCGAAAGTTTTCCCTACGAGCACGTTCAGACGATGCCTCTCTCCTGCCCGCTTTTGGGGCCGGCTGGCTGTTTTCGGCGGCGGGGATGCGGCGGGGGAGCAGAAAGCCTTCCCCACCCAAACAGGTCCGGGCACGGAGCTCTCCGACCACATGGGAGACCGCAGCGGCAGCCCCGGCGGTCCCCGCCCCGCAGCCCGGCCCGGCACAGCCCGCATTTCGCCCCTAACTTTGCAATCGGGGGGATTCGGCTGCCTTTCCCCCTTCCCTCCTCCGGTCTCTCCGTGGAGTTGGGCTCAGCCGCTGCCCGTCGCGTTCCGGCGGTGAACGAGGCGATGCCTCCGTTTATTTATCTGCCGCGTCCCTCCTTCCCCCCCGCCTGCACTCCCTTTCTTACCGATGTGGATGATGGAGTCCGCCCGCACCGAAACGCACTGAAATATCCAGGGGAAAAGCCAGAGCATCAACACTTCCATTTCCAGCCTCTTGCACAGCACATCAGCACGGGTTTAGTGGAGAGGCAGACGGGGGAAAAGAAGAGAAAACGAGCAAGGGCAGGTGGAGTGAGGCGGCGGGGGGGAAGATACCCTGACACCCCCCTGGAAAAAATAAAAATAAAAAATCCCAAATTCCCACGGAGGATTTTCCAAGACTGAGGAAAACGGGTGATGGGGAGAGAGGAGGGAAGACTGGGAAAAAAAAAAAAAAAAAACAACAAAAAAAAAACGGGGGCCAAAAAAACGCACGGCGGTAGATCCGGGGTTGGCAGGCGGCGCGCCGGAGCCTCCAGCGCTCGGTGTGTGTGTGCCGGGGCGCCGGCAGCCCGCGAACTGCGGAGCGCCCCCCCCGCCGCCGCCGCCGCCGCCCGCCCGCCCCCCGCGCCACGTGACTGCGGAGCTCGGGGCCGCCGGGGCACGGCAAGGCGGCGGCGGGCAGCGGGCACCGCGCGGCTCCGGGGGGAGCCGGGGCCGGGGAAGGGCCGCGCTGCGCCTGCCCCGGTGGCGGGGTTCCCGGCGCCCGGAGGAGAGGAGGGTGGGAGGCGGTCCCGCGGGGCCGCCGCCCGGAGGATGCCCAGTGCCCTGCCCCGGTGCCGGTCCCGGTGTGACACCCCGCAGGTAAGGGTACGGGGCCGCGCCCGCTGCCGCTCGCCCGACTTGGCCACCTGCAACCAGGTGGGAGCGCGGGGCTGCCCCCTGCGCTGGGGGCCGGGGGTATGGGGGCGCAGCAAACCCGCTTCGTGTTTTGTTTTGTTCCAGATTTCAGTGAAATCTAATTCAGAAATTGGACATGCTCGCGCTCAGAAGACTAATTCATCCCCTAAAACAAACGCATCAGTGATTGCAGGCACCCAAACGTGACGAGCGTCTCAATACGCCGCGGAGCCAGAGAAAACAAATTCATTCAGGAGCCCGAAACGTAATTAAAACTACTGCCAAGAAAACCCGGCGAGGGCAGGATGGCACCGAGATCAGCGAGCGGCGGCACGGCGCGCTGTAGCGGCGCGGACACCCGGCCAGCGGCAGCGCGGGGACGCCGCCAGGCAGAGCGGGCCCCGCAGCACCCCGCCGCCTCGCAGCCCCGAGCCCGCTGCTAAGGCGCTGCCCCCGATCCCCGATCCCACGTCCCCGATCCTGCATCTGCAGCGCACTCCTGCCACCAGCAGCCGGCTCCGCGCTCCTTCCCGGGGTGAGTTCCCTGCGGGCAGGATCACCGCGCTGAGCCCTGCCTAACCCAGGCGCGGTGCGGCAAAAGCGCTTCGTGCTCAGGGGCAGCGGCTTCGGAGGAGCTGCACCGCCGCCGGGGGGGGGCGTGCAAGGGGAGCGGGGTGCGAGGAGGAGGCTGCAGCGGCGGTGATGCCAACACGGATCCCTGTTGATCCTCATGCGTCAACAGGCACCCGTTCGGGGTAGTCACCGGCACGGCTTTTGAACCGGGAAAAGTGGGGGGTAAATGTACAAGGAGACGCACTTTGTAAAAATAAATCGCTTGTTAACTGCTCTTACTTACAGTCCTTGTCTTAAATATGCAATTGCACACCGATCAATGCAGCATGATTAAATACCGTATGCCATATTTCATGTAATAAAAACACTTAATCCAGATAATTGGCTTCTGAGACAAAGATCAATAGAAATGTTCCTTATTTGACTACGTTAGCAAGTCAAAATTAATTCTAATTTACATTTGCTTCAAATCAATACGCACTTAGTGACTTACACAGGCTCTTTAAAAAGTTAAACACCTGTATTGACCACCGTCATATATATGTCAGTAACAAGTACATGTGTGGGAATTACGTGGGGCAGAGGGGACGTGTTGCCACACAGCCAATTTCTGATTTCCACAGAGGAAAGGAGGCTAAATTTATGTGCGTTTGAAAAGTGCATTGGGATCCTGGCCAGGAACCTGCAGAAACACACAGCTATTAACCCTGCAATTTATACAGGCATCCAAATCCCAGCCCAAATACTCCAAGCACTTGGGAGCAGGCTGCCTCTTCAGTTTGCACAGTGAGACCTTGACCTCAGCTGGAAGTCCTCTGGCTGCTATTTTAATAATAAAACTTAATATAAAATATTAAAAGTCCAAAATGCAGTGAATTAGACAAGTTAAAGAATTTCCTGAGAAATCCATGAGCAAATACCCTCCATACAGACAAGGACCCAGGCCTAGGAGGCCTTCCTCCTAGAAGAGGAAAAAGGTCAGGAGCCCAAACAACTATAAAATAGATCAGTAGAAAAAGGCTCCCCAAAACAGGCAGGGGGTTAGTTGTCACAGCCAAAGGACAAGAAACAAGGAAAATGCCTAGAGGAAACCTCAAATGCCATAAAATCTCATTTGTAACATGCAAAGCACAATGAGATTTATCTGCAATAGAGTGGAAACAGAACTGGAGCTCACCTTGACCCCAAATACAGAGCTGTGCAGAGCTACCCCCACTCCACCTGTGCTTTTCTTTGCTCGGTTTAGTTGAATGAAAAGACGTGCTAAAGTAGGAAAGCAAAACAAGCCACGATCCATATCTTTCAGCATTGATAAAATCTTTAGTGGCTGCAGCTGTCCATCAGAGGACTGGATCAAGGCCTCCAAGCCTTCAGGAACCACATGCAAAGCTAGCCATCAAAAGAAGAGCAAGAATCTGTAAGAACTGAGCCACCAGGCCCAACAGCAGAACAGCAATTTCAGCAGCATCTCTGCAAGATGGAGAGTGGTAGCATCAACACCGATGCATCTTGCTTCAAGCCTGATTTAAGTCAGGCCTTTGAAACTATTGCCACACAGATGTATTTTATTTTTTTTAATTGGCTTAGATTAGATTTTTCATTACACTTACTCCTCCCCCTTTAGATTCCCTCCTTACAAAAAAAGGATTCGGCTTGAACTTCTAAGTCTGGTAAAAATGGGAGTGTTCATTTCAGTTCTGCCATCCAGCGCTTGCAGTGGGCAGAGCACCGACATTTTGCAGTGGGTGCGCATTGTTCAGACAGCAGTCAGCACTAACAGACTAATCCATTTGCCATCATTTTGCATATTAAGAACATTACAAGTTGCCACGATATTCCATCATTGTGTAGGGGACAACTCCATGCACATTACTACATAAAGTACCACTGGATTTACAGCACCTGTGGAAGAAAGGCCTCTCGTTAGAAATATGCAAGGTAAATAGCCAACTCAAGTAACAGTCACTATTCAAAGTTCAACTCCTTGGCAACAGATGCAATTCTATGCACATCTCTAACAGCTCTATTACCTTTGCAAACCACTGTGGTGATTTTAAGCTAACCTATCATGAGATATCTCTGTGCTTATTTCTGTTGTCAGAACGAGCATGGAATGAAACCCGCACCGACTGGTTTTTGCTACCAGGAGAGAATTGCTTGAATACAGCTCTGAACACTACACTGCAATTAGAAATGTAGAATATCCCAGACAGGTGAACTGAAAGGCTCGTGCAATGCCACACTCCAAGCCTGGCACTTGGGGCTCTGTCCCTCTCTGCTGTCACAGCAAGCACAAGACATATTGTGAACATCACCAGAACTACGGCTGCAGGGAACGCCTGGATCTGGAAAGCCCCTGATGTTTACTGAGCACATACAACAGCATGCACAAAGCTGCTTCCTAAGTGAGAGCTCTGCAAAACCAGAATGCACAAAGCTGCTTCCTAAGTGAGAGCTCTGCAAAACCAGAACATTGAGACTTCCACTGCACTGTAGCCTATGATCAGAATAAATGGAGTGCCTTTGAGATTCAGCATTTCTCCTGCCTTTTCCTAACTTCCTTCCACTTGCTATAGGCATTTGCTGAGGCTTCCCAATGTAAAAATCAGAACAATGTTAAGTGCTTAAAACAGGGTGAGAAACATTAGAGGGAAATTATGGATGTTGCCTGGGAAGGGGAAGAACAGAAAAAAGACTGACAGTGTGGGTAACATAGACAGAAGATATAATAATGTGCTCCAAAGCTACACTCAGAGTTTTCTTGAGAATCTTTTAACTCTAGCAGGGGGAGAGAAAGGTACTGTCTGGAAGGAGATTCTCCAGTCCCCCTGACAGCAAAGATCTATAATGGTCTGTGCATTTACACCTAGCTAAGGTAAAAGCTGGATATGTATCCATATTTAAAAGGCTATGCAGGTACATGTGGCAATGATTATTATTCCCTCTGAAAGTGAATGGAACTCCTCTATCAGTCATACATGCATGAAGATGCAGTAAGTTTCTCCATGTGTTAGCTGCTCAGTCTACAGGGTTGTAAGCATTAAAACAAACAAACAAACAAACAAAAATTTCTTTACATAGCATTGCAACAGTCTCCCTCGTTTCCCGATACCCAAGAGAAGGTCTATAGTAACAAAAAATATATGTATTTATTGTACCTTTTGTAAGGAAATTCAATAGCTCTCCTCTTTGGAAACAATAATGGAAAAAGAAACCTCTATAAATTTAGGAATGCTTGTATTTAAATCACATTGTCATTCTCCTGTGGTGACAGCCCAAGATTTCAGTTGTTTTACTGAAAATTCTTCTATCTTATTGAAACCTTCTTTGCTCCATTCAGGGTTGATAGCATATCATGATAACCTTCCTGGAGCAAGGGACCTGAGCAAGAAGAGGTTACTGAACTACAGAGTTCTTTGTGTGTGTGCTGGTTTGGTTGGGATGGCATTAATGTTCTTCATAGTAGCTCACAAGGTGCAACTGTTTGGGATTTGTGACGAATATGTGCTGATAAGCCCCCATGTTTAGTTGCTGCAGGGGGCTGCTTACACTGAGTCAAGGAGTTGGCTTCTCATGCTGTGCAGGCAGCAAGGAAGCTGGGAGGTGCCGGAGCTGGGACAGCTGACCCCACTGACCAACAATGCTCCACACCACGCAACCTCATGGCCAGCAGTGAAAGGGGGGGAGGCAGCTGCTGGCGCTGCCAGTTGGCTGGTGGTAAACAAGTGCTTTCTGCATCACTTGTTGATTTCTGGGGCTGTGTTGTTTTTCCTTTGGTTATGGTTTTTGTTTCTTTGTTTTCTTCTTTCTTATTAAACTGTCTTTATCTCAACCCACAAACCTTTTAACTTTTCCCTTCTAATTCTCTTCCTCCCATCTTGCTGGGGGAAAGTGAGCGAGGCACTGGGTGGTGCACAGCTGCTCACTGGGGTTAAACCACAACAGCAGGACAGTTGCTGTTCTTGATTAATTTGTTGTGTGCCTACAAACAATCTGAAACTGCAATAGTCAACACTTTATTTGGATTGGTGGGCCTTTTAAGATACCATAAGGAAGGCAAAGCACTATTCGTCTCAAATCTTTACCTGATTTAGTTCAGCAGAGTACACACAGCCTATATTTGATTTAATTCATACTTATGTTTGCTTAATTCCATTATTCAATATCTGATGCATCATGATAAGATTCATATTTACTTCCCCACTCCTCTTTTCCATTTGGGCCATTTCATGCCTCGTTTTTCCTTAGCAGGCTTTTTCTTCACAATAGACATGGACCTATACAGGCTTTTGCAACCACCCACATTTTCCTAGTTGTATAAATACACTCTTATTTTAGTCCAAGGCAGGCTGTATCAGTGTTGGTAAGTTTAAACTCTGTCTCGGCATTTCTATTTAATAAACACTGATTTGGAAGACACTCAAAAGGAATCTGTTTATTTACAACATCTTACTACAACCACAAGGTGTTCTGTAGAGAGCTCTAAAACACGGGCAGCCAAAGAATCCTCTGTTGTGACCACTGGGAATGCGAGTGTAACTCAGTTACAGGAAAAATCTTTTCTCCTTCATTGCTAAGTAACTCCCTTGTCATTATATCCACTGGACACTGACTGGAAAAGGCTAAACTCTAAGCTGCTTTTCTGAGCACAGAACCTTTTTTCCAAAAAATGGGAGTTTGGGAATAAAAAAAGTGTGATTGCTATCTCTGTGTTACCGTACAAGTCCATAAGGATGCCAGCTCCTTGAGTAAAAAAATTATTAGTTACTCACAATTTAATAGTAGCCATATCAAAATAAATCTCTGAACTAACTTCACTGGCATCCATCTCAGAGGGAAAAACATTACAAATTTCTCCACCAAACAGATCTAAACATCTTTCTTCTTTTAGATATTAGGGTGGACAGGAGAGCAGAAATGATACAGCACCCATTCTCCAAGTTGTTAAAAGTTATTCAAACCATCTTGGGCGCCTCATGTTGAATTATCCACAGTGAACATAGTGTCCAGTCTAACAAGTTGTTCAAGGAGCTGCCTTTCACAGATAGCAAGGCTTGCTAAAATGGCTGTCCTTCTGCCATCAGCCCAAAAAGACAGGAAAGTCCAAAAAGAAAAACCAAACATATTCTTGCTGCTTCTCACTTTACCCACCACCTAGACAGTAACAAAACCAGTAAAATAGATGCTGCTGCATGGTGACGCAGATGGCCAGAAAAAAATGAACAGATCTGAAAATTTGGGCCCTCCAGCCAAGACATGGTAGCTTATCTTGTGTTTATTCCTACTTCACTGGAAACTCCATTGAGTACTGAGAAGTATGTAATCAGAAAGATTTTGCTACAAGCCAGGAACTTGAACACTATCCTTTGCTGCATCTCAGCCAAAGATGAAGGATATGTTCTATTGCACTAACTCAGTCCTTTACCATCACTAAATACTGATGCAGTTTATATGTGCAGAGTCCTTTAAAAGCTCCACAATGAAAAGTACTCTAAGTGGAAAGTAATTTTACCTTTAAGAAAACCTGATCTTTCTCAACAGTCCAATCTAAAACATATTATATTTAATGACTGACTCACAATGGACCACTTCCAGCTACTAAGGTCTCTCTTTTGACTTGTAGCACTGTGTCATGGAGTGTTGGCATTTTTTTGTTGTTGTTGTTTTGTTTTGTTTTTTTTCCCAGCATAGTTTTGCAATATCTACTTTGCAGCTGTTTGTGCAAACAAGGGCATATTTGCCTTTTCAGTGACTCCATTAGCATTAATGGCAGCCACACACACACAGAGGGGGAGAATAAATTCTCCTAGGGATGTGTTCTCTTCAGGAAAAGGTTGCCAGTCATGGAGTTCATAATTCATACTCATGTTTCCAGGAATGAACAGATGAAATGAAGGTTTTATAACAGAAACATCAGCTTGATTCTCACTGTATGCCTGACTTTAAAATTAATCTTAGCAAAGCATTCAATTACTGTACATCTCTCACTTGGGGTGTTGGGGGTGGAATTCAAACCAACCAGTATGCTAAACTGTGACCGTATTTCTTGAACAGCATTTCTTACATTTCCTGCTCAAATTTATTTATTTATTTTTTAAAAGGCAGTACAATCCAGCAGTTGGAGCAGAAGGGCCATGATTCCTGGGCTCCATTCCCACCAGAGTCACCGATTCATTTCATGACTAATTGAGTGGACTGTTGCATGAACATTGTACTCAGTTCTCAATTTAGGGGGGAACAAGAACATCAAGTTCCTTTCCTCAGTTGCTGCACTTGGTCAGCTGTCCTACTTCTCTAGGAGGTGTAGAGGAGACATGGTAGGTTTTTTTTTTTGGCAGGTCAAATGGTTAATTTCAAGTAATTTCAAGTTTGTGAATCATTCACTAAGTACAAATATTTCTCATGTTTAAAATAATTTCAAACAGAAAATGCTTCATGTGGTCCTCAGGTCTAGACCATTCCACGCAGCTGAGTCTGGATGCATATGTCCAATAACCAAACTTCATTGCTGATCTGAATGACAGGATTTCTGCTCTCCAATTCTTTTTATTTCTTTAATCCAGTATGAGACAGGGAAAAACAAACAAACAAACAAGAACTTATATTGAGGGAGATAGGAAAAGCTCTGGAGAAAAGCCCAACCTGCACTACAACAGCACCCAGTGCTTTTACTGGCTATTTTAGATTGATTCCAATTAGAAATGCACTTCAAATTATTGCTCCACACATTTCTCACCTGACTCACCAGTTCTGAAAGACTGCATATAAAGACCTCAAAGTTTTGTGTTTTTATTTTTATTTTTTATTTTTTTATTTTTTTCCTCTGGTCTACTGACCCATCAAAGATATTGTGATAAAGAGTTTATGCAAAGGGCAGGGATGATGCAAAGTAGGCAGCACTTTGAGCATCCAGCACTCCGCGAACCACAGTCCCTGCCACGGCACCCTTGGGAAATGTCACTGACCAGTGTTTTCTAAAGCTGTTAAATTCATTGATATTTTCATAATATCATTAAATACACTCGATCTTACTTCTGATCTAAGCAGTGCTGCATTACACAACAATATATTACACTGCAGCTGTGTACTATCCAGTTGAGTGCAAGTCTGCAACTGAAATAACTTTGTTTGCTGCAGTGCTGTATTATCATACATGACTATACCATGCAGCATTGATTTCTAAGCAATGGTATTGATTAGGAGTCTTATTTTACAAATGCTGGCAGGATACAGCCTTTTGACCAAATTTGAATTACGTTCCCCAGCAACAACAACCCTTTCTTTACAGGGACTGTATAATACTAGTAACAAGTAATGCTGCAGACTTCAACAAGTATTGAGGATTTACACCTGTATGACTTCAGTAGTATGAGTTTTTAGCATTTTTCACTTACAAAATATGCTTTAGAATTATTATTTTTAAATGCAAACTTTTTTTTTTTTTCCTACTCACTAGCTAAAAATAATGCTTTTGTTTCCTAAGAGATAAGTTTATTAAATTGAATTTGACCTTTCAGAGCATACCTAGGTAGGGATTTCTGCTCCCTGGAAACACAGGCATGTTCTTTACATACTGCTCTGAGTCATGCAAGGCTCTACAAGCAAGTAAGCAAACCAATCTTGGAAGAGCACTTTGCATTATACAAATTATACACAGGAGAACAAGAAAAAAAGATAGATAGATAGATAGATAGATAGATTAGATAGATAGATAGATAGATATACTAGGACCTAAATTTAAATACCATACTTCGGATAGAAAATGTTTACAACAGAATTGTTATGTTCTCAAGAAGTCCTCCAGATTTATCATCAACATATCATTGCTTGACCAGTTCCCCTGTGGTGCTGCTTACTCCTTTCAAAAAATCACTTCTAAATACTTCCCCAGTACATCTGTGCTGCTTCTCATACCCCCAGTGGCTCCCAGGTTGGTAGAAATCTCCTAGTTATCTTACTGCTTTGCCAGCTGAATCCTAGTTTGCAAAGCAGGCTTGTTGCAGTAACACAGGAGGACCATACTTTCCTAGTTTTGGTTTCTTCCTGCTGGGAAGGCTGAGTGCACCAGTGCCTTCATCTGTGCTGATCTATCTGCAGATCCACAAAGCCTGTTACCCACATAGCTAAACACACTCCTTTTTACACAGCAGGTGAAGAAAAAAAAAATCAAGAATAGGCAGTCCTTACCTTTCTTACTACAAACTCCTTCTTTCACTCCTGGTACTTAACAGGCACCAGGAATATATATCCTCAAGTACACTGCAACCTTTACATCACATGCTACAATAAAACAAGATTCTGTATCTAAGCCTCACCTCTTTACCTCTGGAGCATTACCTCTAAATTGTAATTAGTTGCTTATGCTTTTGATGGACTTACTGTTACAGACAAAGCATAGTTTACTTTCCCCAGTGGTTTGTTCAGAGAGCTTGGAGTCTATCACCTGACTCGATTATTACGAAAGGCAGGTTCCTCTGTCAAGGGGCAGATTTACAGTCAGAGTCCAAAGCAATCCAGCACAAACACTAATCGAAGATGCACCTATTATTCAATCACTCCACATAGTTCCTATATTTTACCAAGTAAAATGCTTTTAGGAGAGATAGGAGACATAACAGCATTTGCCACCCTTAAGTCCTGTTGCTTCATCTAAGCTTCTCTATTCAACCTGCACTTGTGGATTTCTTCTTAGTTAAGGGCCAACCAGGCCTAAGAAATGAGTCAAAGCCAAGGCTGCTTCTTTTGAAAGCTCAGAAGTTTTTCTATGCTGCAAACTAGCTTCCGAACACCTCTGCATTATACACATAAAACAAGTCTCTTAATAAATATGTTATAGACACCTCTTAGTGAACCTTCACCTGCCTCTAAATTCCACATTGAATAAAACTGCTACTATAGTAAAGAGCAGTTAGAACAGAACATATCCCTGCAAAGCCATGCTTGTTGGTACATTATATCAATTCAGTTACATCCTCTCATCCATTTAAGAAAACAAACCTGACAAGCATACATAATTATTAACTGCAGTACTTGATTTAACAGACAGAATATTTTTCCCCTGCAACTGTTTTTCTTTTCAACCCAACATGCCCAAGACACCTGGTTTAACAAATTTTTGGTTATGTCTGATATGTTAGTAACACAGAACTTCCCTCTTCCCTGTTCATAATAAAAGTGACGATGTACACATGGACCTTGTGTAATCTTCTGGGACTGGTAGCTTTGCATTATAACCTGAGCTCATTATTGTTTTCAGCAGAGGCTTTTCTGGCCCTACAAGTGGAAGCCCTCCAACAGTGACATCTTTCTGTCTCTTTCCCCACCCACGTACATTCTCCACAGGATGAGAAACAAATCTATTCAGTCATTCAGTGTCACAGATCATCATGATGATCCGGGGATATACTCATATTTTATACATCTAGATCACTGCTAATAAAAATCACAAGATCACAAGCTTCCATTATGTGGATACATACCCTAGCTCTGCAGGCCAACTGCAGGGCCAGCTGCCACTAGCTGGAGAACAACTCTGGAAATTTGCCTAGCCATGTTAAGGAGCCTGTATGTGCCAGCCAGCACTGCTCCCTGCCCTGAGGTCAAGCTGTGCATATCTGGCTCCTGCATGACCCCTGCCAACCAGGTGCACGGGGACAAATCCACAGCTTCTCTCATGTTCAGTGGCAGTAGCTTGTCTGCTCAATTCCATCAGTAGTTGCCATTGTATTTTATTGTGCTTTGGCCAACACAGCCCAAGAGGATGTGTATTAAAATGCAGTGAATGATTTCTTATGTTTAGACTTGTAAATGTTGGGGCAGAAGTTCTCTCTATCTACAGATAGAAGGGAATCATGATTTTCCTTGCACAGGGTGAGAACACCTCTCTATTGATGAAGGTGGCACCACACCAGCTCAAATGATTTTCCATTAACACAAAAATCAAACTTTCCATTGCTTATAGAGGGAAAAGCAATCCAGGATACTGAGACTACAGGGGACTCTTGAACACTGATGAAGGAACAAATCCATGAGGCAAGTGAATTTCTCATATGTTGGTTCCAGTAACCTTGAGCTCATGACTCTTGTTTCAGTGTAGTGGAATAAATCTGTTCTGAATATGTATGGATTTCATCTCAAGGCTGAACAAGAAAAAAAAAAAAACAAAAAAAAAAAAACAGTGGTGCTAAGATACTTCACTATACAGCTTTACTAAACTAATTAAAAATGGAATAATGCAATGAACAAAATTGACTAAACAGTTACAATTGAATCAATAGGTTCAAAGGATCAGATCACTAAATTAATACAGCTAAGGATAACCAAAAAAGCTCACAAAAAGGACGAGTTTTCTTCTTCACAGGAAAAAAAAAATGTATTGCTTCCAATTAATGCTTCACAAAGAGTACACAAAGAGGGTTTAAAGGAAGTACCAGTTCCCTTCCCCAGTAAGGCACCAAGCATCAGTTGCTTGTATGTAGTACATAAACCACGTTAGTATACTGTTTCAGACTTCATGGGACAATAAAATACAGGTGAAAAAGCCAAGCCAAGCAGCCAGCAGCCAGCTTGACCTCAGATCCAAGCCAAGAGAAGGATGCTAATGCCAGGGGTGGCATTCCCTGGTTTTCAACTGATAAACTGGACTTACTGAGCTCCACAGCAACAACATTTTACTTTTAAAGCTTCATTGTTATCACATACTACTGCATTGTGTTTATTTATTTTTTTTTAATGATCAAAAGATGACTTTTAACAACATCTTTTCAGCTTTGCTACCTAGTTCTCAAAATCTACTAATTCGCTCAAGTGTTTATGTTTACTATTGCAGATTTTTTGAGGTGGCCTGTCCATCCACCCACTAATGCAACACGTAGTTATAGAAAACAGAATTTGTTTACAACTGTAGCAAGAATGTTTTATAAACTTACAGTGTAGCCTTCCCTCAGCAGGATTATTCATTTTGGCCTCTTTCCTCTACCTGCATGTCTATCAACATGGAACTTTTTTTTTTTTTTTTTTTTTTTAGAAGAGATAGGAAAATTACTGAAACACACACGTGTGTTTCTAAGCTTTCTATGCCTTATCTCTAGCTCACACAGTGGCCAGAAAGTCTTGGATAGTTTGAAATGCATGAGGCCTTTTTCCAAGCTGACTTTTTAGGACTTTTCCAGTCCTTTTTCATTTCCCTACCAGTGAAAAGTTTATTGGGAATACTCTCATTAAAAAGCACAGCAGAGTCTACTACCAACAGTAACACATATGTTAGAACAGAATCCATCCTCTGACATCTTGCTTCTCTAACATAAACAACAGGAACATAAAACTAATCCCTTGCTTATGATTTAACGATCATCCTCATAGACAAGGGCAACAGACTGCTATTCCAGGGAGCACACAATGATTGCGCAGGTATGGAGTTTGTGTGTTTGTCCCATCCTTCCCGAGGATAGATCAAAGCCCAGGTTTTGGACTCCCTTTCCTCCCAGCAGCACTCTGGCTGGATAACAGTTGCATTAATGCAGCCCTCCTCTGCAGCCCTCCTCCACAGCCACAGCCAACCCCAGCCCCAAGGAAGGATCCAGAAAAGCCAACGCAGCTCTCAGGGCCAGCGTGTTGCAGCAGAGGGGCTGCACCAAGAAAACTGTAGTGGAAGCTCAAGTTCTACCCTAAATATCCTTTCACAGCTACAGGTCCAAATCCCAGTTCCGTAATCATTCTGTATGCATTTTGACTAATAGACAAATAGCTACTAATGAGACTATTATTAGTATAGTGGTTTCATTGCTTATTAAGACAAAGAGGCAGTTTTATTCCTTTCATGACATTATCTGCTGACAAACAGTGCAAAACAATTCACAAAAGAACAAAGGTTCTCTTTGTATGTTTGCAAGATTTTTTCCTTGTAAAAGTGAGTATTTTCTCAAATAAAAGTATAGCAACATCTATAATAAAGTGTCTACTACTGTCAGTTGTAAAACTGGGCATATAAACCCTGGAATGCCACAAGCCAAACTAAGTTCTGGGAGGCACCATCTTCTTTCTTGAGAGCTGAGCAAGTCGCAAATGAACTGCTACCTTTGGAAAGATGAATCTTTGCCAAGGAGTCACTGGAACTGCTGATGCAAATCCAAAACTACTACATGGATATAGCCTCAACAAGCCCTTAATCAAGCTGACAGGAGATGTGCCAAATAACAGGGGTTCTTTTCTCTTTGATACCTTCTCTGTTCCAAAGCACAACTTTGATTTGTCGACCTATTTTCTTCTAACACAATGGTCTAGCTCATTACTTCTTACATGACTGCAAGCAGCTCATTGCTTTTCTTTCACAAACAAAAACACAAACAAATAAATAAATAAAAAATAACATTAAGGGAATTATGTGAGAAAAGGTAGAGTAACTTTACAACAGAAAGACTCTCATAATGACAGCACACAGAATAATAGTCTTAAGGAAGCATAATAAAATGTAAGGTGTTTATATATATATATATATGTATATATATGTGTGTGTATATATATATATATCCTTCATATATATATATATATATATATAAACATCCTTGTAGATTGATTTTTCTACATTCCAAATGCTCCCATAACCATCTTTTGACATTTCTCCTGCACAGCTGGGTACACCATCCATAAGCAATCTCTGTCTACCCGGCATTATTATTATTTTAAAAGCAATTTCTTTCACCTCCTTTCAGCTCAGACTTACGTTATACCTAATTGCCAGTTACCACCCTCCCTTCTAGAAAAAGAAAATCTGATTTCCAACCGTTTGAAATCCATCCTTATTGTTAACTACGACATAATCATAATGCCCATATATGCACATTATAGGAATACAATTAGCAGAAGACCAAAAAAGTGGGTGCCATTTGCATTCTTGGCATCTACATTCAAATGTTAACTCACAGATGAACACAACCTTACAATAATAATACCATGTATATTACAAAGAGTTTATCAGCAAGAGAAAAAAAATGGTATTAGTTGCTTGCTTATGATTAATAAAAGTAGTTAACAGAGAAGGAATATTATTCTTGCTGGGTGCTCATTATGCATTTGATAATCTCTATTTATAGGACAATGAAACATGGGGTTTATAAAATGCCATCTGTTGGTTTCTTTTTAATGCATGGAATTTCTGACAGTTCAGGAGCTGCAGTTCAGCAGTGTTGATAATGTTACAGCATGTAATACTAAAGGCTTTGGTTATGAGAACTTGAGCCATTAAACATCAAGAAACAGATTGGATAGATATGCTGAGGAGTGTATCTTCTGTCTTCTGATTTTAATCTATTTAAAAAGCAATTTACACTTTCATGTAATTGATTTCAACCAGTCGTTCAAATAACATAACACACACACAATCATATATTGCAATGATCCACAAATGTGATAGAAGTGATTTTGTTCTTTGATCTCTGCAGGAGAAGGTGCCTCATGAGAGAAGCTCACAGAGATCTAAAACTACTACAGGCAAAATGACAACTACTCTTTTTTTTTTTTTTTCTTGAAAAATTAAAAAAAAAAAGAAAGAAAAAGAAAACACAGGCATCAAAAAAGATATCTTAAAGTACAGAATTAGAATCAGATCTATTCGCATTAAATTTGTCAATATCTAAAGGTTGCATTGTTCTTGCATATTAGCCATGAAATTAAAGCACTCATAATGAAGGTTAATATTGGAGTATATCAACAGTAATAAGTTTGATTATCATCGACTTCAACATCTAATTAAGTCACCAAATGGCCCAATATTCAGAACTTAGTTTCCCTTTGAGCATAAGCTGCTGCTTTTAATGCAATTAATGAAATTGTGATTGATTTTTTTGTGAAATGGATCACTCTGTATTCATATCAGCATAAAGCTGGAGGGGGTTATATTGCTGGATAAAGGTCTAATTAGGACTATCGATCCCAACAGGACCCACAGATACGGAGCTGTTCATAGGTCAAGCAAACACAGGAAGAAATATCTAAGCTCCATAAAGGACAATTTATAATTTGGTAGTTTCTTAGGGTTATCAGCATATGATTTCTGTTTCCACATTCAGTTGTTTCCACCTTGAACAGTCTCTACTGTTACCTCAAGTCTTCATTGTGCTCCTCTGTCACAGCCTGTCAGATAACTGGAAGTGTCAGCTCCCTGGGACAGGAACTGTCGTCTTTGCTACTTGTCTACAGCACAACAAAAAGCAGCCTGTCTTAACCAACAGGATTATAATGCTTCCCATCCCAGAATATGAGATTCATTTCTTTCTTAGAGGTTAGATAAATATAAGATATTGTTGCATTTCTACCAAAAAATGAAGTAGCTCTTTGACTGTTTACAGGTATCAGTGTTAAAACATGTTGATGTAAGTACTTCAGGTAAATTGCTAACTCTTGACAATAACTTTGCATTTGCTTATTTTTTTTATTATTATTTTTTTTTATACACAAAGAGCAGCTCGTGCTACTTACAGCCTGGCCTCAGTCAGTCAAAGGAAGACCATCAAGCATCAAAAAAATATAGCAGTTTCACGAAAGGGCACCCAATCAACCTCCAACATCAATCTTCTGAGTGATGTACCCATAAAGCAACCATGTGTTCTCTTAAAGACAGAGCTTACAGGAAAAACTGGAATTTAGACAGAAGATTAAGACTAAGTGAAAATGGACTGGGGCTTTTGGGGTGGATATGGAGAAGTTTCTATTTGTTCCTATAAATATTTGTCAAACACTGTTTTTCTAGCAAGCCACTCTCAGTGAGCTATTCTTACAAAACTCAGGGAGTCGTACACTAAGAGAAGCTAAGTTTAGCAGATCAGGCAATTCAGTAAACCATGTTGGAACAAACCACGGCAACCTCACTTAGCTTATGAAATGTGATGCAGTAACAAGAAGTGAATAACAGCAAGAAAAGCTGAGATCGGGAACTAAAATGCTTTCAGGTGGCACAAATAATTCTAAAATGAAAATTGAAAAACATTGCCTGTAATTTACTTAAATGTCACTACTTAAAGTTTGTTCAAACTCATTTAAATGAATGGTGGTTGTCTCTAGATGCAGCAAATAAATAATCAATGTACCCTCATGTTGAAATCTGCCTTAAGTGCAAACACAAATAGATGTTGTTTCCACCTCTTTGGAGAATATATATAGTCATGATTCAGCTTTTGCTTGCTAATAATATCTCGTCCTTGTTATACTAAAGGCTGCTCTTACATGGGTACCACAGAGTGTTTCAGTATTAACTGTGGTATGTTTGTTAAAGAAATGTTATAGGTTGTGCAACATTTATCATTCCTATATTTTGCTTTGTGCTTTTGTGGTAGCCTACAATTCCCACATGCTTCATCTTTATAAAGACACAGAGTTCCCTAAATTGAGCTCTTGAGTGCGATACTATCCATGCTTAGCCTAGCGAGACAGGTCTTTAGAGGTATTTTGGATCATTTTAATTAAATTAAAGGTCACCAAGGAGCACACGGATTTCAGTGAGCCAAATACTGCGTGGTTTCCACTGTCTGAAACTTCTTATCAATAGGAGCACTATAATCAAAGAGTTATAAAGATTGGATTTGTTTCATTGATCTGAAAGGAAAGGTAAATACAAGCTTATACATGTCCAGAAAAAAAAAAAAAAAAAAAAAAAAAAAAGAGCCCCATTAGCACAATGCAGATTGCCCAACTCAACAAGAGCATGCTTGGAAACATGAAAAGTGAAGTACAAGGGAGTTTATTTACAGGGTGTGCTCAAACCTTGTCCAGTTGAACCACTGAGGTGAAGAGCACACATAGATCTCCCTTTGATTGAAACTCCTCTCAGGCAGAGATCTGCTACCTTGATCTTTCCCTCACTTCCTTTAAGGACTCCCAAAAGCTGCAAGGTGGAGCCATCTGGTTAACACACTTCCATCCCACACATCCTTTTCCCTCAGCCCCTGCACATTGCACTTTGGAACGTGCCATCCCTCAGACCTCTCAGCTTGAAAAAAACGTGACTGGGCTGTAAACTCTCCCTTTGATTACTTGCTCTAAACAGAAAGGATGCAAGGATGTAGCAACCCAAACGGCTCTTACAGCCACTATTGCTTTACATCTTTAATCATTCCCAAAGACAGTTTCATTATGGGTCTCTATAACTCAATGACCTTTTATACACAAGTCGTTCTTTCAGAGTAAGCAATATTAACTGTGGATCAAATGAACTAAGGTGAAAAGATAAAGTACTTCCTATCCTAAGAAATGAAAAATAGATCTTCTTTTCAAAATAGGAGTGATCATAGTATAATGGCTCAAAGAAAGAGTTTATTTGCAAGTCTGTAAAAGATATTTTTTTTAACTAGGAGTCTCCTAGTTAAAGGAATAATTTAAAAGAATTTACTTCAAGAGGAGGGAAAAATATTAAGATTTCAAGGATGTAGCTATAAATGGATGAAGCAACGCTAACACAAGCATGTTGGAAGGAAAATTCGGAATGCTTATCCATAAATCCACAACATAATCGTGTTGGTACAAATACTCCCTCTGTAAACAAACAAGTCAAATAATGACTGAGTTAGAACAGTAACCTTAAAAGGTCTACATCCAAAACTCTTATCCAAACAGAAATGTGCAACAGTTCACATCTTGAAGTCTAACCCAGGATGCTTCTTAAAAGAATATTCTACCTAACTGGGTATGTCTCCACATAATGGCATATTTGTTGATTTTATAGCAATACAAAACCAGATTTAGGTTTATATATTGAGCAGCTAGAATCCAGCAGTATTTGGAGTATTTGGCTACTGAGTTTAGACTCATCTCTAGCTGTGGCAGATACACAATCAGGACATTTTGTAACTGCCTTTCAAAACCTTATTACAACTACACAGTTCAATACTCTTAAAATAAATAGTGCATCATCAGCTAAGTATTGAAATAAACATTTCACCACTCTACGCATCATCAGCCTCATTTCAGTGCCTGGTAGGTCATCAACATTTTGACTCACAGCCCAATTTCAGCAGTGCTAAGTGTATAAGTGCTACATATCTTAGATTTGTTTCACACAGACATTTCTCATCATGAACGGCAGGCAGAAGTGCAAGAGGAACACCACAGTCAAGTACTTTGGCTTGGTGACAGCACTTAATGCAGAACACTGAGTTTTGCATGATGTTCCACTGAATGTTTTCTAACAGGTATGGTCAGTTTGAATTTCTAGGCTAAGATAATAATAATTAGTAGTAAATGAGGAAATGTAGCTCTGTTTTTTAAGCCCCTGCGGTAACGTCATGTTCTAAAATTCTTAAGTGAAATAATTTTCCAACAGTATTTCACTAATAGGTTCACTTTTCCCATTTCTACTTCTCATGAAGAAGTCACCACATTACCACACAAATGTGCATAGCACGATCAGGTAAAACTTACAGGTGCAAAATGCACTTTGCTAATGAGAAGTAGACTGTACAAAACAGCACTTGAAATAATGCTACCTTTACTATGCAAGCCCCCAAAGGAAACAAAATCTGGAACATTTTTAGTGTATTTATATTCATGGTATTTCCAGGCTACCTCACAAATGTGACTGTGATGGTACTGCAACGGCCAGAAAGAAGACAAGGAATCTTCTGAGACAGCTCCCAGCTCCTGGCTACTCCACTGGCTCTTAGGCTGTTCCAGCTAAGTGTTAGTGGTTCACTAAAATTTGGGGAATGCTGGAGGAAAAAAAAATGGTTCAGCATCTTTTCCACTAGATCCTTGTAATCTCTTTCTACAGGTGTCCTAAGGATAACAAACAATCTCCTGCCTAGCAACGATCATTAGCAACTCAGCAAAGATAGATTGAATATAGTTTTGAAAGAAGCATACTCCAGAAGTCATCACCAGGGCATCATAAAATAGCCGACCAACATTTCAACTTTCTAACACAGACTGTAAAACTGCTCTTAGTACATGTCTTCCATGCACTTGACCCTTGGGATCTAGGTATGGACTTAGAATAAGCCAAAGGGCTTCTTAGTTAATTATCTCTTTCTAGTGATGGATGAGAATCAGATGCCTTGTAATAATGCTGCTATTATTAGCTCGATTGGCTGCCTTTGATACTGTCAAAGAAGCATACAGGTTCTCTCTAATCTGATTTATCTTGTCCAGAAAATAAATTGACTTCCTTAGAGTAGGAAGGCCTCAGAGTTGAGTCACCTACACACCTCAGCAGGCAGCAATAGGGCCTGTCCTTCAAGTAAGAAATCGAGCTCCAGTAGTAAAGCTGCTCATTCTTTCAGTTCTTCCCACAGATGGCAGGAAGGATGGAGGTGGGGAGAGGTGAGTTCAAGTTGAGTTTAAAAAAGAAATTGTCCCAGAAATAAGCATAGTGCATATTTTATATTTTCTTTGAATACTAAATGTCATGCTAAAACCGTTTTTTAAGTGCCAAGTAAAGTGGCCTCAAAAGTTATCTGTATTTTCTTCCTCTCCCCTTAAAAACCAAACAAACAAAAAACAAACAAACAAACAAACAAAACACAAATTGTTTCAGTTGACTCAGTCATGCGTTTTCAGAGGACAGGAAAATTTTCAGACATACTTGGCACTTAACATAACTTCTTATTTATTTATATATTTAGAGTAGTTTCATTCTTTTCACTTCAGATGTTTCTGCTGGTAGTCATAGACATGGTCCTTTCTGCCACAAGAGGTTTCACAGTACCAGTGAAAGTGGCTGGTTTGTGATGAGGCTTCAGCAGGACACATGAATGCCAATAGTTTTTGCATCCTGACTCACCTCGTCAGACTTGCACAGTGCAGCTCAGGACAACTGTCCACGCCTTACTGAAATATAGATGTAGGTGAAAACAAGACATCCACCATTGAAGTAAAACTAAAGAAGTCACAGTGGACTGGTGGAAAACAGCCAGAAGTAGCTGTACTCCTCCAAGAAAAGGGACTGAATCAGTGAGTTAATTTTAGCCTTCATATTACAGCGACAGCCTGGTCAGCTTTTCCTACCATCTGTATTTTGAACACAGACCTTCTCGTCATTACCTATACTTTCATCACCTCAAGACTGAGGTGATTAACAGCATGTCCCAGATGGGACTCCATCTGATAATCATCAAATGATTGAATCAGTTAGATACTGCACTGCCGCGTGCTGATGCCAGAGCTCAAGTACAGGCTCAGACTACACTCAAGTACCAGCTCAAGTTGAAGGCACTGATCAAGATATATTCTGTCTTACACACCAAAGCTCATCTTTCAAATGAAATCATTTTGGTCTATCTGCCACTATTCAATGACTGTGGTCAGACAAGACAAGCAAGTCAAATGTTGCTTCCATATACACACCTGTGCCTGCCCATGTGGACTAGGCATCCTTTAGAACTGTCCTCTTTCCCTGAGGAATTTATGGCTAACTTGCAGAAGACATTTTAAGGCTTTGGAGAAAGGAAGTTTGCAGTTTCCAGAATTAAAAAAAAAAAAAAAAAAAAAAAAAAGGTAGAAGGGAGTTTCTCTAAGAGCTTGCTGGTAGAATTCTCATCCAAATGATTATGGCCACAGTGCTGAGAGTTTATTGTATTATTAGTGATTTCTCAGAGCTTCACATAGGTGTTTCATTTCAAATCCAAAATAAATAGAGTTGCCTTAACCTAAGTCTACTGTTAACATGCAATTTAAAGTGCATGCTAACACATTATCTTTGGGGTTTTTAATCAAAATATAAAATTCACAGTAACCCAGATCTAATATTTTATGCAGAACTATTTCAAGAAAATCTTGCAATAATGCATCTGGTTCATCTGCTCCCTTCCTGGTAAATATCAAGACCTTTTTATAAATAGAGACATTTTGTTTGGAAGGCTGAAGAGCTGCAGTGCAACAGTGCCATCCCCTGTCTGCAAAAATCATTGTCTCTCTTTCAGAAAAGCCAAGGATTAAAATTCTCCACCAATGCCTGCTGTATCTAGGTGTAAGGTTACATGAGAACAGCAATATGAGAGCAACGTGTGCTGCATTACAGTAATACTGCTGGCAAATTGCACCGTACAACCTAAATTCTGAAATTCCTTTCTAGTTAGCACCATCAACTTTACATCAAAGAAAATTGCATGAGATTCCATGGATTTTATATTTAAACTCAGTTGTCAGAATTTCACCCAGCATACAATCTGGGGGAGGGGAAGCAATTTGCATCCTTTTGTGGAAAGCAGAAAAGAGGAGATTCCCACACACTTCAAGATATGCCTGAAGAAAATTTGTTCCTCTATCCTACTGCTTTGCATGTTCACTCTTGTTTCTACTGTAAGCAAGGAGCGCTTATCATCAAGTCTGTAAAAGTACTGTAGCAGCAATAACACCTCCCAGATCAACATACTTAGTTCAAAAACTGAACTGGAATTTTACATGGAATTACATATTACATTTACCTATTACATGGAATTACGTATTACATGGAGTACTATAACACAAACCAGGATTCCAAATAAATTTAATTGGAAGCAAAATCATGCCCAAGGGTGTTTCTCCCCAGAATTTCTAGATTCTTTTTGCATACTTAACCAGTACTTTTCACTTACACAGCTCTCAGAGGGACTTTCATTGGTTAAGGGCACAGGCATGACACATTTACTCTGACTCTTACTCTTTTTTTTTTTTTTTTTGCCTATTTTAGATGCTAACTTTCATCCTTTCCACAATAATAGGACAAGATCAATAAGAAAGCAAAACTAAGCACAAAGCTTACCATAAAAGTGGTCATGCACGGTTAACAATTTCCTGTACTTGGTAGCAGAAACTCAAGCTGATTGTTTTTTGTGAAAGTTAGGAAGTAGTTTGCAAGATTTAGCAGGAACTTTAGTGCCATCTACAACTGCCTCCTCCTCTTGAGGTTAAAAAAAAAAAAAAGGATCCTATTTTGATATTCATATTTGCAAGGGAGTGGGGAGAAAAATACCCCACATAATAAGTATACTGTACCATTAATGCTGATTTCCTAAACACCTCAAATTAAGTGCAAGCAGAGCTGTTTACTTAACCTCTTCCAATCTTCTCTTCTTCCAGTATAACACTCAGTCCTGTAAACCTTCCTCACAGCAAGCCTTCCTTCCAAAGAGAGGGAAGCTTTCTCTCTTACATACTATCGATCCTCTACTGCAGGCTACCATATAATTATCTTAAGGGAACATTAAACTTCACATCTCAGAGGTTGTTTATCCTGATTACCCTGTTTCTATCAACAGAGTTCAAAACCATCCTTAAAGCAGCCACCAGTTTGTTCTGTCATGTTTTTCGTATCATTGTTACGATGGTTGCTTCCACCAAACAAGTACAGGAAACTACAGCCTTTTAAATCACTGGAGTTTGAAGTATTTCTTCTTTTAGTTAGGCTCTTGGAAAACTGCTGCTGCAACATAACTACAGCTTTTGCAGTTCTTATGCAGCTCCCTGCAATTCCTTTGCTTGATTAGGAATAAATGAAACATCCATGACCTGCCTCTCTTGGGCTTATCTACACTCACAGTGACCCTCCTCATGGCAACCAGTGATGGGACTCCACTGGGGCCTGGCAATCCCTACCAAGTCAGGTCACACATGTCCTTTTCATGTTTCTTCACGGCAGCAGAAGAGAAGCATACCAGGAAGAGCAGAAAAGAAATCCCACTCTTAATTCACTGCTGTCCCTATACCATTTTGATGAAACCTCAGCTTTCTCCTTTGTGTCTATTGACCTTTACAGTAAAATGCTTTACATACCTAGCCAGCATGCCAGGTTCACCTTGCTTAATTCTCCAGCTGCAGTCTTTGACCTGCAGCTCAAAGCTCATAAAGTCACTCCATGCAGGAGATGATTTAAAAAAAAAAAAAAAAAAAAAAAAAAAAAAAAAAAAAAAAATGCCTGAAATAATTTATTTCTTATTTAAGAAAATAAGAAATGAAGTATTGAAAAAATAAAGTATTTTATGAACCTGAAATACTTCATTTGAACCTTACCTATACTAGAAGCAGCATCTGATGGCAGCCTAACATTGGAGCATGCACAAAGCAAGTCAGCTTCCACTTTGTTGTGAACAGTTTATTATAATTAAAACTAACAGATAGAGCCTGATCCACAAGTGAAGTCATGGTGAAGAAAAAAAGTCTAACCTCTGGAGTTAATAAATTTCCATTTAGCTCACTTTTTAGGTAAACTAATTAACACTACCTTAGAGTTGACAAGTTATCTCTGCCTTTGGGGAAGGTTGAGGTGATGTCTCCACCTTCAAACCATTTGTAATTACTTTGAGTTAACTATTTTTAGCTAAATGTTGTTTTTAATTGCCATAAAAGCTCAAAGTAGCAAGTATCGTTGTCTAGCAAGAATTTAAGATCAGCTTACCCAAACAAGCATGAATCAATGATCTGTCTTACACAAGAAAGAAAACTACAGAGAAATTGAAATAACCAAGAATTAGCTATGCTACCTATCTCAAAGAGGCAGGTTCAGAGTATTATAATTAAATGAGGAAACATTGCTACAAGAGTCACCAGGGGGTGTTGTTAAAAAATGTTCATTTTACTAGAGGAATTACATTCTTTGAAGAGATCCTGTCTTGTCAATGGATGCAAGAAAGCTCCCTAACTGTCTTACAGATGATCTCAGCAAGACTGTGCTGGGAGGAGGAAGACAGTACTCTACCAAATTTACTGAAAGAGGTTTCCTTATAGTGTGCTTCTGAGCACCCTTGCTCCTAAACAGAGTTTATAGGAAGCTCTGCTCACCTTACACTAAGAAAATATACAGATTTTTGTCTCTAATATACAGAAAAATGACTTAGGAAACACAAGCTACAGGCTAAATCTGAGTAACGTGTAGCAGCTACTATAAGAAGCCCAGGCTGTGTCCTGGACCCAAGAAACCTCAAACTATTTTCATCAGTTTAACTGAATTACCTGGTTAGTTCTGAGGCTGACTTCTTCATGTAGTGTTCCTTAGTAGAATATACATACTTAGTAGCTATTACTCATGAAAGAAATCATTTTCTAAGATACAGGATAAGACTTTTTTTCTCTTAAAGAGATCTTTATTTTTACAGTTCTAACCACAAGTTGCCAAACAATATTTCACTGAAGAAAACACAGAACTGGAGCCTACACAGAACAGCAGCTTTTCTTAGTTGAATATTGTGAGTCATGCTGTGCCTAAAAAATTGCCCTAGAAGCTGGCAAAGGCATGAAAGACCTTTATCTCTGTCTGATTAGGATACTTTGAAAGACCTTTTTCCAAAAGCAACTGATTTTCCTTCTGCTCCCTAGGAATAGCACTTGAACCAATTGGAGTGGTTAAAAAACAAACAAACAACAACAACAAAAAACACTGATATTTTGATCCATGATCATAGCAGGTCTTCTTTGGCATCTTCCATGGTTACTTTAATGTACACGACACAACTAGCAAATAAATCCTAAAGAATTCCATCACCTTAAAATGGAGAAATGCTTTAGAAGGGAGAGGTAAAATGCAGGACCTGTTCCAGCAGATCTCCTGTTGATTGCTGCTATTTGCAAAATGAAGAAAAGTACTTCCTAAAGAAACATCCATATAAACTTTATACAGGCAATTCACTTCAATATTCAGATGATTCTGGGTAGATTCTTGTTATTTTTGCACTGTGTATAATGAGGTATACTTAAAGTTAGTTCTCTAATAGTATGGTTTTCTTCAAAGCTCAAGGAATCTTGCTGGCAGAGCTTAGCCTTCAAAAGATGCTGAGATAAAGCCAGCAAGAAAGATGAGTAAAATATTCTACAAGTATAGTATGTGCCTCTCTATGTTCCATCTTTAAAATACCAATATCATGCTGTCAGCCACAGATTCTGCTGCAGAAAACAGAAGAGTTCCTACCTAGAATGTACTAGCACTATAAAAAAGAAAAGTACAACAAACTGGCTGTTCTCTGCTACCAGAAAGTTTGTAAAAGAATTTTTAAGAGTGCACCAGGTAGAATAAGCCAATCCAGACTCAGGTGGCAGGCACCGCCTCCACACACTGAGCAGTCATGATACACCTATGTACATTGTCACAGGGTCTTTCAAGGTTTCATAAGAAAGGTCAAGGATTTCACTTTTTGTGTTGTCTACACACGAATGTGCTGTGTGACAAAATAAAGAGAAGTGCAGCCGTTCCAAGACTGTGTACAAAGCCCCTTGTTAACCCTTAACATCACAGCAATTTGAAGTCTGTTATCTTTTGGCCCTGGCTGGAAATACTTACTTCTCCTGAACATCAGGTTTGCAAGAACCGGATGTAGCATCATTAAAGATACAAGCACACTTTTATGCTGTTTCAGCCAGACTTACATGAATAACCTTTTTGCCTTGGCCACTGGCACTGTCAGTCTCCATACTATGCCATCAGGAGTCTGGAGCTGCTTCACATTTAGGGAACTCCAGATCATCCTAAAAGCACACTGGATTGGATGGAAAGACTTTCTATCAAATAAGAAAAAAAAATTAGTTGCTTCAAAGATATATATTTTTTTAAACACGCCCTACATAACTCCCTGTCTTGTTACATGTGTCTCTTCCACCTGCTCACTGCTAGCATTTAATTAACAATCTTCACAGTTTGCTGCTCACACTTCTCAGCAAGTCATGGTTTTACTTTAAGCCTCTGCTGACTCACCTCTCTGCAACCTCTCTTTCATGCTGACAACAGCTCTCTTCTTTCCAGTTAACCTCATTTAGGCCAGTTTCAACACAGCTCCATGCTCAGACATTAAGACAGACTGCTAAGCAGATCCAAACAACAGGTATAGTTAAAGCCATACTGAATTAAAAGCCTCCAGCATTAACTGTTTTAGAAATGGTGGGTCATTTTCATTTTTATCTTATGCCAAAGCCAACTTTCATCCCATTACTTCACTGTTTTTAAAAATAAAGACAGACCTATAGACTACACATTCAACACTAAATTACAGGAATTAATATCTAAATGATCAGTGGGAAGTTAGAGCAACAGTTTCCATAGAGAAGTGCTTGGGAACAAATGTTCTTTACAAAATATTTTCTAGATGGTCAATTTTAAGAGCAAAGTCTACTGAGAGTCCTCTTGCAGGAACAACTGTTGTGCTGCCTCCTGCCTGACAATAAATAACTTTGGATGGCAGTAAATGAGCCTATGGGTCCAATACTGAAGATCCTTAAATCCTTAAAATGAGAAAGAAGGTTGCTCTCTTCTTGGCTGAAAACATCCAAACCACAAATGGAAGAAAATAACCTAGTCCCTAACTGGGGTCTGTTCCTAACCGGGGAGCTATAAGTCTTTTTCAACAGTTATATTCTGCAAGAAAACAAGAATGGCCCTTTATGGCAAAGTACTGAAACAGCACGTTTCTCTCCTTTTACTCTTTATAATCCCAGTATACAGACAAACTAGTTTCTCAGGATTGCAAACAGCCTGTGTTTCTGACTACACTGAAATAATAGAGATAAGAATAAGAGGGGTAATTAAGTACCTTGGTACCATCCTATGCCTTCAGACCCCTATATGGGTCCACAGAAGAAAGTCAAAGCCACTAAACTTTACAAGAGGTGTGATGTGGAAATACGGATCAGCTGCTGATGCTTGCTAGTGCACACCCAGCCTTTAAAGGAAGGCTAATGCCCAAATGTAGGAATCCTTCATTTCTGTTATACTTAATAGATGTTTATTCAGTCCAGATACATACAATTGCATATGAAAATTCCCCCGCATATGGAAAGAAAAAAGTATCCAAGCATTAGCCAAACTGCAAAGGCTACTATCCTACTGCATCCTAATGGAAAAAAGCATCCCATAAACTCTGTACCCTAGAACAGAGATTTTAATACTACTCTTGAGGATGATGAATAGCACTTAAATAAGAAAGCACTTAAATAACCTCTGAAGCCTTCACTCGTAACACTTACTATAAAGCCTAGTGCATAGAGTTGTATAGATACTGTTTTCCTGCCATTTTAAACAAAATGAATCCCCAAGCTACTCTTCAGAGATTCTCAATGCAGTTTTCAATCATGCTCACATGCACATCAGTTTCAAAGCTGTCATTACACATGCTAATTTCAAGTATTGATCTAACACTTCACATAGCCTAACACTGCATTTAGCTCAGTTTTCAGTCCTTGTGATACATCCTGGAAACTGAGTGAAAATAACTCTTTGCTATGTCTTTTGAACACAAAACACAGGATCCAATGTTTAAACTCAGATGACAAAAAAGCACAAGTACAAAAGCCCTCTTAAGCTTTGTGTGCTGGTAGAGTCACCCTTCACATGCTGGGATTTCTGAGCATAACTGCAGCTGGCAACTGCAGCTCTTATTTTTCTCTCCAAGCACATCATGATCAAATGTCATTAGCAAAGAGAGTTGCTCCATGTTCTCCATCCAATCTTCTCTGTACTTCTCCAAAACACATTAGGAGGAAAAAAAAAAAAAAAAAAAAAAAAAAAAAAAAAAAAAAAAGAAAAAGACAACAGTCACTCTTTTGCAATCTCTCCTTCAAACCAAACCCTTAACATGAATATTCCAAAAGAAACCAAACTCAGCAAACATTCCACCAAGCTCCTTGCTAAGCTGTGAACATCTATTCATAATATGCTCCTCAGATAAGCTCCTGAAGGACAGGGGTGAGTGGAGAAATTAGGACCCTGTAGATAGAATGTATTCAAACAAGATAGAAATGAATTTTACCAAGAGTGTTATAAAGCAATTCAGAATCTCTCCTCTCTACCTGATTCCCAAAAGTATAAGAGCAAAGGTCAGAGTAACCAACTTTAAAAAAGGCGGGTGGGTGTCAGGCTACTTGATTTTAAGACTGCTTCCTAAACTTTCCTCAAACCAAATCCTTCTTGGTCTATAGGAGTCCTTTAGGATGAACTCAGCTGGATACTTACACACTCCTTTAAATTAATATATACATGAGATAAGAAGCAGTTGTCAGCATCAAACATACTATTTGTGAATCTATCACAGAGTAGGCCTCCTGACATCAGATTTTTTTTTTTTTTATTTAGGAATAAGAATCTTAAGGAATAGGAGGGAGTGTTTGTTTCTTAAGCAGTCTGAAACAAGACTTTAGATACAATGAGCCACGCTTGCTCTTTTCTTTCAGAGAAACTCAACTCTAAATAGTCTTTCTGTACCAAAAAGAAGTCAAATTTGTGTTCACTTCTAACACCAAAGAAACATGTTGAGACTACATTTTTACCACAAGTTAATGGGTATTGAAGTTTGTCTTCTCCAGAAGACACGAAATAGATTGGCAGGATAATCTGCAAAACTAAAACTTAAACAGAAAATTAAGAAAACAAACATACCAAACAAATTTAAAAAACAACCAAATTTACCCACAGTTGGATGAGGCAACCTGAACACTCATAGGTGGTTTTCTACTCCAGGGAACAGAGGGAAACAGAAATAGTACATCAGTAGAAGTACATATACAATAAGATCATTTTCATGCAACTTATTTTTTGCCTTGATTATGATACCAACAAATGTTCACATTAGAACAGCTCCAGCCTTGATGAAAACACAGTTTATCACACAGTATATCCACAGAATTTACCGTCACTTCAGAAATGGCCTTTGTTAAGAAGTATTATATCTACACAAAAGTCGTGATAATCAAGTTACAGAAATTGAGCACTCTTTTCCACCTATACATACAAAAAGACAATGGAGTTTCCAAGCAACAATTCTGCTGCTGAGACCTTCAAATGCTAGAGCAAGAGGGAAGAGAAATTGCAAAATTCAACAGATGGTAACAGAAAACCCCACTTAACCATCTACAAGCTGTTTGCCTCTGTAAAGGTAAAGCAGAGCTGGAGCTCCATTTTATATATCTTCCAAAAAATCTGTTTTACAGGTGTTCCCTAATGCACTGCAGAGGTGTTATAGACTGACATGCCCTCAACACTTTCTGTTCGTGACAACCTTCATCTGGACAGAAGTAACCCTATCTCCCTGACATAGTCTGCCATACCAAAGGAATACAGCGAAAAGGGATGCAGTACTCCAGCATGCAAATCTAGCTAGGATACTCATGGGCTGCATGATCTCTCTGAGATGCAGCTCTCCACGAGGTCTTTTAAATTATTCTGTTCCACTAGACCTGCAGATATTGCATGTCCTGACTCCACGGCTCAGTACAGCCGCTATGGCTGCTTCATCCTCTTGCTTCTGTGAGGCTACCATGGAAGAAGCTATTCTCCCCAGTCACACTCATGTTTTTGTTATAAATAAAAGGCTTTTGTTCCTAATTTAGAAAAATCACTAATTTAGGAGGTATGCCTTCTCTCAAAACTCTGGCCCATCTCTAGTGATATAAAATTCATAATGACTTTGAGTACTCTTAACCTGTTAAGCTAGAGGCAGAGATAGGTTGTTGGGTCAATAGGTTGTTGACTATGTGGGCCAAAATACCAAGAGAATACTCAATCTAGTTGAATGGCCTCTCAGCCATCTGGAGTGAATGTTTCTACACAGAGTTTTGTTGTGAGAAGACTATACCAAAAGGCAGTTTTCTCGTTTTGAAACAACATTGTAGAGCTTACTTTATTCCTATTGATAACATTAGAGCAACTGCTGCAGATATGGATGATCTCCCAAACACGGGGCTTTTTCAGTAGGGTGAATGTAGCATATATTCTGTTTCTACAGATCTGGTACTGGGAAAAAAAATAAATAATAATAATTAAAAATCAGCCTCAATCCTTTGAAATAAGGGAACACAATGTGAGTTACAAGAGAGATGCCAGTATCTCTTAAAATCTCTTTCTCCTTTCCTAATTTACACTTTCTCTAGAATTTTTGAAGGAACCAGAACTGGAATCTGAAATAGAGAGGAAGGGGTAATGCGAAGGAGCCTAAGTCAGACCTTCCAGCAGGAACTACACCGACACAAATACCCATTCTTTGCCTCTGCAGATTACAGCTCCGGACCTCAGTTATATAAGGACACACAGGCAGTTTTGCCTCACACCTATATATAATTTTTTCCTCCTCAAAAATCAACAGGAGGACACAATGCAGGAACTAAACCAAGAAGCCCAGAAAATATTCACAGTAAATAAGATTGAACTGAGGTTAATTTTCCCTTATTTCCCCTCTCCCTTTCCCTCCCCCCCACTGTTACTTTTTCCTGTTTTAGAGAGAAAAATTACCTTGACAGGATCAAACAATTGTTAATCCCCTCCAGATTTTAGCTTTTCTCTTTTGGATTAGAAGCAGCACTGTTACTTTAAAACCAGACTAAAAGGTGGTTCAAAAGACAACAGCTATTGTAGCTCTGCCCACAGCACAGCAAACTAAACAGGATTTGAATTCTCCGCCTTCGAAATATGAAGTATCTCTAAATCCCAGTAGGAGAAGGCCATTTGTTGACAGAGACTAGATAGCAGGTGTTAAATTACCGTCCATTGCCTCATGAATACAAATGTATTGAGAATTACCTTCCAAAAATAATAATAATCCAATAAAGGAATGGAGTTCAAACTGATTCACTGGGGAATTATGTAAACTAGCCAAGATAACATCTCACAGATCATAGCTGAGTTTCCATGCACACTACCCAGAGGATATTTGCTAGAGAATCTTTAATATTCATCACATTAATACACATGTAATACAAGACTGATTTGCACAAGCACCACATTTAGATAAGTGTATTAACACACATACACCAGGATCCCTACAAACAAACAAGCAATTCCTGTTTATTATTCAGCATATATGCTCCTACAGAGGAAATTGCATCCCCATGTCTGTTATTGTGTGCACACATGTACAAATCCTGAAAAGCCAACATTTTTAAATTCACTTCTCCAGACAGGAAGAAGAGAATGTATATTAAATATGTCCACAATGTACTTGTCACCACATGGCAACAGTTTTTTTCTAAATGGATAACACTGTAAGAATCCCTCTTGCAGGTTTTCTCTCATCCTGATAAAATAATCCTCAGTAGTGTACTAATTAAAACAATATATATGATACCTAAACCAGACAGTCATATAGATAAGCTTGCAATCCCCTCTTGTGGATAAAAGTGCTGCAGCTAGGCAGACATCATTTGTAATGTGCAGGTATAACTCATTGCAATGGCAGTTACATCTGAAGAGTGACAATAAAAAGGCATCATTCAAGAGTTGGGGTTGTCTGTTTTCAAAAGGGGTGCAGAGAGAAGAAAAGGCAATTGGAGAAAGCAGCTGTTTATAAAAACACTTGCGGGTTATTCCTGCAATGCCTTTCAGTAAGAGATCGCAAAAAAAAGCAGTCCTTTTCTATGAAGAAGACTGTGTCTGATGTCTCCCTGGTTACATTGAGCAGTGCCTCACATTATTGTTTCAGCATTTCTTAGCTTTTGCCCCTGCAGAGGTCTAGGAATCTTCACTGAAACTACTCGCAATTTTTTCTGCAATACCATGTTTTAATCATGTATCCAATACATATTTGTTTTTGTTAGTGCCACTGACCAAGTGATATTTGATAAACAATGAATACTGCAGCATAGTTTTCTCATCAATCAAGCCATATAAAAGTCCAATCCAGCAATTTAATCTCCTTTTGCTGTGAGCTGTCTAAACACAGTGCTTTTTAACAAGACAGTTTTGTTCTAAAAGTATACACTCAATCCAAGTCTTGTCATTAATTTGAAAAATTACATGCATGATTCCCAGTCCCTGGGAAACATGAAGCTATCTTACAACTATTCTTTAGAACAGAACTTCTTTTAAACAGAATTGGAATGATCACTGACACAATAGCTGTCAAAGCAGAAAAACAAAATTTAAGATCCATCAAATGGTTTCTTGATTGGATTCCATTTTTTAAAAGCTTTTTTGGTTGCTTTTTTTTTTCTTTTATTTTTTTTTTTTTTTTTTTTTTTCTTTTCAGACATGTCCAGATTCTAACTTTAAATTTGAACAAAGGTCAAAGGGTGAGTTGTCAGTGAACACAGAATTTGCTACAGACTCTGGACTTCTCTGTTCAAGCACAACATAGCTAACTGCCCTGCATGCATCCCAGGTCTGCCATGCTCCATGTTTACATCCGTGATGCTCAGGGAAAATCCCTCAGGACAAGGTGCTGCTATGTCTAGAACAGGAAAGTTGACCTAGGGCAGTCTGGAAAGGCAGAGGCCATTGCAGAAACCTGGGGCAACCTTCCAGCAGCAGCGGAGGGGGCAAAGACCCACCTAACTTGTTCTAAAACAGAGCCTCAGTTTATTGCAGGAATTGTGTTACACACCTGCTGAAACTCAACAGCCTCTTCAAACCCATGACCTTGCAAGAGATTTCTCTCCACAGATTACATAACAAACTCACTAGGTCCTCAGATCAAGAAGCTTTATAACACTGACTGCTGTCACTGACTTAATCTGTCTCAAAAGCTCAGGTTGATGTTGGCTGCAGTGTCATCAGCCTCTTGGTAAAGAGGGCTAGCAACCAGCAAAAGACCCCTAACAGCTGGTCGGTGGTAATGAGTTCTGATGGATTCAAGCTGGTGATCTACTATGGAAGTGAAAGTCTCTGAACTATTTCACTAATCCTTCAAGCAACCCATTGTGCCCGTTCCCTCATCTCCAACCCCCTCCAGCAGAGAAGTTAGGCAAGGACAGACTGAATCTTTGCCCCAGGAAGTTCCCTTTGAAGTTATACACCATTCATGCATTATGTAGTAATCCCTTTTATTTGGACTTGTAAAAGTCAAACTCTCTCCTGACCTGAAAATGTGAGCAGAAGACCTTTTGAATTTTTCATCATGGAAAATCATTGTAACAAATTAACATTTAAATTCTTTTACCTTCCCAACCAAATTTTAAAATGTCAAGTATTTCACACAAGATGTACCACCACGCAGAACATTTCTATCCTACAATGTTGGAGTGCTTTTCAGAACTATTCAAAACTAACAATCCATTAATGAGAATGTCATCATTTCCTAAGGTCCTAGCTAACCACACAGTGAGTGCAAAAACTGAATTGTCATCTAGCAAAACAGAAAAGTTTAATTATAAACTTTCATTTTATCCTTGTTTGGGGCAAAAAGAAATCCCATGCACACATCAAAAATTGTTCAAACACTTCTGTGCTCATACCAGCAAAAGATCAAGGGGCCAATTAACTTTCATTTTTTCAGGGTATGCATTCAAGAAGAGTTTAGGAATGTAAGGAGGTGGGACAAGAAAACAAAAACGAAGCAACTATACCAAGCAAAGTCTTCATTCTCAACCCTCTGCAAACCCAAAAGTGGAGAATGAAGGTGAAGATGTCTAGAAGCTCATAGGAGATGCAGAATTACTTCATGCTAACTGGGACACAGTTGCTCATCTATCTGGGAAATTTCTGTATGGTGACAGACCATGTAATTCCACTTGAAGTCTGCAGAAATACTTCAGTTCTCTCATCTGCCTTTTGGTGTTGCACTGAAATATCCCAGATGAAAGTAGAAATTGGAATTACTCTGTTAGGAGATCAGATCTCAAAATCTGGTATGCCCTCCTGCACTGTGGAGGATTAGTCTTAATTAAATGGAACTCACTAGCAATTGTCAGTGCTTCAGGAATCCCCGAGAGAGTCATACAGTGATGAACCTGAGCTGAAGACCCAAGCAATACTGTGGGAGCACTAATGTGACCACAAACCACCAAAAGCCTCCATTCTCCATGCAAAGGTGGAGAAACCTCCTAACAGCCATGGTATTCGCTTGCTCTCTGGTCAGTCTCACAACCAGTGAAACTATGCTGCTTATAACAGGCAAGGAGCTAACCTGAACTGAAGTACAAGATACATTAGGCTACAGAGGAAAGGAAACAAATTTCAGAGCAAAGACTTCTGAACTTGCAATGAAATCATACAGAAGATCCAGATTTATTTAAACAATCAAAAACAAACAAACAAAAAAAACCCCTGAATTTAATTTATAGTAAATGTAAATTCCTGTTTTCATATTGAAAACTCATGTCCCAACTAAAAGAGGAATCCAGAAGAGAATTGCTCCAGCTTGGGGGGGAGGGAGGGGCGGGGCAGCAATAACAGCAGAGAATTTCAAGTGTGACGGCCCAGGTACCTCCAGATCCTCTAATGTAAATATGCAGAACTCTGATGGGCTTTTGTTGTGCTACCAGTTATCTCATCAGACTCCTCTTTAGAGTCAGAAGATGAAATACTTAATCTTCACATTATAAGTAAAAATGCAGTTGATTTTTCTTTTGATCCTATCCCATACCTCAATCCCCCATAATTCAAACAGAAAAACATTCAAATAATCTAGTGTAATTCTCATTCTCTGATCCAGAAAAACATCAAACTCAGGTAATTCTGGGGCCTCTTTAGCTGTCTTAAATGGTGTTTCTCCTGTGTATAACACTAATTTCTGGACAGTGCATCTCTTGTCAGAATTTTTCGTCAGTGCTTTGGGCCTCAGAATTGAGAATATCTACACAAAGTACTTCATAACATCTGTCCAATCTGTTCCCTGTTTCAGCCTGTGCTCAGGAGCTGATAAAATGACTCTCAACTGGCTATTTAGAGAATGAAAATTTAGTAATTCCTATGTAATTCTCAGAGTCTGCAGGCACAAATCCTGAATGAGTGTTTTTAGTAGCTTCTGAAATAAGGAAAACTTCTTTCCTCCCTTGAGGATAAAGGAGGGGGTTAGAAAGAAAATCTAGTTAGCTTTTCCATTATTGCACACTTTAAAGTCTGATTAGAAATTATCCCAAACTCATTAAAAATAAAAGAAAATTAAGGCATTTATTCAATTAACCTCCAGAGAGTAGGTCTGTACCAGCACTCAGGACACTATCCTTCTGGCTATCCCTTGCACACTGTAAGTTTAAGGAGCTATTTTCCAGGCACAACTTTATGTTCATTGATACCAAGGATCAAATGACTATTACTAAATAACAGATCTTTTTAAGGATGGGAACAGGAATGGGGGGAGGGGGGGGGGGGGGTGATGACACAATTATTGAAAATACGTATTTTTCTAATTTGTCCCAAGTTTTTTATTTCAGTGATGCACTTTTTCAGTGAGACTTTGACAAGAAAAAGAAAAAATCAACAGAATATTTAGATATTTGTGGCTTACTTGGGATTCATTTGAAAACTTAAGTCAGCAGGCTTTCATCATCATCATCACCATCCACATTCAGGAACAGAGGCATAAAATAATATGGACATAAGTGTCCACATGAAGAGCAACTGCTGAGTATATCCCTATAATATACATGGAGACTGAAGAAGTTTATACTGTTGGGAGCTATTTTATTAATTTCAGAGATTTCAGTATGTTATTATTCACCTAGGATACAAATTCAGCCATCCTGTGGCAGGAAAATGAGGCTCAGAATGAGCTGCATTCTGTTGGCACCTGTTTTTCAACAGTCTGTCACGTTACCACTCTGACAAAATTGATCTGTGACAAAACTATACCAGAGTTAACTTTAATAAATTCCACTGCTTAAGTAAAAACAGCTTTGACTACTGCTTTTGAACACCTGGAGGTCAATTTCTGTTCTTGTTTCTGCAGTCTTATACAATTGCCTCATCTAATAGCTCTGGGAATTTTATTATTATTATTTTTTTAATCTTATTCTCTCAATTTTTGCAGCATCCCTCAGAGACAAACGTCAAAAGCAAACACAAAGTGGTGTTCTGTTCCAAAAAATGACTCACTAAAACATTGCAAGATTACACATTTACTCTGTCTCTCTGTTTTACCAACCAAGTTTGTGTTATTTATAAGAAATATCTTTGTTTTATTTATTTATCTATTTATTTAGCTCTTGCTCTGTAAATTCAACCTCAAAAATTAAACTTTATTCCTTCATTGTAACTGATTATCGGTAGATGTGGCTCTCTGCAATTCATTACTGTCCATACCTTTCTCCAGGCACTCCTTTAGCAATGGGACCTCACTGATAATAGACCCCTTGATCATGCAAAGAGCCACGGGGAATCTTACTTGCTCTACAGCAGACGTTTTCTCCTGATACTCACACTGTAAAACTCTAACGTCTGTATTTATCATTTCTCACAAAAGCAGATCTGCCAGCTATGAAGGTGATACATTTTTGCTTTCCTCAGGGTCCTCATGCATTCTATTTCTGAAGTTCAAAACTAGACCTCTTGCTTCTGAGGTAAAGAAATACACATTGCTAAAGAATTTAGAACTGAACTTGTATTCCAGGTCTCTTCCACCTACCACACTCAGATTCCTTATCAACTATGCTCATGATGTGACAACACAACTTGGGAATTATTCTAATCATATTCAAATTTGCTGAAATAGCTATTCACACCAGGAAGAGGTATTCAGAGTTTGTCTGTATAATTCCAGAGAATCTAGCATGTGGCTACCTAAAGCAGTATTTTCAAGGTGTGTGCTCCCTTCCTCCTGAGATTTAAACTAGAGGTTACTGTCATGAGCCTCTATGAGACTTATTTCATAGCAAATACAAAAAACTAGGTTAAAACATTATTAAGCTTGTACAGATGGGCACGCAAATACAACATGAGAGAACTGAATATGACAAAATATTGTGCTTTTCTCATTATTTGTTCTGTTGCTACACTCTGAACGTGAGAGTAAGTCTTTTAAACAAAAAATATACAATTAACGTAACATAATTAAGAACTGAAGACTGTCATAAAGAACATTCAAAAGAGCTGAATCTGACAACATGTTCACTCTTTTGCATCTTGTAATCCATTCAGTGAAAATCTCATTTCAGACTGATATAGCACACTGCTTTTTTATTGTAGCACACACAACAAACAGACTGAGAAAGAAAATGAATGCTGTGATATTCTAGATACCATTTGGCCAGCTATTACCTCAAAACATCCTTATTAAGCTAAATTAGCTTCTTAAGTATTTAACCAAATACACACAAAGTTCCTACTTGTACTGGATCCCATTCCAAGATGGGGAACCATTACAGATTTTCCCAGAACAATTTAAGAAATCCTGCTTTGGATTTTCAGCCTGGGACAGCAATCCCAGCTCTCCATGTTCTGTCCATCCCCCTGCGTTATGATTAACAGAAGATTGTAACTGAAAGCCACTTAAAGTTTTGCACAATGCTGGACTTTTTTTAAAGGGTAAAGCCTTCCTCAAAAGAAGAACAAGGGTATTCTATTCCAGAAGTCAGCATAGGTTGAAGCTAAACACTGGCGAAGTAAGCCTAGGATACAGTCTGTGTTACTGAGTCTACTGCCCTTGTCAGAAAAGTTGGTATTTTATTAAAGAGGAGAAACTAGGTTTAATGTTATATTTGCCATTAGCTTTTTCACACAAACAAGCAGCAAATCAAGAAAGAAACCGTGCTTCAGGGAGGGGCTATAGAAATGCGTCAGGAAGCAAGGCAACAGGTAGATTTGGGTTCTTACACAGGGATGCAATTTGTTGATAAGGTGTTGATAGCTAAGATAACAACTCATGCTCCTGAAGTGATGAATGTGAATGCAATTAGCACTCTTTCCCCTCCCTCATATGGAGTATCTCTGCCTTTTTCCAGATTCACAGAGATATTTTTAAGCTCTGGATATGTAACATATGTCCAATAATTTATACATCTGATCCTTGCTTGGTCTACTTGATAAACAGCTTCATAATGTGAAATCAAGAAGACACTGTGCAGGCCTGAACTACCATCTTTGATGGAGTTACCAATTGCAAGTGCCCAAGGAAGGGGCAGCTCTATTAGAAGACAGCTGTGATCTCCTTTCTCTGTCACCTGTCACTGAGCAGGATATTTAATCCTGTGTCAGTAAGAAATTGAAACCTTATCAGCTAATTAGATTATGAACTTCCAATGTACCGGGCAGGGGTTATTTGCTTCTCTGTGTTGGTTTGCTGTCACCTTACTCTTTTTTTTTTTTTTTTCCCCCTCATAGGTTAAAGACTAAGGGTATTCTCAGTGATAAGCAAAACAAAAACTAAAACTCTTAGATAAAATTCACAGGTTGCCAAATGATCCTAGAGTGACCACACAGGAGGTGGGCATCAATTCAGACCATTTGGAGTTTTTAGGATGTTGACCTCTAGGGAATAGTGAAAAGAAGTTAGATTTTCCACCTCCATTCTGTACCAGACCCCAAATTAAGATATTTCCTTTGTTTACCTGAAAACCAGATTTGCTGCATCCTAAAGCTCTGCTTTGCCATGGCCTGACAGATGCTCTCAATTTCTTATACACAAGTCAGTCCACCCCATAACAGTATTAAATAGTAGTAAATAGTATTGCCTGTCAGATCAGCCACCAGGCAAACTAGAGAAGTAGAGGATGCTTATTTTTAAATTCTAGTGCACTACAGGTGTGGTGCAGCTCAAAGCTGCAAATGACTCTGAAATACAAGCAGGAACAGGATTAAACAGCAGCTGAGCACAGATTGCGTGGTGGAGGGAGGTGTCCTGTTGGTTAAACGTGAAGCTAGAAGCAGAACTGCACAGGAGTGAATTTGCACTTGAGATAATTAGCTCTGTGGAGAGCACAAACAATGTCTGTACAAGCTAAAACATGGTATAGTCATAAGTAGAAGAAACGCCTAATATCACAGTTAGCTCTGTCACTATGCCTCAGATCTGATTATCAATATTACATATTCTCTAGGGCTGTAGAAACTATGAACAAAAAAAAAAAAAATCAAGAAGCAATGGATAGGCCAACCTCATTATAAAGCACAGTAACTACACTCAGACACTCAGGTTTTAGCATCTGGGACCTACTAAGCAGACAAAAACAACTGGAAGAGAGCAACATGATAAGCCCATCATGCAGTATCATTTAGAATTCTTGACCACCCCAGTCGTGTCAAATTCAAAGCATTTCTGCCCAGTAGGTAAAAATATCCATACTAATATAAGATGAAAATGAAAAGTACCTTCACTTTTTGTTTGGCAATTTGAAAATATATTTAAATGCAACAACTTGATTGAGAGGTAACTTCCTCAAAGATATACAAGTCAGACCTATTAAGTACTGCTTCATTATCAAGTACAGATACTTTTCTTCCCACCTCTGTTGCAACCTCTCATCTGGAATAAGCACTACCCAGCACTCATCTCCCTATCAAAATCTGCAGCAGCAGCAGCCAAGTGATAAGTCTTCATGTTTACCTTTAAGAATGTCAGTTGTTTGTGCTGTCAGTGCTCAGGTTTTATCACCAGTTCAGTGACACTGAAATTGAGTCCTGGGAGGAGGGAGCCTGCATTATGTGAGAATAGTTAGATGCAAAGACAGCGGTATTTTCGTGATTGAGAAGTCAGCTGCAATGCTAGCATTTACTATCCATTTGAGCCAGCCGTGACCATAAAAGAAAACCTGATGGCATGATGATAACCAAGTTGACTGCAGATTTTGTGTGCACAGAGAGCTATGAATATGTTCAGCAATTCTCAGATTTCCCCTATATCCCACACATGGCCTGCAGAGTAGAAATAGTGAAGTATACATAATTTTTCAAGCCACATTCCCCTCTGGAAGAAATCAAGCACTTCAAGACCTTTGATGGGTTCTCTAAATTTTTGTTTGTTCGTTTACATCTACTTGAAAGTAGGAATTCTTAACTGTACTTTGTCTTTCTGGAGCAGAGTCAACTTAGTGAGTGATCTCATCACTGGAGGGGTAAAGCAGATAGATAAAAACCTGACTGTAAAGTGATTTTGAGAAATTAAAACAGTGGGTACAGAGGAAAAAAAAAAAAAAAAAGAAAAAAAGGTGCAAATAAATGAACAGGCCCAAAACATCAAGGAAGGAAAAGTCACGGATATATACAGGAGGGTAATACTCCAACAGATTTTTGTTTTTATTTTTTTATTTATTTATTTTTTACAGATGACTTGTAGAAGCCAGAAATACACAGCAGGCACTCTTTCCTGAAATCTGAAGATACCAAATATTTTTTTTAAATTCTTCCTACTTTTTCAAATGCATGAATTGGAGAACAAGAATAAACACAAATCAAAGAATTCCTCCATTTCAAATGCAGTAACCCAATGAGTCTGGAGAGAGCTGAGGCCACCTGAGCTCATCCTATTTCACCTTCTACTTATTAAGGAATAAAATAGTTATGGTACAGCTTTTCTTTTCCCCAAAACCCAGAATATCTTATCATTTCTAGCAGGATTTGTATTCAGCAAGCAATATTAGAGAGAAAATCATGAAAAGATAAATTTACACACAGAAGAAATTAACTTGTCTTAACTTCAAGAAACATGAGATTACTATGAACTTCAGTTAAATAGTAAAGACCATCCCATGTTTAACAGTGAGATCCAAAGACAAGAAATGATAGGAATGAAAACAATGGAACAGAATACCTTGAACTGGAATCATTAAATTGATAGCATGTGAATGTAGCATTCTGTAAGATATTCACCAGTGGAGTTACATGTTGACACAAGAAAAAAAAAAGTGTCCTCACAGTGTACTTAGTGGGACCATGAAATTAGAATCACTGGTCTGATACTGACCATCATGTTGGGTGTTAAAACTGGACACTGCTCTGGGTTGCCAATGAGCAAGTTAAGACTAACAAAAGGAAATACTAGGAGAGGATATTTGTAACTGGCACATGCAATTTCTCTAGAATAGTGTATGGAAAGATGAAAGATTTATCAGAAGATTCATATGAAGTAGTAAAAAGGTCAGTGGATTGACACAGAAATGAGGTCAGTAATTCACAACATTCAGAAGTCCACTTTCCTTGCAAGCTTAATTCTTCCCAGAAGATGATGGAAATGAAAGAAGGAGGCTTCAGTGAATGCTGTTCCCATCTGCTGAACTATGTATTACCACTGAACTCCCCACGTTATGGGCAGGTTTATTCCACCTTCATTTTACAGAGAGAAAACTGAGACACAGAGCAGAGTACACAAATCCCTCAAGAGGACAGAGGCCCTTCATGGCTGTTAGGAACCAGGTTACATGAACATAACCTGCAAATGAAGGCTCCCAGCCAGACCCCATCAGGGCTACATACCCAAACTCAGGCTAAGAAAACAACTCAGGAACTCAGCTGGGGGAACACAATGCTCATGCAAGGTTCCCAAGCAGCAATTCAGTTCAGGCAATAAGAGTAGATCGATACAAGCACTAAGATGATCAGGTGGGAAAAAATCTGCAGCACCAAGCCCTCAGGTAAAGAGCAGTTGGAGAAGAGTTCAAGCAAACCTTTCTTGTTAGCATTTCCATATATTAAACTCCAATAGGAAATTAATACTGTTCAAGAAGAAGTTAGTATGTTGTGGCTAGTTAGAGGACTATGGTCAAATTAATTCTTAAAAACAGCTATGCAGAATCTTTGTTAACTAGATAGAGAAGAATCTGGGCTAAATGAGGCCTCACAGTACTACTTCCATTGTTCTTGAAATGGATAAGAAGGAAAGTAGGGTGTGTTTGACAGAAAAACATGTTCTGTTCAAGCATACTTCCATGTGTGCAAGGACAGCACAAGACTTCCTCCTGATGTGTCAAACTCAACAGAGGTTCTGCAGAAAGTTTTGACAGCATTTTACACTGTCCCCCCATATGAAAGCCATTGTTTGATTTCCCTGTAACTGAAGCTTCCACAGCTGGTATTCTGCTATCATTTGGCTTTCCTTCTTTTCTGTATGGCACCAAGGTATCCTGCTAAAAGAAAGCATTAAATTATTGTTACAGCTGTGCCCACAGGTATCTAAAGCACTGTTCTCAGGGTAACATATTTTGTTATAAATTATTGGATTACTGTGGGCATTTGTTACTATGTTGAAAAAAATAATAATCTACCTCTCTCCTGTATGTAACATAATAAAAAGCTAACTAAAACCCATGATACACGCTACTAAACCAAATCTTTTATTGTCTACCAGTTGGTAATCTGATTTGCAAATTAACAAAATCCAAAAGAGTACCTGACATGATAGGCAAAACTTTTCAGCTATCTTCAGTTTAGAAACAATTTTGCCTCACTACTGTGATTAGGAGGTGTGTCTTTTTTGGTTATATTACTACAGTAGCTAGTGTGAAACCTGTATAATTACTTTACATTTCTTCTGCTCCTAGTTCTTATTGTCCCAACACCTGAAACCACGTTCTTATGATATAACCACCTCCACAGCAGCCATCTGTGATGCCACAAGTTGATTATGACTACAGTCAGGAAAGCAGCAGCAGGAGCAGATGAATTCTCAAATACTGCATTCCTTTCTCTTGCAAAAGTATTTGGACATAAAAGAAAAACATGAAATGAGGGAAGGACAAACAATGTAAAAATGTCAGCAGAATGGCAGCTAAACAATATGCTTTTCAAAGTTTACCACCAGGGGTTAGTAATTCTGTCAGGAAGTTCTCAGTTGTGTGATGAAATAGGACTACTCCCAAGGAAAAAAAATATATATATATGTTTTTTGACAAGCCGCCTACTGGTAATAGTAATACACTTGGGAATTTAATGGATTCTTTTACACTAAAAGATTATGTGCTCTCTTGATAGGAATACTTTATTATAATCATTATTAGTATTATTTTGCCAATGCTTTTCTGGGAATATTCACACTTAATTTCCACACAACTCCTAGAAGGCACAGACACTTTAGTGCTGTAGTAAATTCTAAAACATCTATGAAATCTTCATTCTTGAAAATTACGATACCTAACCCTACTGGAGAAGCATGCTGTGTAGTTAGGATATAAGCTAAGGAAAAACAAACAAACAAAAACAAACAAACAAAAAAACACTTTCCCAGTGTGTGCCTGTGGGTGACAGAATACAGACCAGAAGAAGCTGAAGGAGAGCAACTAGGTCAGGGAGGAACAGCAGCAGAAAGAGGAATTTCTAGAAATTAAGTGCTGTCACCATCCCTGACCTACCCATTTGCATCTTCAGCTAGTGATTTCTCTGAACCTACAAAGCCTCTGTTTGCACAGCCTGAGACCAACCCAGTAGCAGTGGATTACTACTCTATCCTTTGGACACCTCTGCCAGCCTACAGTTGAAAGCAACACCATTCTGTTACTTGTGGTTACTTTTATCTCCATCTTTCCTGGAAATGAGGCAATGACGAGGTTAAAGAGGAAGGTGAAACATAACAAATGATCTGTGTGTCTATCAGATGCAATGTAAAAATCTCTGTTGCATACAAGAAATTGAATGAATCAGAAGCCAACATGTCTCTCCTCCCCCTTATTGCTGTACTAAGAGCAATGTAGGGAGTATGAGTCACAGCTGCTGTGAAGTACAGTGCTTTTAGATGCAATAGCTGGGAACCAGTTCCCTCCCGATGAGCAAATGCCTTCCTAAGACTTGATCTAGCCCTCTGGCTGCTAAAGGAAAAAGGCCAAAACCCTGTAGCTGCCTTAAAAGCCTGAAGTAAAAGTCTAGATCAGTGCATTTTAAAGACAACAGGTGAGGAGTTAGGCTTGTAGGGTTTTGAAATAATGAGTGCTAACTTGCAATGCTGTTAAGCTAGAACTGCACAGTCCCCAGGCTGGTAGAATATAAACAAACCAACAGAGGTAAGGCTGTGAGTGTACATTAGCTCATTCCACCTTGGTAATTTTAACTGCTGGAAACTCCTGGCTCAGGAGAGCAACAAAACAATAGAATGCATCAAAAGTAAATACAGTCTCTCATAATGAGGCTGTATTACTTAGCCTTTACCCAACTCTCCTCCACAATTAAAGTGCATTATTAACCAATACAAAACAGCAACTTGGTGATGTAAGTACCACATTACCTATTCTTAGAGATGAGTAATTCAAGGCAGAGAAATTAAAGCACAGAAACTAGGAATAACTGAGCAGCTACCACTCTTACTGCTGAGGGCACAGGGGTATTAAATGCACCCCTCAATTATCTGAATACAAAGACTTCAGAGAGAAGACTGAGTCTGAGGTTTGTGTCCCACGGTACTGGGGTGGATGTGAAAAGAAACCTTACCATTCCAAACAAATGTGGTTCAACATCAAAGCAGTTATCAAAAAAGTGCTCTGTTTCCTTGATTAATTTAATTCTATATTTAAAAATCCATTTCTTTCATAGCTGCCTTCCATTTCCACAGCATCCAAGCAGCTAATAAACCTCTCCCCATATCTCTCCAAGGTAGGAAGGGGCTCTTTCTTTCAGTTAAAATGAATGGAGAAGTAACTGATAATAGGAATGTTCTCTGTGCATTCCCAGTCTGTTTTAGTGCAGAGCAAAAATAGACCAGCCCAAGCCAGCCTGCACATGGTGCTCTACTCCCAGTCAGAACAGACTAACCAGGACAGCTCATCACCTCAGCAGGAGGTGGAAATTTCTGGCTGCAAGGCAGTAAGTTTTTAAGCTCTGAAGGTCAAGGACAGGCCAAGGTCAAGTCTGATGAGGATCTTAGGGTCTGCAGTAGCATTCTACCACCCGCTGGTTCAAAACAGATTGTAACATCTCTTTTCTTATACTGAACAAAGCCAAGACTTCCTGAACCACATAGTGAACAGCCAAAGACCCCTTCTTGTCCAAAAGCTCTGACATTTGAAGTTGCAGCTTCCCATGGCACTGTTAAATTGCCATTACACCATGACAAGGCAGCAACTGCTCTGGGAGTCTTTCCACTTCTCCTCCGCCAGGTATTTTCTTTGTCTAATAGCCTTGTCACCCAAATCAAACCAGTGACGGTCATTGCATTACGCATACTGTGGAAAAAGTTTCAAATGGGTATATGGCAAGCAAGTCATAATTAATGCTTGGATTGGATAAACTGGTAAATTTGTAGTTAAGGGACAAACATAGTTTTGCAACTTATACAATAATCTTCTCAAGTGGAACAGAATACTCTCCTCCCTCTCCTGCATAACAGTAAGAAGAACCCGTATGAACCCAAGCTTTGTTTTCTATTGTTACAGCAGCTGCAAGAGCAGTCTGTGAGCTCTTCTGATAGCTGTAAAGTGCTTCCATATTGGTAAGTGTCTTATATTTCTGTAAGTACAAATAACATCCATTTTATAACATAAATGAAAGAATAACAAGTGTCATCATAACTTCCACCATAGTAAGTTTGTCAGCTACAGTGGAGAGAGGAATTAACTGACAGCAGAGCTACAGATAAACATTTCCCAAAAGTGAACACAATGCCATTAAAGTACATGAAGAATACTGTGCTCTGAGAAAGACAGGGAAGAAAAATATCCACCAAGCCCATTACATATTACAGCCATTGCAATAATTTACTGATATTTGGGACATGCCGCTTTGTTATCCCTGTCACAGAGTAAGACTGATTCCTCGCACAGAACTTAAGCAATCAAACTTGTCAAACTGATAACACTCAGAAAAGTAAAAAAATGTGTTTTAGCACCAAGCTCCGCCTCTCCGCTTGATGAAGAAACAGTAAGGTTGTTATTGGCTGGCCACCACAATGACCTTCAGTCTTTGGACCTGATCTTTCACCACTGCCTTTTATACTAGTTCACCAAGTTTTGGCATATGGACCATCCTCAGTGTTAATAAAGGATCCCTTACATTGCTGTTCCCCTGCCCTTGTTAATTACAATCCAGAACAGAAGAATAAATGGGATACAGGGATTAGAATTGGATGAAGTTCAGTGGTTCCTAAGGCAAGAACAAAATCACCGAGCTACAGTGTCCTAAAGAGCAGCAAATTGCTATGGCTGAAGTCACTGATGCTCTCCTAAGCATGTGGAAGACCAGGCAATTGCAACTGCATCATGGAAGAAGGTATACAATCCATGCAAAGATCACCCTGCATCTGCAATTTGAAAGAAACTCATAGGTGGTGCTATAAGCCAGAGAATAGCAATGGAAAAATAAACAGTTTACTTTGTGCAAAGAGATGTAACTTCCAAGGATGGGTTTTCAGAGGCAACAATGCATTTTCTCTAACGTGAATCTTCTGCTGCACAAATTCTAGACGCCTGCAGATACCAGGACAATAAAACTTCTGATTGTAACACTAGCACAAAAAAATAATTGTATAGACTTTGCTCAACGCAAGGAATGATAAATGGCCCAGCAAAGCATTTCATTGTTACAGAATACTACACACACTCCAACCAAAGGAAAAAAAAATACTATAGAGATTAAAATTTTGAAAGAAACACAGATCTTGCAAAAACAAATCTTAATGAGTTACCTTGCTGCAGGCAGCCTTTGTATCTATGATTAATTCAATGTTTCCTCTCACATATATTTTAGGAAGGGGAAAAATGACTGTAACTAACTTTCTAAAAGGTGAGCAAAGCTTTAAACTGATATCATTTCAGATCCCGAATTTGTAACACTATACATATATGCACAGGTGAGTGATTAGCAGCAGGTTTTAAAGAAAAGTCTGATGTTTTAAAAAAATCATTAGTGATTAAGTATTTTGATTTTTTAATGACCAGCTTTTAATATCCTCACCTAGATCTGTTTTCTGTGGGTTAGCGATTCCTTCTGTGGGGGGCCCTGGCAGAGAGTCCAACTGAAATCCTGAGTGAGTTACAACTTTCAGAAACTTCAACCAAAATCCTAGGAAAAGCAATAGCCCTGATTTTCTCCTCTGTATTGTGCTATTTGAAATGGAGCTTGTAAAGCACGACGTGATAAACAAAAATACTATTCTCAACTGCATTTCATGTGCTGTTGCAAAGACATCAGCTCCTACAGTGGAAAAAAGGGAAGCAGACCTGAGGATATGGCAGGCAAGTGAAGAATGAATTAAATTTACTGTGAAGAATTGGGTCTCCTGTGATAAAAACTTCATCTCAGTTTAAAATGAGGCACGTATCACAAGCTCTCTCTTGTGACCCAAGTAAGACTTTCATACAGTTATGCTATCTCCAGGTTTCAGAGTTTAGGGTCCCGATGTGCCTTGCAATTTACAAACACAGTGGCTGATAACTATGACTTTATGTATCCTAGTGCTCCTACCATTGCACCTACAAGTATACATAAGGCAGTCACAGCAATTACAAAAGCCTGAAGTAGGTGGAGTGAAGAGATGCAAGACACGAACTCCTGATGGTTCTTGAACAGGAGACATTTATTGCCCTTTTTCACTACTACACATGCTTTCCCTGTAGCCCCATGTGCTGTCCATGTGCCCAAATCTGTTATACAATTGGTTAGAGACCCTCAGACACACACCTTGAGCCAGCCAGCAATTGGCCACTGCCCCAAAGCTCATCTTTAACACTGCAGCCAATTTACTTTATCTCAACCTTGCTCAAGTTTTTGTTTCTACCGCTTGTTTCCTCATTATCTCTAATTCAGGGACATGTGAAACAGCGCAGAGCTACCTTCAAATTCCTTTCCCATGGTGGAAGAGGAAAGAAATGCTGGGCCAGATACAACCACAGACATCTGTACCATATGGCTGTTTCCAACTCTGTTGTTAGCAGCTAAGCTGTAGAGCAAGAGCCACACATCACACAGAGAGGACAGCAAACTCAGCAAAAGCCTGTACTGAATTATGTTCCACAATAAATATAGTAATACCTGGCTCTTTATATCTTTTCTCTCTATTCAGTCTGGACTTACAAAACTATTCTTTTGGCCTTTCATTTAGCTATTTGGAGAAGATTCCAATAGCATCAGAATTTGTTACTTCTCCTCACACTTGCCCTTCAGACTTGCGGTGGAGTTCAGCACTCCTTTCCAATCTAGGCTGCAGTTTACTAGGATGGGAGCTGAAATTCAAGATCTGTTGGAAGAATTTAAGTACATGTACATCTCAATGTATCTCAATTTTCTCATCAAAAACTGACATATTTTAAAAGCACTCAATGCCTTCAGATAACCTGAGCTTACATGACTTCATTCAAATGGCCTTTCTTACTGCTTTATGTTCACACTATTGCCCTTTTACCAGTTTATAGCATTGGTGCAAACCATCTACAGTGCACATCTTAAGGAGAAGAAGTATTACTCCTCCAGAGCTCCACAGATGATGTTATTAGAGATCTGATTTCCCTAGCAAGTACATTGCAACCTTAATAAACCATGTATTTGCATCAGGGGATTATTTCTATGAGCGCAGGGGAACGGACTCAATTAATAGTCTTTTTCCATCCCTGACTGTTGTGATCACTGGAGCAATTCTGTACTGAAAAAAAAAAAAAAAAAAAAAAAAAAAAAAAAAAAGTAGCTCCAGAGTAACATACGATTTTTTTGTTTGTTTGTTTTGTTTTGTTTTTGTCTTTTAAAACAAGTCACTTATTTTATGGCTACAGCAGATGCACTTTCCTTGCTCAGATTTAAGAACAGGCTGGTTATATTTGTCTTTGTTTTGGCCAGAAGCTTTGAATTTTGTGTTCAATGGCTCAGGACAGGGCTGGTTTAATTCCACAAACTATGGCTGATCTCTTTGGTTATTGTTGAGCAATAGCTCACAAAAATAATCTCTATGACTACAGCAGTTGGGCAGGATTAGAAAGTCAAAGGTCTGATGTACAAAGGCATGTACCTTTATCATTAGTTCTATGTGCCCCCATTATTACAGGGTAATTCAGATAATCTTCTCTTTGAATGTTACATAAACAATTCCTTGCACCTTTTTTCCTTGGTATAAGTAATGGAATTTTATCCCCTCTGCATGAATGAAATATATTGAGAACTCCCACTGAGAAATTTAAGCAGTCCCTTACTTTGGCTGTAGGGTGCCTGATCTGAACAGCTACTCAGGACTCCTCCCGTACCAGCTAGCACCAGCTGGCACCATTCTGGCTGTGTCAAACAAGCTGCCAGCAGCAGAGTGAACTGAAGACTCTGCTCTCACATGTCCTGGAAGGTTCTTGCTTTCTACAGTAATGTAAGGGCATACTGGAAGACTTGGGCAGGGTGGTTTGTACTACTAATGCCTCTAAACAGCTCATTTCAAGATACAGTGCTATCAAACTCTTGATAGCCCTTCCCTCTCACAAATTCAAACTGATCTGCCTCCTCAGTGAAAAGCTGTATTTAAAATTCAGACTACTGTGAAGCTAGGTAGCCAACACGCATAAGCAGAATTTTGCTCCTCAGCCATATTTGTTCCTGGTGCAGGTGTACTGTTAAAATGAGTCAGTTCCCTTGGTCTCTTTGCTCTTCATAAGTGTCTCAGCATAGGAAAGTGAGACCTTACTCACCCAGAGTTCTGCAGGTCCTGAAGAAACTTTTCTTGAATAGTGAAATTTCACAGAATAAAAATTGTAGAGCATATACAAAGGTAATTCTGCGACAGTCAAACGGTTCATACCTACAGCTTTATTTGCTGACTGGTTTTTGCTTTTCCCCACAACTGCAAATTCTATCTCTCCTGAGTTACCACAGAAATACTAATATATCATTTCTCCCAGTCACAAGGGAAGCTAATAGGCCTCAAAATAGAAGCTATCTTTTCCCAATTGAAAAATTCTGTTCCTGTTGTCTCTTCATTTCCATAAGCTTATAATCAATCTCTCAAACCAGAATATCATGCCCTCCCTTCTGGTTCTTCATTCACTCATAGTGAATTAAGCCCTCTGAGCTAAGGAGGCTGAAAAGTCCTTCCCTAATCCTAGACTATCTTTCTCTCTCTCTCTCAAAATATTCATCTTTATGCAGTTTTCCTCCTCACATAGGTGATGCGATGCATTTACATTTCTTTTTTTTTTTTTTTTCTTGTTGCTTGTGGTTCCTACAGCCCTTCTACAAACTCCAGGCCTCAAAACATCCCACTTCCCAACTGACAGAAATACAGCTTGCCTTAAAAAATAAATAAAATAAATAAATAAATAAAAACAATCAAATGCCTTGTTCCAACCTCCCCATTTCAATAGTTAATAGAGCCTTCCCCTTCTCCTTTTATCAAATTTTCTTTCTTTCCATTATTCCTGGGCTCTGATGGCAGCTGCCCTGTTTTATTTCATATTTTACAGCCAGGTATCCTGTCTTAAAATTCAGATGAGAGGGGTGGATAGCTTTCTTAGCAGTAAATACCTAGGAAGGTGCCAAGGTAAACCTGTTCCATCTCTGTCGCCATTTTCATTCTTCAGTATAGAAGGGCTGTGCAGCGTCAGAGATTTCTACTCAGAACACTGCTAGATTCACTGATTTTAGAATCAATTCTATTGATTTGTTGATTTTGGAGATAAAAAATAGGATATTTTTAATTTACAAAAAATATTTTTTAATTTAAAAGAAGTGGTCTGCTCCATGCATTATATCCACTAGCTTATTGACTAGAAGGGTGGAAGAACCATCAGTTCAGTAGAACTTTCTGTTTCACAGTATTTCTTTAACCTGCTTTGTAAATATCTAGGATTCAGAGACTGCTGGGGTGTAATTTAAATTACAGGGGGTATTCATTTGTCTGTTGAGTGATGTAAGCAATTGTGAATGCATCAGGGCACTAGAAAATATAATTAATTTTATTAGAAAAAGATACCAGAAATAATTCAAACACCACTAAAGAAGAGGGATATCTGTGAATGAGAAGCACAAAATCTTTGTGAATAGTTGACTGTCAGTAACCACTTTTTTAAATCTCTGATGCTGCCCTATCATGTCCCATACAAAAACAGCTCCCTGAGGATCTAGAAATTCTGACTGAACTTGCTTCCAACAAAACAAAATAAGAGCTGGTTAGCTATCACAACAGCTACAAGGGCAATATAAAAAGGCTGAACATTTCCTTTCATCAGTCTGAGTATGCAGAATTAGAGGTTTTTCCTGATTTCTCATATTTTTTACTATTTTTTTCCTCTTACATCCTCATCCATTAGAAATATTAAAAAATAAGGTAAAACCCTCGCACTTGAGACAAATGAATATATGAAGTAATCCCATTGGAAAGGTTCAGAAAGCATGGAAAAAGAAGCTAAGATACATATTCAAATTTCAGGCTTTCTTCAGACCTTTCTTGAAATACAAGCAATAAAAATGGTTGCTTTGCTTTAAAAAGAACACAAGTATGCTTACAATGTTCTTCCATTGGCTTACCTATTTGAACTAGGGACGAAGTACCAGCACTTCAGTTACAACTCCTAAAGGATGGATGTCCCTACCTACTCTGCCATCAGCATTTGAACTCAAAGTGATAAGCATAACACTTCTTCAGCACTGAACTCTGTAACAGAAACCTAATCTCAAAGGAAAGCACTTTTGAGAAATATACCTGGTACACATTGCAAACTGTCATTTGATTGGGCTTCCGCTGGGCTTTTGGGCTCCCTCCGATATGCTTGGATTTAATGTAGATATGTATTAAGCTAAAGCAGAGCTGAGTTAGACTCCACTTGACTGACTGCAGGCAAACACCAGCCTATACAAAAAATCACCTTCCCAAGTAACCGATTGATATGATTGGGCTGGATATAACACGGTATTGTATAGTCTTTAAATGAAAGGCAACAGTGAAGCAGACAAGATCCACTGCAGGATAATGGAGATTTATATACTCCAGACAGCCCCGAATCTATTTCCTGAAAACACTAGGAGTGAAAATTGAACCTCTGAAGTTTCAAGAGTTACACTTCTTTTAACCATCAGTTAGGATATCTATTATTTATTTATATATATATATAAAAATGTTAAAGGAAAAAAAAAAGAAAAAAAAAAAAAGACGACCTCTGGAGTCTTTTTTTCTTCCTTCTGCCTTTTTTGTAACTTTTCAGGTTTCTCTACCTACTGTCATGTGAAGTCTATTTATTTTCTGAACTTGCTTTCTTACTTTTGGAGTGGCTACACTGGTTTGTTGTCACAGGATTGCTTTAGGAGCTCTTTTATCAAAAGTTCATTCAGAATTGTCCAGCTGCAGAAACACTGCTGTACTATAGGAACCTTGTTCAAAACTACAACAGAGTGAATGCACAGTTTCCCTATATTTATTCATTCACAATAAGTTTTTTCTAAAACAACTGGAGGACTTAACCATACAAATCCCTTTGACATTCTAAAGCCCAGTCCTACAATAAATCTGCTTTGTGTTCTACAGTGTTTTTATTTCACAATCGTTCTACTGAACTGACTTACAGGCAAGAATATTTGCTGATTAGCACATTTTAAGGAACCCAGAGAATATGCATTAAATTCATTGTGTCCATAAGGTAATCATAAATATTCGCAACAGAATGTTTATGCATCTTCCACTTCCCCGGACCACAACCTAAGGACATTAGAATTCAGGAAACTGACTCTGACAGATCAGCACAAGTCAAGACTGACTACGAGAAACATTTCATTGGATAGTTTCAAATCTCCACTCCTAAGTCGGAGGAAACTGTGGTCTATTTGGAATAGAATATTAGCCACATTCAGTTTATTACCTTACACTCAGTGGGGCAGTGTTTCTGATCAAATTTACCCCATTGAATGCGCTGAACTGCTCACCTCTGCTGAGCATTCCAGAACAGCAATACAGAAGCAGTAGGAAAGGTAAAACATAAAAGATCAGAAAAAGCAAAATCATTATACTTACCTTTCAGCTTTCCTACATTACAGTGCTCACCAAGTAAAGCTAAATGGCAACCAGTTGTGGTGGGGTTAAAACCTCAAAGATTTCAGGTGGAATTATCTGTACAGGATGCTTAGTGTGGAACATGAAGAAGCCTTTCATTTCTTTGTATTTCATGTCTAAAAATTAAACTGAGTTCGGCCCAGACTCACTGCAATCGATTAGACTGCCAGATCCTGCCTCATGACTAGGTCTAAAAAGGAATAATGTTTATACCCCAAATGAGACACAGCTATGTTTTTCTCCAACAAAGCAGCATTCTCTAGCACAGTCTGTACAGTTTTGAATGTTTTAAAGCCTCTTAAAAGAAAAACATTGAATAAACTGTCAAAATTATCAACTTAACTCAATGGGATTAAAACAAAAAAAGATGTTAGAGAAAATATACCCACTGATAAAACAATCACTTGAGCCTAGGAGATTGCAACCCAGCAAGCTATTCAGCTATTGCAAATAACTCCCACTGACCTCTTCCCATAATATTTTAGTCAATAGAAAAATATGCAAAACTAAAGTAAGCAAGTTTTTAAATATATATTTGAATCAAGAGAATGTTTTAAGTCCTTTTTGTTTGTTTGTTTTTATTCAAGAATTATTATGTTCTATGCCAGTTAAACTTGTACGCAGAATAGGTGAAGAAAGCAAAGGTAACAAAATGTTGCAGGTAAAAAATATTCTAGTACTTCAGCCTAGAAAGCCTGTAATTATAAAGCAAAACACTATCAATACACACTAAATACCTACATCATTACCTACCTTTTGGCGTAATTAACCAGATGATTGGATTATTACCTTTCTCTTAAAGACTAAATTTACTGTAGGCTATACAGACCTAATTCAAAATCTCTGAGCAGCCTGGCAACACATTCATCTGGCTGTGTCATAAATAATATAAAACCTGAAAAGGCTTCAACAACTTGTGTTCGTAAGCTTTTTAGAAATAAAATCATTTCTTACTTTAGGGTCACAGTCTGTATTTTGTCTTTTACAGCTCATATGAGCTCATCTTGAGGCTTTCTCCCCCCCCCCCCCCCCAATTACTGGTATAGATTTGACATTCAACTTTTTTTCTAATCTCCTAACTTAAAACAGATCAATTGAAATTAGTAACAATGAGTCTAAGGAAATTGTCAGCAACTTAAACCAACAGGCAGGTGACTGCAATGGAACTCTGACCTCCCCCTGGTCAGCTAACCATGATCAAAGAGAAAATAGATCAATTTTAAGGTTATTAAAAGACAAGGGAAACACAATGGATATTGATTTAAGTGAAAACAAGCTTAGAGAAGCCTAATTGTTGATACAGTCATTTTAATGGAGGAGCTATTCAAGTGAGACGAGGCCCACCATATGCCCTTGGTTACAGAGGTCTCCTATTATTAGTGTACACGCTCGATTAACTACTTACTCAGCCACTCATCTGCAAGTGACCAGAACTTTGTAATTGATCCTGGTGGGACCACCAAGATTTCCCAGTTGCATGTAATTACTGAGTGTTTCATTATGGCATTCAGTTGTCACCTGCATGCCAAAGAAACCCATTTCATACCACAAATTGCTTTGCGATACTTCCTTTAAAATGTATTCATGTGAAGAGATGTTTTGTGAAGCAGAATTCTTAAAAATAACTATAATAGGTAAGCAATTGGAGTGAATTAATTTTACCTGATTCAATTGGTAGTCATTATGATTACAAAACCAGCTCAGCTTGCCACAGAATTCTCTATTGATCCACTCTCATCTTGCAAGAGGGGTAGAGAAAGAAAAACGTTTAAGGGTACCTTATTATCTTCCAGATTACAGATGAGGGCAGGAGCAGAGTGCAGTTTTCACTATATGCTAGCTTCAGTAATTAGTGTGTCAATAAAAGGAACAAAATGTAACAGAACTTGGAGAGTCACTTATTCCATATAAATAATGGTTTAGCAGCTATAGACAATTCCACCATTAAAAGTCTGAAAAAGACAAAATGGGGGTACTTTCAGGAATTCAGGCTACTTGTTAACTTTTCACAGAATACTCAAAGTAATTCTCAAGAGCCTGATATCAAAGCCAACATGTAAGATTTGAACTTCAGCAGTAAAGGCTACTCGGATTTAAATGTAACTCTAGTGTCACTTGCAATACAGTTTTGACATGGAAATGAGTATTTGTGTCACAGATTTACTTACTACAGTACAAGGAAAAGGTATATAATGATCCCGTCTTCCAAAACACAATTGCGAACTTAATTGCTCTTCTGAAATCACCCTGAATTACACACTTCAACATTCTAAACTTGTACATTTTGAAGATATTAATACAGTTAAAATAAAGTCATTATCACAGTTTCAGAAAGACTGTGATGGAAAAATAAATCCTATAATGAATATCTGGCAGGAACAGATATAATGAAGCCAATATAGAGTGGCCTAAGGATCGAAGGTGAACAGGGAATAAATAGCAATAGACTGGTTCACATTTCCCCTGTCTGTGGTCTACGTGACAATAAATCTTTCTTGAAAAAGAAATTGCACCTACCCATTTTCCTAAAAGAAGTCTGGGTCACCAAAAGTGATAAAAGGTCAACATCAATTTTTCTATATAACTCTCTGCTGCTAGAATGACACATTCATCAGCCTATTCTCTTAATGATGCAACATGATAGATATGGTTATTTCAATGAGTGCTATTCCTTCTTGGCTTTATGCCAAGAAACAGCTTTTGTTAAAACACAAAAAATATTACAAAGTTGCTCAGAGAGATTTAAAATAAGCACACACAAATTTCGTTAGCCACCTACAAGAGAAAGGAAAACATTATCTTAAGAAAAACACCAACCAAATAATCCTCATTTTGAAAATGACCAGATACTATTCAAGTCCAAAACATAAAAGAACGTGTACAAAAAACATTGGGTAGGAATTAGATCTGATTTCAATGTTGATTTTCAATTGTTTCCTAATGCTATAGCAATATCTAGCAATAAAACGTCCTGTGACAACAGACATAACGTATTTCATAAAACTGTTTAGAGATTCCCACTTGTTTATTTATTCTAATACATCTTGATTTTCTGACCTCTCTTTTCATAAGCAGTATGATTTACAACAGATCTAGGGCTTGATTACACAGGATTGAAGGACAAAATGAGCTGGGGTATGAATTCATTGTTCACTAGCTAATTCACTGTCTAAACCTCTGTGTGGGTAGAAATTTTGTCTGTTAATCTCTCACCAGTGTTTGCTGAACATATATAAACTCCAGTGTTTAAATAGTGTGAAATTTATTCGAAGTTGGGTACAGAGTAGAAGAGTTTTCCCTGACATGAACCATCATTGCTACTGCATACTAAGTATCTGCTCCAAAATAAGGGATTAATGTTTTATATCTATATCTATATATTCCCCCATGATCATATTCTGGGTAAAAAAATATGTATTACTAAAATGAAAATTTTCTATTTTGTTTGTGCTTTTTACGCTGTGCTTTTATTTTTATAAACCTGTGTATGCTTTATTTGTGCTATAAGCCACTAAACATATTTTTGTAACAGAAACTGGTTCAAGTACTACCAGCCCTGCCTATACTGGGGAAAAGATCCAGCCTATAACACTGAGTATAAGAATGCTGAGGCAGAGCTGAGTCATGCCCCATCAATACAACAGCCCAGCAGAGGCATACTGAACCTTACACAGCTGTGAACACACAAGAAGTTGCCTGAAACCTTTTGGTCAAAGAGACAGCAAATAACGGTCAGACTCAAGATCTCCAGAAGTCAACTGGAAAAGCCTCCCATTGATTTTAAGGGACTGCCATTCAGGGCATGATATTTGTTTTCACGTAACCAAACTATTCCACAGATTCCTAGACTGAATTATCATCTAAGCATGAGTTACAAAGTAAATTGAAATGCTTTCAAATATTATTGGCTCTTCAGAAGTGGAGTTAAACTCACACTAAAAAGCACTGTCTGAGAAGCAGAAATATGCTAATTTCACACACAAAAAATGGTAAATTCAAATGGTAAGGCTATGAAAGCCAGAACTCTGTTTACAGGCTTGGGGGCGGGGGTGTTAGCAACCCAAGCCTGCTTCACCCTCACACAATGCAGAATAGGACTGGGATTGCAACACATTCAGTGATGACAGAAAGTAGCAAGGATCATGGTGAAGTTTTGTGGTTATTTAAAGCTGTTTTAATCAAAAAATTACTCATATATGCAGTTTTCCAGCTTAGCCATACAAAGGCAGCAGTGCACTGTTCAGAGATAAATAATGCTTATTAACATCTTTTCAGCTTTCTTCCTTACAGTTTGCAAATTGCTGTTATTTCATGTTTAATACAATGCATTTCCTTATTTTTAATCTGGTGTTTTAATTCTGAGGCCATGCAGAAAGCAACAGGAAACAAAAACACTGCTTTTTCCCAAGCCCTACCTTTCTGAGACTGTAATGGGAGTGGAGCTAATGAGGATTGACTGAAATCTAGCAGAGACACATGCTTGTTATCACTTCTGCTGAACACATAAAGAATTATCATTTTTCTACTGCTCAAAGAACTGGATTAAAGAACTACAGCATAAAATAATCCATCTCTTCTTTCTTTCTCCTTCTCAGAAATTAATCAAGTTTCAGACACTACAGTTATTAATTTATTTTAATGTCAGATACAGCACAGCCTGAGATCCTTTTCCTTAACACATCATTTCTTCTCACTTTCTACAGTTCTACCTTAAAAATGATATTTTCCATTGAAAATTGTGCTGTGTGAGTCTCACTGCTAATACTCAGTGCAATAACACTAAAGCAAAACTTCCCCTCCTAACCTGATCATTTTCTTTTCACTCTTTAGTATTTTCTTGTGTTGCAAGGCTTTCTCTAATTTAGGAGTGTGTTTCAATGGAAGTTTGCTTTATCTTTCACTTATGCTATTCTCATTTTTTTTTTAATTGAAAACACTAAAGATTTGTATTATACAATAGCCATGCAAAACAGATTATGGGGAAAAAAAAAAAAAAAAAAAAAAACTAAAATTTCCAAAGATTTTGAGCATTGGAGAAATCGACGGTGAAAACATAAAAGTTATTAGAAAGACTGATTCAAAGGTACATTGAGTTCTCAAATGCAGTAGCTCAGAATATGTTATTGCCCCCTTAAGAACAACCAGAAAAGTGTAATCTCCCCTTTATTCAGCCATCCATTTCCACAGAATTTATAGAAACATGGTCTTTGAGATGATTCAGCTCAATGCTTAATGGATTTGTACGCTGTTAGAGAGGACTCGAGACAGACTGTATAACAGCACACACCTCATTTTCTCAAGCTAAAACCATTAGTGCCAGGGAGCTCTGTAAGAAAAGCTCTGCCCCTTCTCAGCCCATTGACTAACACAAAGTTTTTCATTTCAACCTTTGCTTTTATGTTTAAATGTGGAGAAGAAAAGGAAATCAACATAAGGCTGGTGCCCATCCTTAAGGGTAGCAATAACATATCTGCACCCAAGAAGAGATGCCCGTGAATACACACCTGCTTCAGGAAGGGTCTGAGGAAGAGGAGGACAGGCCTGGACAAACTGTGGCAGGGGTGTTTCAGTTATGGAAAAGAATCTTTCCCTCTGCACAGGAACAGACACTTTGTTCTTGTGAAAATCAGAAACCCAGAAGGGGACAGTGAGGACAATAACAGCTCCTTTTGATCTCTTGTAACTTTTTAATTCCTTGGATGGTCTATTAATTGAATAAGCAAAGCAAGTCAAGCTGCCACAGCCCCTTCCTATCTACCTAGATTTCAAAACCAGTTGAAGGTCCTGACAGCCTTGTGCTAATTTCTATTCAAGAGCATGTGGAAAGGCAAGGTATAATAGCAGGGGTTGGCTTTACAGCTGATTCGCATTGGATTAACCAAAGTGGAAAGTGGTATGCCTCTTTTTTTTTTTTTTTTTTTTTTGTTTGTTTTGTTTTGTTTGTGGAATAGTGTCAAAGAGGATTAATTTCAAGGCTGTGAATGCAGGTTACCATGTTTTCTCGCAAACAAGAAAGAAAGGTCCATGGGGCAGGACATCACAGGGCTCCCCGCCAGCTGGTTCTGCTTCACACTCCTTTGCCAATTAGTCTTGTAACATCTGCTCCAAACAAACAGGTTACCAATGAGCTTGTTTGTTAGGCATGGTTTCTGTGGCTTGTTTTGTCTGTTACAACAACCACTTGTTTTTATATTCTGGAGATGGCAATTCAGGGGCATGAGGTGAAAGTTAAAAGAGGGAGAGACATCGACAAATGTCTCTGCACCATCCTCATTCTTGTTCTGATAGATCTCCCTAGTGAACATACACCTGACTTCCCCAGGAGCAGTGTTGTATGGGGAAGGTGAAAAACGTGGCACAGCAGCAAGGAGCTGTCCAGCCCCACAGGCACAGCGCACTCCTCTACCCCTGACCCACGGGGCTGTGTTCCATGATCTGTAGGCCACGCTGTATTTATCCCAAAAGAAATGTGAATTTTTAGATATTTCTTGGTGACTTTGCTGTGAAAAATGAAATTGTCGTTCATTTTAATCACAAAAGCTGGATAGGGCATTTTTGGGTTGGCATATGTTTGGAAAGACTGAAGCTTTTATTTTCAACAGAATAACTGTATTTAGAGGTGAAGTTGATGGTCACATACTAATGCAAGTAAAAATCACTAACGTTCCTCAACTAAGCTGTGATAAAGATCTAAACCAAGGATTTATAAAAAAAAAATGCACTGAAAATTTAGAGGGGCTTAGGAAATGAGAAGTAAGTCTGCTGTGGAACTTAACACTAACAGACACCAGCAATCTTGAGTCACTTAACATAAAGCTTTTGCAGATTTTTGAACTAAGCAGAAAGGAATCAAAACCAATGCTCTCTACTCCAGCATTCTGATGTTGCAGAACATCAATCCAGGTCATCAAAGTGAAAAATTATTTGAGCTACATCCTTCCTAAACAACACCCGTGCGTGGTAACACTTCAGTTATGAAGACATAGCACTGAAAGACTTAAAAGCTTTCTACAGTGGCTAGATATTCCCGTCTTTTACTGTCTGAATTTTCCTACCTGCTGTTTCTCATTTCAGAATCTGTGGTTATCACAGAAATACGTCTGGTTCCTCTTTCTGCTGTGCGCTACATGTCACAAAAGAAATTGTAAAGCTTGTCTGGGCAAGAATTTACCTCTTCCCTCCTACTCCTACAGAACCACTTTGATGACTGCTACAAGCGTGATGAAGTATTTGTCTCATGTACTGTAGTGCATCAAATTTTCTGAAATGCTGAAATACAGATTTCGGAATGTCATCATTAATATAGTCTGCTGTAGAGGCCTTGTTAGTTTTTGGGGGGATCTTTGTAGCTAGGTAAGAAAGCAGCAAATTAACTGTACTGCTTCCATTAAAAAGGTCCACATAGTACCAATTCTTCCACCAGCCACAGTCTCCCCTGCCACCACACTCCTCCTAGGCACACACACCTCCACCCAGGCTGAGAGGCTGTAGGGCCTCTGCCCTAACAAGGCTCTTCTCCATGTTCTTCTGCCACAAGGAGAGCCTCTGAGACAGCTCTGGAGCTGGTGGCAGGTGGAGTTGTGCCCTTTAGTTCCAAGGACAGAAGCAAATCTCACCTTATTAAGCCTCTTCAGCTGAAATAATTACAATATGCAATTTGTAATTAGAAGGAAGTGTTAGAACAGCCAAATTCACACTAGTGTTGCAAACACACTGCAGCTTGGTTTACACATTAACATTTTGACAGCTTAAATACGTCAGTTAAAAACAAGGAGATGAGTGTACCTCCAGTACCTTAGCTATGGTAGGCAGAGCTGGGAAAATCATTAGTTCAACTTGTTGAAGCTGCAGAGAATCTGACATCTGACTGAAGCAGAACTAGGGTTGTGCAGGTACTGCTCAGTTGGCTGTCAACAGGTAACAAGACCTGATGGCAAGAAATTATACCCAGGGAGCAACTACAAGCAGCTGCAAGCAGTACCAGCACACATGGATCTGCAAGATGACTTCCTCTTTTTTTTTTTTTTTTTTTTTTTTTTTTTTTTTTTTTTTAACCCTTGTATTTTCACTAGGAGAGAAAATCCCATTGAATTCAAGAGGCTGCTAAAGTTCTGTCACTCGGCAGTATCTAACTACAGTGCATATTAACTTGGATGGGCCCATGAATGATTAAATATAATCATTAGGAACTTGGCTTAGCTGCAAGTGAATTTCTCAAATGTAGCATGCACACATACTTCCCTATACTTCTAAGTACATAGAAAATGTTAGTAACAAGTGACTCAGCAGAAGGGAAAAAAAGAAAACAAAAAGAAAAAGAAAAACAAAACAACAACAACAAAAAACTCAACTTCTAATAACTGCCATCAAGCTAACATTTACCTCATTCTACTTAGAGAAGTCAGGTTTTGCTTGAAGATTTTGTACTGCAAAATCAATGAAGACACAGAGTTCTTTATAGAAAATGAAGACATCGAATCCCTGTTGTAGATGGGAAAAAAAAAAAAAAAAAAAAAAAAAAAACAACATTGAATTTTCAAGAACAGTACAATTTGTACTTCTATAATAAGATGTGACCAGCATGAATTATGACTATGATACTATTTAATAGTTCTGGTTCATCTACTATTCTCCCTCAAGAGCAACTTCAATTTTTATCTCCATAGAGGTTTAAAAATACTGAATTAGAAGCATGTTTCTTTTTCAATTCACTTTTCTTTAAAACAGAACAGGGGAGTTAAAAACGGCTTGGACAGAGGGCAAAGAACTATGTATAACTAGAGACAAGTCAGCAGTAGTGTAGTATTAAAAAAAATCCCATCCACTTGAGTTTTAAAATAGAAACTGCATGCCTAGATTTTAACAAGGAACCACTTCCAGTCCTTTTCATTCTCTGTAATGGACAGGGTAAGGAACAAAAAGCAAAACAAGCTATGTAATCCATTTTAGTATTTATCTAACCATAGAAATTAGAAAGTGCTTTTGGCAGTGAAACTCTTTAAGAAGTCAAAAACCTTCTAAGCTTTCAGAACTGAGGAAGGAGTACTGCAGCAAGGGCAATCCTGGTAAAGGGTATAAACAGACAATGAATACAAAAAACATAGACCATAACCACAAAAAAAAAAAAAAAAAAAACTTTTATTCCTGAAGTGTGATGGCAACACTTTGTGACAACATGACACAGTTGAAGGCAAAGTTCGTGTATCCTTTACTCTCTTCTGGCTGCTAAGGAAGGTAAGCAGCCACACGGTGCTCTCTGCTACTTGCCTGGGACAAGTTAAGATGTCTGTTCTTGCAAAAAAACAACACCATCATCCCACACCGCAGAGCTTCTTTTCTGATCTTCACAGAAATATGTCTTTACGTTGGTCACTCAAAATCAAATCTGTTTGTCATCAGCACCATCTAGATTATGTCAGTTTCCAACATACAGCAAATCATTGCTGTTCACGCTTAACTTTCCACATCTACTTTTTCCATTGTCATGCTGATCCTCCCACAGGCTGCCCCTCAACACCTGTAACCCTCAGCCACCATCTGGACTCCTGAACGCACATTGAGCATACGGCACTGTACAGAAGTCCTTTTTTTGTTTGTTTGTTTTGTTTCAAGTTTATTTTTCAAATTAAAATATGCTCCTGAAATATTTTGCTTGTGGAAATACCCATTGCACAGAATGAAAGCAGGTCATGAGCTGGCGTACAAGACAGCGACGGGGGTGAACGAACTGTGTGGTGCAGGGTGGGGAGAAGGAAATGTGTGGCACCAAACACTGCTGACACGGTCTATTTCCCACAGTTTCCATTTTAACAAGCCACTCTGCCATGGGAGAAAAACTTTTCCACATGAAATTCAGTAGCTGCAGCCAATATGCCCCAAGCACTGACCTAGCGAGTAGGAAGCCCCTCTATAGCTTGCAAGACTTTGACAAAGTGTTTTATCTTAGGAATTTTACCAGAGCTGACGTTCCAAAAGAAAAAAAAAAAATGCTACGGCTGCGCTCTGTTGTTACAAAGCGAAAATCTCGGCGAGCCGCCCCCTGGTGGCAAAAAAACGTCGATGAGCGACTGGGCTGGCGAAGCCTGCAGGGGACTGCCTCAAGGGACGCCCCGGGAGCCAGCAGGTAGCCGGTGAAGTGGGGCCGAGGAGCCCCTTCCTACCCGTGTGCCTCGGGGACCCGTCCCCTGTGCTCAAACCCAATGGCTCAGCTCCGGTGTCGTAGCGGGAGTTGTCTTAAACTTAAACTTAGGAGCGTCCTAAGTTTTGGGGATAGGGTTTGGAGCATCCTAATGTTTTGCGTTAGGGCTTTGAGCGTCCTAACATTTTAGGTTGTGTTTGGGTTTGGAGCGTCTTAATTTCTGGGTTTGGGTTTTGAGCGTCTTAATTTATGGGTTTGGGTTTGGAGCATCCTAAGTTTTTGGGTTAGGGGTTTTAGGCATAGGTCTCCAGGGGTTTAGTGTGGTAATTAGTTTGGGTTAGGTCTGTCGGGGTTTCGAGTTTTTTTAGGGTTAGGGCTTGAGGCTTTTTTGTAAGGGCGGTAAGGGCTAGGGTTACAGCGAGTGCTGGTAAATGTAGTTCTCGAACACTCGGCCTGTGATTGGCCATGCCGGCTCTCCGGAGAATACTGGTAGGTGTAGTTTATCGACATCGGGAGGCCATGTTGGGTGCCCAGAGCATGCCGGGAAATGTAGTTCCCGGACTCTGGACTTCCGGGAGGCCATGTTGGGTGCCCAGAGCATACCGGGAAATGTAGTTCTCGGACTCTGGATTTCCGGGAGGCCATGTTGGGTGCCCAGAGCATACTGGAAAATGTAGTTCTGGGACTCTGGACTTCCGGGAGTCCATGTTGAGTGCCCAGAGCATACCGGGAAATGAAGTTCTCAGACTCTGGACTTCCGGGAGGCCATGTTGGGTGCCCAGAGCATATCGGGAAATGTAGTTCTGGGACTCCGGACTTCCGGGAGACCATGTTGAATTCCCAGAGCATACCGGGAAATGAAGTTCTGAGACTCCGGACTTCCGGGAGGCCATGTTGAGTGCCTAGAGCATACCGGGAAATGTAGTTCTGGGACTCCGGACTTCCGGGAGTCCATGTTGGGTGCCCAAAGCTTACCGGGAAATGTAGTTCTCGGACTCTGGACTTCCGGGAGTCCATGTTGGGTGCCCAGAGCATACCGGGAAATGTAGTTCTCGGACTCTGGACTTCCGGGAGTCCATGTTGGGTGCCCAGAGCATACCGGGACATGTAGTTCTGGGACTCTGGACTTCCGGGAGTCCATGTTGGGTTCCCAGAGTATACCGGGAAATGTAGTTCTCAGACTCTGGACTTCCGGGACGCCATGTTGGGTTCCCAGAGCACATCGGGAAATGTAGTTCTGGGACTCCGGACTTCCGGGAGACCATGTTGAATTCCCAGAGCATACCGGGAAATAAAGTTCTGAGACTCCGGACTTCCAGGAGGCCATCTTGAGTGCCTAGAGCATACCGGGAAATGAAGTTCTGGGACTCCGGACTTCCGGGAGGCCATGTTGGGTGCCCAGAGCATGCCAGGAAATGTAGTTCTCTGGAAATAGGGTTGGGGTTAGGGACTAGGGCTGGGGCTAGGGTTAGGGTTATGGTTAGGGTGAGGGCTAGTGAATGCTTCTTCTCTGTGTTTGCAGATGATGGTGAGCCTGTTTAAACTAATTCCAGTTGAAGAAGTTTCAGTTACTTGCTTGGTCATATTGTCAGTTCAACATTAAAAGCTGCAGCAAAAGCATGGGGATTTTTGCTTCTAGAAATGCTCCAGGTCACTTGTCTGCTCTCTGCATGCTTTTGGGCTAAAGCAATTTTTAAAAAAAGAAACAAACAAGAAAGAAAGAAAGAAACAAAAAAAAAACCACCACAGCTGCTGCTGTGCCTGCTCTCTTCCTACTTTATTGTGCTTTGCCTCTCCCCTTTCCCAGGTGATTGGGTTTTGGTGCTGTGTGGGGCCAAATGGTATATGAGCCCCAGGCATGGCATTAGAAAGCTCATTCTGCCTGGGCTGCTCTTTGGGGTAAGTGCTTTGTGTTTCCTTCAGTCAGTTGCATGGTTCTTTAGACAGGCTGGAGTCTATGGATTTCTGGATTTCTAAGGGCTTGGAATTCGCTTAATAAAGGGATATTTAGTAGAGAATGCTGGCTCCCTGTTTTTTTTGGGGATGGTGGGATACTATTCTGTTTTTGATCTGAATTTTAATCTCTAGATGGATCAACCCAGTTGTATAACACTCCAGAGGACTAAAACCAGCTTGATTACATGCTACAAGAGGCTTGACCACGTAGGTGCAGTATTACCAAGAGACTGAGCAGGGTCACCTCTTTCATCTGCAAAGGGTAAGTCTGTGACTATCCTTGCCAGGGCTGCTGTACATTCATGGCCTTTTGGCATTTGTGGACTTAAGGGTGTTTATTTATTTATTTATTTATTCTGGCTCTGGTCTCTGTGTTTGAGTTTTCTGCAAGGAGCTGTACTGTTTTTGTGTCCATTGTGGATGTGACCTTCTCTCTTTGTTTCTTGTAGCCCAGGGCATGGGCACAGAAACTTGAACGAGGGTGAGTGGATGGCAGTGGGAGCCCCAAGTTGGTTGGTGGACTGTGTTAATCTGCTTCTAGAAACACCCCAGTTCTCTTTTCTGTACTCTGCATGCTGTTGAGCTAAGCCATATAAAGAAGTTAATAAAACCACAGCTGCTGCTCCTCCTCTTTCTGCTTTTTTTGTGCTTTCCCCCTGCACTTTCCCAGGTGACTGGCTTCAGGTTCCAGGTGGGACCTAATAGTAACTGAGTTGCAGGTGTGCCATTAGAGAGCTCCTTCTGCCTGGGCTGCTCTTTGGGGTAAGTGCTTTGTTTTTCCTTCAGTCAGTTGCAGGGTTCTTTAGGTGGGTCAGAGTCTATGGACTGATGTGTTTTCAAGTAGAAACTGGGATGCATATCTTTTCAAGTGGCAACTGGTAGGATCTGTCATTGTAAAGCAATCTAGTAGTAGGTGCCTGTATTGCATGCAGCTCTTCCTCAGGTGAGTAGTTATTACAGCAGCTTTACGAATAATATGGCAATGTTACTTTGTGTGTTTGCTTTGTGGTTCTGGGTCCCTTATGATTTTTGCAGAATTACAGGACATTTTGTGAGTCTTTGCCTGTATGTGAAATCTTATCAAAGCCACAATCTTGGTGGCAAAGTGATGGAGCAGGTTTTAGGAGAAATGTATGATGGAGGTCCCCTGTGTGAGCATGTACGTGAAAATGGCAACGGTGGGCATATAAGAGGTGGCCTTTCTCAGGGTTAGGGTTAGGGGCGGTTTGTTATATTTCTGGAGCTTTTGCCTGTGGGTTTGCTGTCTGTCGAGTCTTTAGACCATAAATCCTTCTAGTTTTATGTGCATGGAATTCACATATTTGAGGTATGTTTATGAGGGGTTGCCAGGTACGTTGTTTTTGGGAAACCATGGGGTACGGTTTCTTGACCGCATAAGTGCAGTACTGCCAAGAGACTGAGAAGGGTCACCTTCTTCATCTCTAGAGAATAAGTCTGTTCGGGCTCATTTCGGCGCGGCGCCGCCCGGGCCCATTTCTTAGTTGGAGCTACTGAGCAGGTGAGGGAAAGGAGCTGGGAACAGAGAGGTATTGCAGTTCCAGTTACTTGACTGGTTGTGTTGTCCTTTCAATATTAAATGCTGCAGCAAAAGCATGGGGATTGTTGCTTCTAGAAACACCCCAGGTCTCTTGTCTGTTCTCTGCATGTTGTTCAGGTAAAGAACATTTAAAAACAAACAAATAAAACAAACAAACAAAAAAAAAAAAAACCACAAGAAAAAAACAACAAAACAACAGCTACTGCTGCTCCTGCTCTGCTCCTACTTCCTTGTGCTTTGTCCCTCCCATTTTCCAGGTGATTGGGTTTGGATATTGGGCGGGGCCAAAAGGTATATGATCCCCAGGCATGGCATCAGAGAGCTCCTTCTGCCTGTGCTGCTCTTTGGAGGAAGTGTTTTGTTTTCCTTCAGTCAGTTGCAGGGTTCTCTAGGCAGGCTGGTGTCTATGGATTTCTGGATTTTAAGTGCTTGGAATTCACTTAATTTAGTAGAGGCTGTTGGTTCACTGTTTTTTGTGATGGTGGGATACTTTTCTGTTTTTGATCTATATTTTAATCTCTAGATGCATTAGCCTACTTCTGTAATTCTCCAGAGGATTAAAACCAGCTTGATTGCATGGTACGTGTGGCTTGACAGCGTAGATGCAGCATTACCAAGAGACTGAGTAGGGTTGTATCAGAGTCTCCTCTTTCATCTGCGAAGGGTAAGTCTGTGATTACCCCTGCCGGGGCTGCTGTGTGTGCGTGTCTTTTTGGCATTTGTGGAGCTCAGTTGTGTTTTTTGTTTTTTTTTTTGTGTGTGTATGTTCTAACTTTTTTTTGTGAGGGGCAAATAGTGTGTGTGCTGAGTGTGGTTGGCAGGAGGAGGTGGGGAGCTGCTCAGGACTGGTAGGTTTGGTTTCTAGGAATATGCAGCATCCTTCCTGTGCAATGTGACTGATTGTTGGGCGGGAACGTTCTAGCTTGTGTGTGTTGTGTGTCCCGGGCAGAGTTTGCTGTGGCGCTGTGAGCGAAGAATCTGAGTTAAAGCTGTTGAGCAGCTGAAGTACTGGAGCTGGGAAGAGAGAGGTATTGCAGCAGTGTACTGTGTCTGGCTGGAATGTTAACTTTCCTGGCAGCAGCCCATACAGTGCCGTACTCTGCACTTGTAGCTGGAACAGCAGTGTTATCACACCAGTGTTGTGTCTACTGCTGATCTGCAGTGGCACAGCATTGGGCCTTTCTCTAACCCTCCTAGGGGGTGGGCAAAAAGTGAGGAGAGAAACATCACTAGGGCAGCTGCCCTAAACCAATCAAAGGGATATTCCATACCGTGTAATGTCATACTCATCAATAAAAGTGGAGACAGGAAGAGGAGGGGAGGGGTGGGCTCTCGTTGAGAAAACGTTGGTCCTCCTCTCGAACACCGGCTGTGTGCGTTGAGGCCCTGCTTGAAGGATGTGGTCAATCATCGCTCATTTGTGGGAAGTAGAGAGTAATTTCTTTCCTTTGCGCTTCCATATAGCCTTCATTTATTTTATTTGTTTGTTTTCCTCCCTTTTTTTATTTTTTCCCTTTCCCCCTTTCTTTTCCCCTTTCCCTTTTTATTTTCCTTTAGTTAAATTGTTTAGTTCATAATAATCTTTATTTAATTATTATTATTATTATTTCCGTTTTAATTAAATTATCCTTATCTCAACCCGTGAGTTGTTCTTTGTTTTAGTTCTCCCCCTCCTCATCTAAAAGAGGGGGAGTGAGAGAGCAGTTGTGGGGTTTAGCTGCCCAGCACGGTAAAACCACCACAAGCAGGTAAGCTGTGGCTGTGAGGTGCCTCAGAGTGTGCTTTTCTCTTGTCTTTGCAAGTGCTTTGTGCAGTCATGGACAGGGAAGGTAAATCCTCATGTCACGAAGATCTGAGGGAAGGTTTGTGTTGTCAGCGTGTTCATCCCTTATCCGAAGCGAAGGGAAGATTGTTTGGTGTTTGATTGTTTTGGCGTATAATCTGTTCTGCACCTAGATTTTTCTTTCTACGTTAAAAAAAAAAAAAGTTTGAGCTATTTCCAGTTAAGCAATTTCCAGTTACTTGCTGGATTGTATTGTCCTTTTAATATTCAAAGCTGCAGCATAAGCATGGGGATTGTTGCTTCTAGAAACACCCCAGTTCTCTTGTCTGCAGTCTGAATGCTTTTGAGCTAAAGCAGATTTCAAAAAAAAAAAAAAAAAAAGAAAACACAAAAAAAAAACAAGAAACACACACACACACAAACAACAACAACAACAAAAAACCACCATTGGGTGATTTGTTGTGAATGCGACGAGCATTTAATCCCTTTGTTTTCCCAGGTGGTGTGGATGATACTGGCTGCACTGTTGGAGCTTGGATTCGGAGAGGAAGAGGTGAGCACAATTGTATGTTGCATCAGCAGTAGTCAGCGTTGTGGAGAAGGTGGGCATCATGACCGGCATGCTAGTGAATGCTGTTACTCTGTTTTTGCAGCTGATGATGAGCCTGGCAATTGACTAAGATGACGACCAGTGCCTGTGTATTTCTTGAGGCGGAGGGAATTTACCATGCAGCAACCTGAGAGCTAAGTTGGGGGGCACCTGGTATTTGCATATCTGGGGTGGCTAATGGGAGCTGGGAGCCAGAGCAGCGTGGAGCCAGCTGGCTGAATAGACTTGGTGCCACTGCGAGGGTGGCTCAGGCTGGGTCACGTTCAGGCTGCTTGTGGCTGGGTCACCAGGCTAATAGAAGAAGCGGGATTATTTTGTAGCGTGAGTGCGTGCGCCAGGCAGGACAGTTTCCTTCTGTTCGTCTGTCCTGTAGTGTTGCTTCTGCAGCGTCTGTTCTGTGCTTCTCGGGTCTTGATATCCTTCTAGCTTTTTACACTGGACTGACCAGACAGGCGACTTGGTAGCGGTGCTGAAGGGCCTCAGTGCTTGTTTTGTCATCATGACTCTGATCTGAGCACTTCTTGTCTTGCAGTCGCTGCTTAAAGAGCAGATCTGTTTCAGGTCTTGTGCATCGTATTTGGTTTGAGATCACGTCTGTTTCCATCCTCACTCTTGCAGAAGTCATCTGGGTCGCATCAGGAGCTCTTGCTTGGGAATTGAATTCCTAAGCGTCGTCTTATGGGGTTTTCAGTCCCCATCCTTCTGATCTCTTGTCTTAAAGGCAGGCTTTTTAGGCCTCCATCACCCCAGTTCTGGCAGTGTCTTCCAGTCGCGTGTCGTGACATTTGAGTCTCTCCTTGGGTCTGGTGCAGAGCACCTGTTGTGACTTGCTGTTGCCATAGGGCTTCCCTCCGGGGGTCACTTTTTCTTGCGCCTTGTGTTGTGTGTTTTGTTTGTAGTGTTTGTGGCGTGGCTGTGTGTGTATGTGTTTGGTCTGGAGCTGTCCTGCCTGGCAGTTAGTGATGACAGCTAACGTGGCAGTGCATGGGTGTGCTAATACATTGTCCGGGCTGTGTTGGCGAAGACATCTGGTCTGCCTCTGCGCACGTACTGAAGGGCAGCAGGCACAGTCATCTCTGTGGTGTTTGTCAGATGTGCGTGTGGGGGGGAAGAGTTGAGCTGCTTGTGAGCAGCTGCTCGCATAGTGCTTGAACGGTGTGCTTGAGGAGGAGGTCTGTGGAATCTTGAAAGCTTACAGATAAGGGGTTTTTGAAACTTTTATTTTGATTTCTCTCCTGTCCCCAGTAGAGTGTAAACCTTTGGAGGAACCTGTCGCAGGAAAGAGCTCCTTCCGGAACTGTTCAGCGCTCCGTAGGCAGCTCGGTGACTGGCTTGGTCTACTTCTGAGGTGTGCTGAGGTATGGGGGCTGCTGTTTTGAAATGATAATATTGTAAACGGGGTCCCTTTGTGTTGTTGAGGGATGGGTGCTAATGCTGGCAGCTGAACGATTATCTTGTGACCGTTTTCATTTGTTAAAGCTGAAACACAGTGTACAACGCGGGACTTGACCGGAGCTGCTTTTGGCAAGGTGAGCGATGAACAGATGTAGCAGGTACTTTAGGGGTGCAGTTGTCACTGCAGTTACTTAACTGCACAAAGTACAGTAAAAATCCTGTTTATATTTCAGGGGTGTTGTAGCTGGCCTAAGAGAGCAGATGGAAGCATCTGCCTCGAGGGCAGGTGAGGGAGCAGAGGTTAGGGAGCAGATGAGAGTAACTGTCCCAGCTGTGCTGTGGCTTTGGATGCTGCTTCAGCCTATGCTTTTCTTTTTGTTTCACAGGTGTGTCGCACAGGCTCAGAGGGGCCAAGCTGCACTCTGAAGAGCAGCACGGGAAGGGCGGGCTGTTTGTGAGCTGGATTGGAGCAGAACTGCCAAGTAGCACGAGGTGACTGCGAAGGGTCTTGCTTTGCAGGTGCCATGGCAGGCTCTCCACAGAAGCGGTTGAGGATTTGAGAAGAGGTTGCAGATCATCGAGGAGCGACACGTGCAGGGACGGCTTGAAAACGGTATGGCTGCTTTCTCTTCTGTTTATCAGGTGTCCCAGGCGACGTGGGCTGTGATGTTAGCCTTTAGGATCGGAACAAAGCAGGTGCTGATGGCGGTCTTCTTCGGTAGGCAAAGAGGTGCCCGAAGCCCCCTCCTGTGCAGCCTGAGCACGCCTCGCTGAGGATGAAGCTTGCTTTCCAGCAGTTCTGGAAACTGTGTTGAGGCTGAAATGCTGCGTCTGTGTTCGGGTTGGGGTTGCACCTTGGTGAGTGTAGGGATGGGTTTTAAGTGGGTGCAGCGGAGGGCCCGGCCCCAGTGTCCTGTAGTGTGTTTTGACCCATCAGCATAGCCTTTTGGTTCTCAGATAGCCTGCTGAAGTAAGTGATTTTTCCTGTGAGTGGAATGGAATTGACTTTTTTTTTTTGGTGTGTAATCTATTCTGCTCCTAGATTTTTCTTTCTGTGTAAATAAAAGTTTGAGCTAATTCCAGCAGGAAAAGCTTCAGTTACTTGCTTGGTTGTGTTGTCCTTTCAATATTCAAAGCTGCAGCGAAAGCATGGGGATTGTTGCTTCTAGAAACACCCCAGTTCTCCTGTCTGCCCTCTGCATGCTGTTGAGCTAAGCCTTATAAATAAGTAAATAAACCACAGCTGCTGCTCCTCCTCTTTCTACTTTCATGTGCTTTGCCCCTCCCCTTTCCCAGGTGATCGGGTTTGGGTGCTGGGTGGGACCAAAAGGTATATGAGCCCCAAGTATGCCGTCAGAGAGCTCCTTCTGCCTGGGCTGCTCTTTGGGGGTAAGTGCTTTGTTTTTCCTTCAGTCAGTTGCCGGGTTCTCTAGGCAGGCTGGAGTCTATGGATTTCTGGAATTCTAAGGGCTTGGAATTCACTTCATAGAGGGATATTTAGCAGAGGTTGCTGGCTCACTTTTTTTTTGGGATGGTGGGATACGCTCCTGTGTTTGATCTGTATTTTAATCTCTAGATGAATCAACCCACTTGTGTAACTCTCCAGAGGACTAAAACCAGCTTGATGACGTGCTACAAGAGGCTTGACCGCGTTGGTGCAGTATTACCAAGAGACTGAGCAGGGTCACCTTTTTCATCTGCAAAGGGTATGTCTGCCATTACCCCTGCCGGGGCTGCTATGCATTCATGGCCTTGTGGCATTTGTGGACTTCAGTTTGTTTGTTTGTTTGTTTGTTTTATTTGTCTGGCTCTGGTCTCTGTGTTTGAGTCCTCTGCATGTGCCGCACTGTTTGCGTATTGATATAGTATAAACTCACTTTAGGATAGAATAAAGCTTGTGGTTTGATATTGTATAAACTTACTTTAGGATAGAATAGAACTTGTGATTAAAAGTTAGCAAGGACAAAGTAAACAACATCTTGTTATCTGTAGACCTTCTGTTACGTTTAAGCATTTTGTTATTTGAAAACACCCCATTATCCGTTAACACTCAGTCAGGCTAAGACTTGAGATAACTTGAGTCAAATGTCTGTTATGTCTTGTTAACTGAGACATCCTGTTATCCGCCGACCCCCAGTTAAACCGAAAGACAACTCAGCATTTTTACAGCCTGGAAAACAACTGATTAAGAAAGTGCATTACGAGGAAGACCTACGGCCTTCCTCCCAAAGACCACTGCCCACATCCTGGAGACCCTGGCCCACAATTCTTGGAAGGCTTTGCGCAAGCGCAAGGACTGATAAGCTGATTAGCATACGAAGCGAGGGTAGGCGGGGTTAGGTAATGAATATGTATAGGTGCTGATTGAATATTCATTGTTTCGCTGTATAAATACGAGATAGTTTGTCACTTCAAACATGCACGATAGGCGGAAGGATCCCCCGTGCATCCAGCGCTGCAATAAAGAATATACCACTTAAGGAAATTCGGATTTGATCTTTAAATCAATTTGGCGACCCAGATGGGACAACCTCTCTGCCGGTCCGCAGGACCCGCTGGGGACAGGACTTCCTAGGGTACCCCCGGGATTTCCCGGAGGGACTCCTCGACTCACCGGATCACTGCGGAGGCAGACAAGGACCCCATCATTGTAAGTGAGTATATTCTTTATTCTGGTTTGGTTTTCTGGTAGACCGGTCGTCTGGAACTGTCCGATAAGTCGGAAGGTGATCTTCTGCAGGACAGTGTTTGGTATATACTTTGTGGATAATACCACAAGTATATCTGGGGACCTTGATGTCCATCTGGATCTGGAACTGTCTGTAAGTCGGAAGGTGATCTTCTGCAAGGCAGTATTTGGTATATACTTTGTGGTAAGAACCATAAGTATATTTGGGGACCTTAAGGAAAGAGCTCGCTTTAAGGTCCATCTGGAATTGTGTTGCCTATTTTGGTTTTCTGACTCATGGATTGTGTTATTTAACTCTGGTTATTGTTACTGCGATTTTGGCTATTTTCTTGGTGATAATAATAAGTTTTGTGACGTTGTTATAAGAAAGATATCGTTACAGTGTTACATATTTCGGTTTTCTGACCTATGGCATGTGGAATTTGACTCTGATTATTGTTATTGTGACTTTGGCAATATCTCCTGGTAATAATAGTAGTTTTGTGACATTGCTATTGAAAGATACCTGCGTGCCCACATTTTTGTAAGTGATACATATATTCTGAAATTGTGAATTAGAAAATGGGGGGGCGAGAAAGCAGTGAAATTCCTAAGAAAAGTGCATTGGGCTGTATTTTAAGTCATTGGAAAGATATAGGAGGGGTCCCGGGTGGAGGTGAAAATAAGAAAACTCTGATAAAATATTGTAATCAGTGGTGGCCTCTTTACAAATTAGAAGAAGGAGAAAAATGGCCCAGAAATGGGACTTTGAATTATAACACTCTATTGCAATTAATGTTATTTTTAAGGAGGGAAGGAAAGTGGGATGAAGTCTCATATGCGGATATGTTTTTTACTCTGAGAAACCACACAGAATGGCAGAAGGAGTGTGGCATTAATCTGGCTCCACAAGACCCTTTAATCTTATCAATTGAAAAGGATATGAGGAGGAATGGAGCGGGGAAGATAAGGAGGTGTTGTTCGGCATGTAGCATTGGGCAGAGATGTTTAAAATTAAATGAGCCAGAGGAAAGGATGGAAGATTATGTTTTGCCACCTATGACTGGTGATGTACGTACTGGAATAGAAGTTGAAAAAGTAGAAAATGACATAGAATCTAAGGGGTTTACTCCGATAACTGCTCGTACACGGAGTAAATTAGGACCGATAATCCAAGCCCCTCTGCGGCAGGCTATGGGAGCTAACGGACCTGCTAGAATTAAAGTACCCTTCACAACTAATGAACTAGACTCTTGGAAAGAGGCAGTGACAGGGTATCGAGATGATCCAGAGGCGGTGGCTAAAAGGTTTGAATTGATTGTGAAAAACTTAGACCCGGATTGGAGGGATATAGAGATAATGTTGGCTGCATTATCAGAAACTGAAAAACAGTTAATAGTTAAAGCTGCTAGAACGCTGGTACAAAGCCAGGTAGCCTCAGGAATTCTGCCCGGCACAGTGGAAGTACATGTGCCTAGGGCGGATCCTAATTGGGATTATAATGATGAGAATGATTATAGGATGCTAAAACGATATCAAGAATGGATTAGGATTGCTTTAGAAAATGCGATACCAAAGTCTGTGAATTGGTCAAGACTATATACAATAAAACAGGGAATCTCAGAAACCCCGTCAGAATTTCTTGAAAGGCTGAGGGCGGCAATGCAGAAGTTTACCACTATAGACCCTTCCTCAGAGGAGGGTAGACTTCAGTTAGTATCTCTATTTTTAGGTCAATCAGCAGAAGATATTAGAAGAAAGCTTCAGAAAATGAAGGAACCAGATGTAAGGGATTTAGAAAGATTAATAGAAGAAGCCTGGAGGGTGTTTAGAAATCGCGAGGGGAATGAAAGACAAAAGTTAGGTGAAACAATTGCAACTGCCACTGTGGCAGCCCTGCGAAAACAGGAAGAGCCTCTTCGAGGCAGGGGAAGGGGGGGAAGGATGATGCGATCCTCTTTGCGGGCTGAGCAGTGTGCCTATTGTAAAGGGGTAGGACATTGGAAAAATGAATGCCCGAAGCGGCAAGAGGGAAACAAGCTAGTAATGATTACGAACCAATGAGGGGGACCGGGGGACTCTACCCTAGCAGATCCACTGGTTAAACTTAAGCTAGGGAAATTGGAACAGGAGATGGAATTTTTAATAGACACGGGAGCTTCTTACTCAGTGCTGAACCAGAAACTAATACCAGAAGATAAAGACTTTGTGACTGTGATGGGAGCCACTGGCCAACAGGAAAAAGCCTTTTTCTTAAAACCATTGAAATATAAATTGGGAAAACAAATGGGAATACATAGATTTTTATACCTGCCTGGATCTCCAAAATCTCTATTAGGTCGAGATTTGTTAGAACAATTAGAAGCAGAAATTATCTTTGAAAAGGGGAAAATGGAATTAAGGATAGGAGAAGAACAACTAATAAATGTGTTAAGCTTGGCACTAATACAAACAGACCCTAAAAGTGAAATACCCTTGGAGATCATAAATCAAGTATATCCAGGAGTTTGGGCCACTGAAGTTCCTGGAAGAGCTAAAAATGTGACCCCAATAATTATTAAATTAAAGCCAGGAGAGAAACCTGTTAAGGTTAAGCAATATCCTTTAAGGATAGAAGATAGGAAAGGAATTAAAGAGATAATTGATAGATTTATACAGTATGGATTATTGATTGAATGCGAATCAGAATACAATACACCCATATTGCCAATTAAAAAGGCAGATGGAAAAAGATATAGGCTAGTTCAGGATCTGAGGGCCATAAATAAGATCACTGAGGATATACATCCAGTAGTGGCAAACCCTTATACTTTGCTGACTAAATTAAGGAATAGTCAAGTCTGGTTTACCGTACTGGATTTAAAAGATGCCTTCTTCTGCCTACCTTTAGCCACTGAAAGCCAAAACCTATTTGCCTTTGAATGGGAAAAACCTGACTCAGGCAGAAAGACACAGTTAACGTGGACAGTGCTACCACAAGGATTCAAGAATAGCCCCACTATTTTTGGAAACCAATTAGCAAAGGAACTTGAAACTTGGATACCTCCGGACACTGAAGGGGCTTTGTTACAATATGTAGATGATCTCTTAATAGCTACCGAGACTAAAGAGAGTTGTATTCAATGGACTATAAGTCTCCTTAATTTTCTGGGTTTAAATGGATATCGAGTCTCTCAACAGAAAGTCCAGCTGGTTCAACAACACGTGACCTACTTGGGATTTGGAATTTCGGGAGGTCAGCGAGAACTAGGAACTGAACGTAAGGAAGTCATTTGCCGGACTCCAGAACCCCAAACGGTAAAGGAGCTACGAACCTTTCTAGGAATGACAGGTTGGTGTCGCCTTTGGATTTATAATTATGGACTAATGGTAAAGCCTCTATATGAATTGATAAAGATTAACCAGTCAAAGTTAGTCTGGACTGGAGAAGCACGAAACGCCTTTAAACAACTTAAACGAGAATTGATGCAAGCTCCGGCTTTGGGATTACCGGATCTCTCGAAACCCTTTTGGTTGTTTTCTCATGAGAGACAAGGGATAGCTTTGGGAGTACTAGCACAAAGACTGGGTCCCTATAAACGAGCAGTAGCTTACTTCTCTAAACAACTAGATGAAGTAAGTAAAGGATGGCCCGGATGCCTTCGAGCTGTTGCAGCTGTTGTTATCAATATACAAGAAGCTCGGAAGTTTACAATGGGACAGAAAATGACAGTGTTAGTCTCCCATACGGTCTCAACAGTTTTGGAACAAAAAGGAAATCATTGGCTTTCACCACAAAGATTTTTAAAATATCAAGCAATATTAGTAGAACAAGATGATGTGGAAATTGTGGTCACTAACATCGTAAATCCAGCTTCTTTCCTTAGCGGAACTCTGGATGAACCTATAACTCATGATTGTATAGAAACAATGGAGACTGTGTATTCTAGTCGACCCGATCTTAAGGAAGAACCTTTAGAAGATGCTGATGAATCTTGGTATACTGATGGGAGCAGCTTTGTAAAACAAGGACAACGTAAGGCAGGATATGCTGTTACAACTGCTCAACAGGTAATCGAGTCTAAACCATTACCCCCTGGGACATCCGCCCAGAAAGCAGAGATAATTGCTCTTACACGAGCACTGGAACTGGCAGCAGGAAGGAAAATAAATATTTGGACAGACTCTAAATATGCATTCGGCGTGGTACATGCTCATGGAGCAATTTGGAAAGAACGTGGATTGTTGACTGCCCAGGGAAAACAGATAAAACATGCTGAAGAGATTTTAAGATTGTTAGAGGCAGTAAAACAACCAGAAAAGGTAGCTATCATGCATTGTCGGGGACACCAAAAGGGGAATGCTGATTTTGAAATTGGAAATCGATTGGCAGATCAGGAGGCTAAATGGGCAGCTGAAATAATTGAGGTGAAGGCATTGTCTTTGATACCAGACGGTAAAATCCAAACTATGTACAGGAACCAAAAACCAAATTATACAAAAGAAGACTTAAAATTAATTGAAGATTTGAAAGGTAAAAAGAAACCAGATGGATGGGTATATTTAAAAGATAACCGCGTGATAATACCCTCTAATTTGATATGGCCCATAGTTCTTACAGAACATAATAAAACACACTGGGGAGCTGACACATTGCATAAGAGCATGAGTCAGACATTAGTGGGACGAAATTTATACACAACAATAAAACAAGTAACTCAACAATGTAGCATCTGTTTACGTAACAACCCCAATACTAAGAATAGAATAAAATTTGGAATAATTGGTAAAGGAAATTATCCAGGACAACAGTGGCAAATTGATTTTTCAGAACTCCCTAGAAAAGGGGGGTATCGTTATTTACTGGTTTTGACTGACACGTTTTCTGGATGGCCTGAAGCTTTTCCCTGTCGAACAAATAAAGCAAGAGAAGTGGTTAAAGTCTTGTTAAATGAAATAATACCACGCTACGGGATTCCAGTAGCAATGTCTTCTGATAGAGGTTCACATTTTTGTGCACAAGTGGTGCAACAGATAAGTAAGATCTTAAAGATAGATTGGCAACTGCATACTCCTTATAGACCACAGGCAAGTGGACAGGTAGAAAAAATGAACCATTTAATTAAACAACAAATAGCTAAAATTGGACAAGAGGCTAATTTGTCATGGCCTCAATCCCTCCCTTTAGCATTACTCAGAATTAGAGTTAAACCTAGAGTAAAAGAGAATTTGAGCCCCTTTGAAATTTTGTATGGAAGGCCATATCAATTTCTGTTTAGCGGAGAGGATCTAACGCAGCTGGGATCAGAATATTTATATACTTATATAACTGCACTTCAAAAACAATTAAATAAAGTACATAAATTTGTTTTAGGGACCAGGGCTAGAGGGTTGGATCAACCAATCCACCCCTTTAAGCCTGGGGACTATATATATATAAAGACTTTTTCAGGACAACCCCTAGAGGAAAAATGGAATGGACCGTATCAAGTGTTGCTGACAACTCACACTGCTATCAAGATTAGAGAACAAGCTGCTTGGATCCACTATTCCCGAGTGAAGAAGGCTCCAGGAGCTCCTTGGAAAGTAACACCAGGTGACGACGAACTGAAACTAAAGCTTACTCGAACAAAATGAGGACATTAAGGTTGGGAGTATTTGGTAATATGGTTGGCAGAAGATTTGTTCATAGAATTGTTTTGTTTTTATGGCTTATAATTGTAATTGTGATTCAAGAAGATGCCTCTGTGATAATAGAGAATGGTGGGTGGCCTTGGACTGAAGCCGTAACAACAGAGGATAAGAATCTTAATGGAAAGTTATCAGTCATGGTCGTCTGGCGAACAAATGGTAACTATTTATATAAACCATCAGAATGGCGAAAATTAGGGGAAGGGTGGACACACCAAAGAACCATAGGGGATGAGATTAAAATAGGGTGTCAAATGTTTAATGGAACGACTGACGAGAAAGCAACGGGGATTTTAGTTAAACCAATTTCCAAAAATGAACAACAGGAGGGTTGTATTCGCCCAGGTAAATTGGATTGCTGGTATAATTTTATATTAACAGAGGATGTAGAAATTAGCTGTTTTTGGAATAATAATAATGGCCGACAGTCCAAAGTCAATAATGATGAGGGCCTCATGTTAAATTTTATAATATATGCGACACTTCCTACAACAGTGAGACCCTCTACAACCCATGCCCCACCTCTAATCAAACTGGAACCCAAAATTTATGAAACAGGCCCGTATGTAGTAAGGAACACGGGCCAACAGCAATTGTTATTTAATCCAGAATGGTCACTCAAGCGTGTTGAATTGCTAATACAAATCAACATCTCAGCAGTTCAACCAGCCTGTTCTCCTTTCTTAAGGACATCATTTGAAGACTGGACAATATGGTCACAAAAGCAAGTACATTTCAGGGGCAGGACACGGAGAGACTTAACTGGAATGCTAGGAACAGGGTTAGGAATTTTAAATGGCATTGATTCAGAAATATTAATGAATAAGCTAGCCACAGCAACAAGTGATTTGACAAAATTAAAACAACCCTTACAATCATCCTTATTGGCATTGGGAACTAGCCAATGGCAAGTTTCAAAGGTGTTACCGAAATGGGAAAATGCAGAAGACCAAGATCACAAACTAATAATAGATGCACTTAGTGTGATTCAAGATAATGTATCCTTAGCTCTTAGTTGTATGCAAGCACAGTTATGGTTGCAGGCAACGGCTGCCTTGATTATTAGGGAAGGAAGTGAAGGCATTTTTCCAGCTGAAATCCGAAAAGCAGTTTGGGACAATGCCAATGATTTTGAGAAGAAGTTCCAGTCTTGGTGGACCCTGGTGAATTTTACTTATGATCCCGTTGTTAACATGGCTACTGCCTTCGTGCTTACTATACGTAATGCTACAGTTCATGTTATTCACCCAATCCTTGCACTAGGATTAAACCATGAGAAGACAGTGCTTTATCCTTCGGAGCATAGAACATGGGCACGGATGGAGAATGGGAAATGGCAGTCTGTAAATCTAGAATCATGTGTTACACGGGAACAACAAGGATTTATTTGTGAAAGTAATACAATTGATGCTCAGGACGTATGTTTCGACACGGAGCAAGGTATCTGCCACTTTGAAATTCATCCAAATACTAGTCTAAAGACTGTGCTTGTATATGTTGGTCAAGGGTGCGTGTGTTTAAGAACTGCTTGTGATTTTGTAGAAATAGACAAGGAGAATATAACTCTCCATAACAGAAATCATTCTAATTTTTGTATTTGTAACTTTGTTAGAATCGTCGGGTGTGATTTTCTATATTTGGCACCAGTGGTATCCCACCAGCTGATCAAGTCTAACAACACAATGTATCATAAGTTACTACCTACACCTATTGGGATGAACCTCACACTAGTGAAGCAACTAGTTAGACACCAAGACCTGATTAGAATTTTAAAAGGTATTCAGGAAAGTGGAGAGAAGACTCTAATTACTGTCCATCATGATACAAAGGAAATAAGCAGAGTTTTGCAAAGGGTAAAACGGGACACAAGTCACAACTGGTGGGATACACTTTTTGGATGGTCGCCAACTGTAACTGGAATTTTGAACACATTGAGTCACCCAATTATTGTTTTATTGATATTAGTTGGTATAAGTTTAATATTGTCTTTTGTGTTACTTGTTTGGAATTGGAAATTGTTACGACAAATGTCCATGTTAACCTCCCTGACAAATGTGCATGGTAAGGTATTGAGGGGTACATATCATAAAGACTGGGAAGAAAATTTTCGTATTAAGTAAAAGAATTTACTAGATTTTCCAGAAAAGGGGGGAATGATATAGTATAAACTCACTTTAGGATAGAATAAAGCTTGTGGTTTGATATTGTATAAACTTACTTTAGGATAGAATAGAACTTGTGATTAAAAGTTAGCAAGGACAAAGTAAACAACATCTTGTTATCTGTAGACCTTCTGTTACGTTTAAGCATTTTGTTATTTGAAAACACCCCATTATCCGTTAACACTCAGTCAGGCTAAGACTTGAGATAACTTGAGTCAAATGTCTGTTATGTCTTGTTAACTGAGACATCCTGTTATCCGCCGACCCCCAGTTAAACCGAAAGACAACTCAGCATTTTTACAGCCTGGAAAACAACTGATTAAGAAAGTGCATTACGAGGAAGACCTACGGCCTTCCTCCCAAAGACCACTGCCCACATCCTGGAGACCCTGGCCCACAATTCTTGGAAGGCTTTGCGCAAGCGCAAGGACTGATAAGCTGATTAGCATACGAAGCGAGGGTAGGCGGGGTTAGGTAATGAATATGTATAGGTGCTGATTGAATATTCATTGTTTCACTGTATAAATACGAGATAGTTTGTCACTTCAAACATGCACGATAGGCGGAAGGATCCCCCGTGCATCCAGCGCTGCAATAAAGAATATACCACTTAAGGAAATTCGGATTTGATCTTTAAATCAGTATCCATTGTGGATGTGACCTTCTCTCTTTGTTTCTTGTAGCTCAGGGCGTAGGCACGGAAGCTTGAACGAAGCATGAGGGTGAGTGGACAGCAGTGGGGGCCCCGAGTTGGTCGGTGGACTGTGTGAGTCTGCTTCAGCTGTCGGGCCGGCTTTGCAAGTGCCTTGCGACAGCAGAGTACGTCTCCTGCCACGTTTCTGACACGTGCCAGACGTCAGCGGTTCCAGGGTTCCAGTTCCTGAAATGCTGGAGATGCTCGGAGCACGAGAGGGGCTGGGGGAGAGGGGACAGGGGAGAGGGGGGCGGCTGCGGCGGCGGGGGGGGGCAGAGAGGGCAGCAGGAGGAGGTGCCGTTGCGTGCGCGTGGCCGACGCCCCTCTGGATTGGCTGGACTGCTCCGTCCCGAGGCATGCTGGGAGCTGTAGTTCTGCGCTGCCGGGCGGCCACGTGGGCTCCGGGCTGCGCGGCCGGGCCGGGGCCGGGCCGGGGCCGGGCCGTGCGCGCCGGGAGGCGCAGGTTGCCGCTGGCGGCGAGCGCGGTTGCCGGCGGTGAGGCGAGCGAGAGCCTCCGGGGGTGCCTCCTCGGAGCGTCGGGCCGGGAGGGGCGGGGGGTGTTGAGGCCGGGCGCGGGTCCTCGCTGCGCTTGATCGTTGGGCTGCGCCGCGCCGCGCCGCGCCTCGGAGGCTTTCCTCTCCCTGCGTCCTGACAGCCGGCTCTCTCCTTGTGCTGCGGTTCACCGGGGCAGAAGCAGCTCCCCGCCGCTAGGACCCCTGCGGGGTTTGTTGCCGAGCGAAGGTGGCGCACCGGGTAAAGCGAGGAAAGCCGCAGCTGGCGTGCTGCGGTCGCAGGGTTCTCAGGAGAGAGAGCAGCCCGTCCGTCCCGACTGCCCAGGTAAGTCGCAGCGACCTCGGGGTGGAATCAAGGCGTGCTCGTAAGCTTCCTGCAGCCCCGGCTCCAAGGCTTCATTGAATTTGCGGAAGCGCGAGCTGCTCGGCGCTGGGAAGCGCAAAGGGAAGGAAGGCACGTAGTGCCTGCCGAGTCGTAGTAGCCTCTTAGACCTAGAATGAACTGGCCTGTCAGGCTCTGTCTGTTGCTCAGTCTTTGGTACGAGAGGCTAAACTTTGTCCCGCCTCAGCTTTCGGAGTTGTCCTAGGAATAGACCGGTGCTTGCGGGGCTTTCCAGGACGCTGGTTGCGGTCAGTGAGGACAGACGTGAGAGGCAATTTCTGTCTGTCTGTCTGTCTGTCTGTCTATTGGTTATGTCCCAAGAGTTTTGCTTGAACTGTGTGCAATAAAGGAGGCCTTGGGCCTGTACTGAGCAGCGAGAGAGAGCAAAACTCTGCGTAAGCACTGGCCGTGGCAACGTTGCTTGGGAGTTGAGCGGCTGGGGGTCTTTCCAGAGGTGGGGGGTCTTCCCAGCGGAACTCGGTACGCAGGCAGAAACGTGACCTTCGAGGTCTTTGTTTGTCTTGCGCTGCAGCTGTGGTATTTGCCCCATAACTGTATGGAGTTGCTGAATTCTCGAGGGGATGATGATAGAGACGTCCCTGGTTCAGCCTTTTTTTGCCGCAGTCCTTGCAGAAGTTGTGGAAAAATGAGTAGTATCCTTCTCTTTAAGTTCACCTTTTAAAGAGTTCTTCCTGCAGACTCCTGTCTCCGTGGTTTAGGTACGTGATTTGTGTGAAACAGAGCCAGGCTTTCCTGTTAACGAGTGCCCTGATTGAAATTCCCTGTTGTTGGAGAACAAGAACCATCAGTGGTGCTTGGCAGTTTAAAACCTCTTGGCTTACGCAAAGGCTAACTTGCCAAAGCGAATGGGAAGTAGCCTAAAGTTCAGTAAATGCGCTGAATAGAAAAGGCCGTCTTCTTGACGGGAAAAGAGCTTTGCAGAACGTGAGCTTTGTTTCCCGTAGGGCTCCCTGCTTGCCCACCTGTTCAGCGATTACTGCAGGCTTTGACTGGTCCCCTCAGGCCCAATATCGCACACGTGCTGTGCTGCAGACGGTGCCTTAGCTTCCTTGCCGTCTCGTGCTGCGTTACTTGTACCTGCAGAAAACTTACTTCAGTGTCACAGAAACCCCGTGGGAAGCGTTCCCGACTCACGCCGGTAGGACCATCCCGTCGCGGCTGGTAAAATCCAGGAGCAGGACGATGCTTGGAAGAACGTCACCTATGGAGGAGAAGACAACAGTCTCCTTCCTGTTAGGCAACAGGTTTCCAAGACTGGTTTCCCCACCCCCCTGTGCGTTTTGAAGGAGGCAGTCCCTAGGCTGATGCAATCCAACTATCCAACTGCATCTAAGATGCTGGTTGTTACTTCCATAAGCTATAAAGGAACTTAGTGTGCTCTGTGTTTTTAGGTCGAGGCTTGTGTGCGTGAGTTTGGCTTGTCGCGATGGCCGGTGTAGATGATCGCTCACGTGCCCCAAAGCTCCTTGTGCTGATGCTGGATCTGCCCCACGGTAAAGGACCGCATGCTGTGTGTTCAGCTTTTCTTCCTTACCGTGTCGTCCGTATGTATGTATGTATTTACTTCCCTGAAGGAAAGGGTGGATTTTTCGTGGGTCCCTCTGTGCGCGTCTCGAACCAGGCTGCAGTAAATACGCGTAAGCGAGTAGGCTGCTGCAGCGCGTCCTGGACAGTATCAGGGTGCTACTCTGCTAGCAGTGGAGAGCTGGGAGAAGGTGCCCAGGGTAAGGGCTTGTTCTGCCTCAAGTTGAAGAGAAAGTTTCAGGAGTTGAGCATCCCAGGGGATGTTTGTAGGACTGCTGTTAGACGATAAAGGTTCGGATGGCTGTCGACGAAGGGGATTTTGTTGGTTCTTTTTCGATAGCTGTTGCTGCCAAAGATCGCGTCGGTCACAAAAGGTAGTAGTAACCTTGCGGTTTCTATGTTCTGTAGCGTTTGTACTAAAATACACTGGCAGATGAATAAATGAGCAGGTACAAATACACGTGACTCTGTAGCTGAGACTAAATAACGTGCAGTTTCTTCTGTGTTTTATCTTTCAAAGCACGTTGTTGCTGAGCGCCTGAGCTTTTTGCTCGCGTTACCGAGGAAAGGAATGGCAGTGCTTCTTCCCCCCTCATCTCTCTTTTTCCCCCCCCCCCCCCCCCCCCCCCCCCCCCTTCTTCCTCGATGACAGGGACTCGAAATGTTTTCCTCGGATGTCCACGTGAAAAACGAAATAAATAAATAAATGCTGATGGTGAAGACACTGACAGAATTGGGTGACATTTTCAAGGTAGAGGAGGGGCGAAGAATGTGGAAATTCCTGGTACATTAGTGGTGCTCTGTTAACAAAACTGACGTATACGCCACTTGCTGTTCCTTATTTTTTGGTTTGGTTTTCCTTTCAGTAGTCTCCCCGAAGGCTTTTGCGGACACACGGTGTATCTTTTCTGTTCTTCCAGTATTCGTTTGTCAGGAAAGACGACCATGCAATCCGAGGGCTGTGGACAACCATCTACCAGGTGGTTGTTGCAGCCTCCATCGGTCATGTTATTTGTGCTTTTAGCTCGCCCTCTCCTATATCTTGAGTTGAATTTTTTTTTTTTTTTGGCAACGCTATGTTTGCAGTGATAGCATTGCTGCCGAGGTATTTTTGACTAAAAATGATCTTAACTGTAGTAGTGAATTCACAGAGTGTGGCTTTGTGTAACGACTCCCGCGATCACAACTTTTTTTTTTTTTTTTTTTTCCTTTGTCACAGATAGGAGGAAAGCTCTTTCCAGAGAGATGGAAAGAAAGTTGTTTCAGAATACGTTCAGAATGTCTGAAGTTGTTTTGGAATTTTTTTGTTTTGTTTTGTTTTTAGTAGTTAACGGTAGTACAGCCCACAGAGCAATTTCTTTGTGCGTGAGAACTCGCGGGTTAACTGAAAGTTACTTGTTTTATTATAAAACTAGGATTTGAAGCCACGGGCATTCAGAAATGCATATGATATGTCTTGTCACAGTCTTCTAGATCAGCTAACCGGAATGAGAACCAATCTTCTGAAAACACGCAGGGATATCGTGGGGCAGGATGAAGGTAAATGGACACAATTATTTATTAATATTCTGGTACAGCTATTTAATTCACCTAAGTAGTGTTTCTGTCCTCGGTGTGGGAGAGGAAGTAGACTTTGCATCGTTTCTTGGGTCAGTCGTCCTTCCCTAGATTCCGAAGGAAAAGAATGAAATTTCTGCCTTCTGTCACAAAACATGTCGTGCGTGCTTGGAATTTGAAAATTAAGTTTCATGGGTGAGCTTTCCTGTGCAACAGGATGCAGTAGATGTTCTTATAGTGATGGTGAAAGGAAAGAGGGGCTTTATTTGCCTTTTGCTTTTCCTTTGTTTTGTAGAGGGAGGAAATAGTGATTTCTAGATCTTAAATGCTAACACTGGAAATGGAAGCATGCGAGGCTCGTATTTCCTTAGTCTTAAGGTAGACTAAATTTAGATACCTTGTTCTGCTGCAGACTGCCTTCACGGCGTTCCTGTTGCTCAAAGGGGAAATCATCAGGAGTAGTTGAAAATGATGCCTTCACCCCTTCGGGAGATTGATCCAGATCAACCAAAAAGGCTTCTTCATACACTTGGCAGTCTGTTCAAACAGGATGAGAAGGTAGGAGAAGTCTTGCTATCTGCTGTATCGTTATTTGAAAAGTAACTGAATTGTAACACGGAGGCAAATACTCTGGTAGTGAATTGACGAAGCAGTTGTTTTTTACTTATATTTAAAAAAAAAAAAAAGTCTTTTCAGGGTACGATGATAGATGAAGCAGATAAATTTGTTGCTGGGCCTCAGAATAAGATCAAGCGTCCCGGAGAGCCCAATACTCCAGCATCACTAAAGAGAGAAGGCGTAGCACGTCGCCGCTATTGCGACGGCCACAGTCACTGTTGTGACAAACCATGTTGGTGGGAAAGGGCCACCCTGTGCTGCTGGATCTCCGTCACCATATCTGAACCTCAAAGGCATGCCAACAAATAAAAGTATGTTGGAGTTGTTGTAGTACAGGAACTTGTGTGGTCATAAATGGACATAGTGTGCAGGAAAAAAAAAAAAGGTCTCCGTGCTTTCTGTGTTAATTCAAAAGGACACGTAAGTTTTTTAGAGTTAATTGGGACTGAATTTCTTTGGTCGGCTTAGACAAACAGGCTGTTGCTATAGGTAACGAAGTCCTGAATGAGCAATAATTTGGAACTGTTTCTAAAAAGTGCTGAAACCTTTCACCACGATGGTTTGGCGGTAGCAAGGATTTCATTTCAGCTTTTAATTCTCATTTGTGTATTCTATAGTGGGGAAGGGAGAAGTGGGGAAGGAAAGTGTGTAAAAAAAAAAAAAAAAAAAAATTTTAAATTTCTCACAAATAGTAATTTACCCACCTGTTGCAGCAGAGTCGAAAGAAAAATTTGCTGGAACTGGGGGAAGGAGGGGAAACTTTAGTTTACTTTAGTCACTGAAATGGGAATACAGCAAATAACTTCACGACAGTCATATGAGACGGTAGCAGCCCAAAAGGAGGTATTCCTGTGGTTGCGTCAAAGGGTGAATAAAACTACTGAAGTGATCTGACAGTGCTGAGTAACTCTCTCCACAGTACTTTCAACAAGAAGGGATGCAGAATAACGTCCTTCTGTGTTTTTTGATCCTGCAGTTATATGCACTACTAAGCTCCTTCTTAATTTTCAGACACTGGTATCAGTACTGTCCAAGATGGTAATGGAGAGAAGAAAGCAGAAAACTGTCAGTTGCTGGAAAAGCAAATTGATGGCTTGTCTGTGCAAATGGCTTCTTCGGTTCCAGCTGTTAAGGGAGAGGATGAAATGTCACCTGGTGACTTAGACTCTCTACATGATGAGTTCAATTGCTTAAATGATGCAAAGATGGCTTGGATCGTAAACCTGGTACCAATGCACTTGTTCGAGGGCCTCTAAATTACGGCGTGGCTGGAGATGACCAAAAACGAGTGACGGAGTCTACTTCTGAATCTGTGCCAAATTGATTTAAAATAACACCTACAATGTTGGAGGGAAGCGATGCTGGTATTAAAATCAGAGTGGTGAAAGAGGTTCGCAAACGTGGAAGAAGTAAGTTCTTTATTAGTGTATTAAAAATAGGCTAGGGGTACAGCAGACTTTTTCTTGAAATGAGGATCTGTTTTGAAAATAAAACCTCAGATTTGGAATGATTTTTGATTACTCGTGCACAAGTAGTGGAAGAACAAGAAAGTAAGTACATGTATTCAGAGTCCAACTTTATATCCTCACCGTCCTTACTGCAGCACTCTTAAGCAGGCTTAGTCACAGCACCATTCGTGTTTTCATAGTTGGTTCAGAGAAGAAAACACAGAAACCAATGAAAAAATACTGTTGTTTCACATCTGAGGTGTCCGGTTCATTCTTTTGCGCTACTTTTTTTTTTTTTTGTTAAACTTTATACGAGACAATCGTGCTCATGCTCCACATAGATCGGTCATCTTGTAAAGAGTAGTTATCTTAAACCTCTGCTTTCAAAAATGACAGCTCTAGGTTGAAACATGGCTCGGTATCCCTTTGTTTCTATTAACTGCTGATCATGGCAGCGTGTTCGTGGAGATACAAGGCTTCTCTGCTGATTAAACCTAGTCTGCATTTTCCAAGGGCAGGTGTTTCTAGATACTGCTCTTCTAAGAGAACAAAATTCAGCGTTACATTTGAATATCAGCTAATCGATATCACTTCAAATTATTGGTATGCTGGCTTTTTTTTCTTACGTGCATTACTGTATGCAGAAATGGGAAACTCTAGGCTTTGTTGTTTTTCCTTTGGCTGTTGAGATTTACTGAAAATGCATTTACAAGATCTGTTTCTAATATCTGTTTGGATCTCTTCTTTAAGATCGTGAAAAAAATCTTCTCTCTTCTTGAGGAGGTACGTACAAGGACGGATGGAAACTCAGAAGTATTTCATTGAATTTGCTATAAGGGAAGGAGCAAGGTTTGTATAGATACGAATGATTCGGAGTTAAACGCTAACGTTGTTCATGATAGCAAATCTCAGTCTTTTCCAAAACAAGTGTTTTGTTTTGACATACTTAAATTATTACAGTTTCAGCGGTCAAACTGCCGTTGTATTTTCTGAAGTAAATGGTCGTTACCTAGAGCTGAAGTGTGAAATAGAAAGATACGGGTGGTTATGGAAGAAAGACCCAGAATTTGCGTGGGTTGGGGAAAGGTGGCTGTATCAAATTAAATTTGCCATTCTGATGTCAGAAATGAGGGAAGCTCTTCCATGCTGGAAACAGAGAGCCTCTGCTAATACTGTTTGTCGTGGCAAAATAATACTGAGTTATTTAACTGCTGTTTTTGGAAGAAGAAATGAAATTACTTCCCTAGGTTTAAAAATCGTGTCTTAATACAGCACTTAGAGAGAACGCTAGAGGAGCTAGAGTTCAACAGCCTACCCAACAGAGTTAATCAGGTGAACGGTAGATAATAGTGTACCAGCCAGAGGAATACGGACCAGGAATGAGTTTGCTGTGCCGCAGAAGAGTGGAAGAGGACGTAGCTGTTGCCCTCGCCATCCTGGCGGTCAAGTGATCTTACTGTCAGAGTCCGAGAAGAAGCAGCAGAGCTTTAACTTTACGAACCTCTATCGGCAGAAGCTGGGCTGTAACCTTAAGGACGTGCTATGAAAGGTGTGGCTTTTTTCCTGTGGAGGGTGCTCTTTGCTCAACAGGCTGAAAAAAATAACCATTGCTGCCCCTCCTGCAGGTGGTGAGAATTTACTCACTTGAATACTGTCATTAGCCGTTTTACGTGCAATAGGCAGTGGATCGCACTAAAATGGGGCACTGTCAAATGCACACAGTGTCTGCATTGTGGAGAGATCCCATCTGTTGTGTGTCCCGTCCCCCCCCCCCCCCAATAAACAAACAAACAAACAAACAAAACTCCCAGAAACACCTGCACTGGTAATATTGCATGTTGCCAGCACAGAGACGAGGGCCTTGTTCCCGAGAACTGCTAGCCATGCCTTTAAACTTGAGATTCAGCGTAGATCGAGAGTAAAGAAACTGCTGTTGTGTTAATGAAAGCTAAAGACAGCCCTGTGACTGTTACCACTTGGTGGTTACTAAACAATCTACCTCAGACTCTCTTCTGTTTTAATCTGCAGACATTATGAAAGCGCACCTGAGGCTTCCCAGGTCCCTGACTTCAGTTCTCTTTCATCCCGTGAGGAGGACGGAGATTCTTCAGGTGGCCTTGCCTTGGCACACGCTGTGCTTTGGAAGCACTAAAAAGAAATGCTTTTAAAAGTGTGCATTTATTTTAATGTTCATACAAAAGAGATTGGTTTTGAACAGTGTTGTTACCGGATCACTAATTTGATATTTTAACTGTATACATTTTTTAGAACATAGGTGGGTGGGTGTGTGTGTGTGTATATATATATATAAAAAAAAAAAATAAACCGTTTTATTAATTCTCGTTAAGTGCTGATCTGAGGAGTCTGTAATGGGCAGCGCTGAATTCCTCGAATTGTCTGTCACCAACAGACCGCTAATATTTTTTGTGAAACCAGTCTGCATATCCTGAAACCCCACTTCTGGTAATAGCTGCGGAATGTGTTTGTTACTTACCTCCCGGTAGCACGTACCCTGGAGCACCTGCCTCATCAGTCAGCTCAGCCTGTACAGGGTGTACATTTTTGCTCCAAGGCTAAAGTGTTGAAGACACCAAGTTCCAGCTTACCAAATCCTTGGTTACCCGAGTTAATATCCTCCCTTCCGTTCCTCTTACTCTTTTGTTCAAAGGTAATGTTGTGAATCACAGAAAATGCAACGAAGACTGGAGCACCTGCACGTAATTAATATTTTCCTTTTAAACGGTAATATGCCAGTAGTAAGTGGCTCTTCAGATAATTTTATTTTCGGTTGTTCTCATTTAAAAACAGTCTCCTGCTCCTTTAACAGCTTTCTTTTAAAAGACAGGTTGAAGTTGTGCTGGCGTTAAGAAGCTCTTCACAAGGTACTGGGGCTGTCCTGAGGATTCCACTTGACCAGCCAGCAGAAGAGGCAGGGAAACATACTTACGTTGATGGCCTGAACTTCTCTTCCCATTACTCTTTTTAGTACTAGCCAGCGTGTGAGACATCTTTTCCTTCTCCTGTGAAGCAGTGGGCTGGTCTTTCTGGAAGAGGTTGTTTGACCATTGGAATTACACCAGTGAGATTCAAGAAGGAAATGAAATCCAAAAGCAGCAGCGTATCTTTATTATTACGTTAAGTGAGAAAGTGACACGTGGAACGAACTCGTTATAAACAATTCTGAACTCTTTTTCTTAGCGGGAACGTACTTATCTGTACCGTTGAACGTACTTGGGGGGAAAAAAACAAAAAAAATAATAAAAAAAAAAAAAACCACAGGAGTACCTTGGAATACATAGGGCGATTCATCCCTTCAGGATCATTACACGGCAGCTGTATGTCACCACAATACACCTCTTTTGCTTAATGGTGGACTTCTAAGAGGGAATTTACTTGGGTCAGGTATACTGTGTGTATGTGGTTTTATGCACGTAGAACTGCCTGTACTACACTATCTTTTAAATAGGTGGTGGTAAGAGGAGACAGCTTTCTTCTAGTAGATTCTTCCTTAAGTTTCTTTAGTGATTCCGGGGGCGCTCACTTGACCGTGATGTGCCTGACCTGGTTAGCATCTAAACCTCCTCCTCTGATGTGGTACAGCTGTCTGCTAAATTAGTTACAGAAAGATGGTGACTTGAACTCAGCCAGTTCTCTCTTACCTCGCTATTGTTTTATCTGGATAATTTGAATTTGGATTAGAGCAGCGGAGGGAAAAGATGCCTTACACTGAAACGGACGCGAGTCTGTGAGAAGAAAGCCAGGCGTCCTTGGAGACTGTGCCAATGAAAAGGGGAAGAAAACTGAGTGGAATAAATCTGAGTGCACATAGTCCTGCATCCCGAAGGGAGCACAGAAGGAAGGTTGCTTGCTTAGAAGAGCAGTGGATGCTTCGTGCCCGCCTTAAAGAGAATATTAACAGAGAGAATTCTTTGTAAGACAAGCTGCCCCGCGGGGTGTGGGTAGCAAATACGTTGGAAAAAATACAGCCACAAGCTCCGAATGGCACAGTAGGCGAGCTGTGATCCGCCCGACAAGGCCTCCCGCGGACGCCCTCTGCCGCCACCTGCTGGTGGAGAACGAGTACGGCAGGCGGCCGAGGGGCGCGCATGCGCGGTGGCACCGGCGGGCGCCCTCTGCCGCCACCTGCTGCTGTTATTCGGGTACTGCAGGCGGCCGGGGCGCGCACATGCGCCGTGGGGTCCGGTGGCGCCCTCTGCCGCCACCTGCTGGTGGGAAGGGGGTACTGCAGGCGGCCGGGGGGCGCGCATGCGCCGTGGGGTCCGGTGGCGCCCTCTGCCGCCACCTGCTGGTGGGAAAGGGGTACTGCAGGCGGCCGGGGCGCGCGCATGCGCCGTGGGGTCCGGTGACGCCCTCTGCCGCCACCTGCTGGTGTTATTCGGGTACTGCAGGCGGCCGAGGGGCGCGCATGCGCGGTGACGCCCGCGGGCGCCCTCTGCCGCCACCTGCTGGTGTTATTCGGGTACTGCAGGCGGCCGGGGGCCGCGCATGCGCGGTGACGCCCGCGGGCGCCCTCTGCCGCCACCTGCTGGTGTTATTCGGGTACTGCAGGCGGCCGGGGGCCGCGCATGCGCGGTGACGCCCGCGGGCGCCCTCTGCCGCCACCTGCTGGTTCTAATCGGGTACTGCAGGCGGCCGAGGGGCGCGCATGCGCGGTGGGGCCCGGGTGGCGCCCTCTGCCGCCACCTGCTGGTTTTAATCGGGTATTGCAGGCGGCCGGGGGGCGCGCATGCGCGGTAGGGCCCGGGGGCGCCCTCTGCCGCCTCCTGCTGGTGGAGAACGAGTACTGCAGGCGGCCGAGGGGGGCGCATGCGCGGTGGGGCCCGGGGGCGCCCTCTGCCGCCTCCTGCTGGTGGAAAATGAGTACTGCAGGCGGCCGAGGGGGGCGCATGCGCGGTGGGGCCCGGGGGCGCCCTCTGCCGCCTCCTGCTGGTGGAAAACGAGTACTGCAGGCGGCCGTGGGGCCGTGCATGCGCGTTGCTTATTACGTCGTTGTTTTTTTTGATGTGTAATTTCCTACGCTCCTAGATTTTTCTTCATATGTAAATCACACAGAATCACAGATCTTCTAGGTTGGAAGAGACCTCAAGATCATTGAGTCCAACCTCTGACCTAACACTAACGTTTGAGCTAATTCCCGTGGAAAATATTTCATTTACTTTCTTGGTTGTATTGTCCTTTCTATGTTCAAAGCTGAGGCATAAATACGGTAAATTTTGCTTCTAGAAACACCCCAGTTCTTTTGTCTGCACTCTGCATGCTGTAAACTAGGGATAGGCACAAAAAAAACAAATAAATAAATAAATAAATAAAAGAACACAGCTGCTGCTGCTCCTGCTCTCTTTCTTGTGGTTTGCCCCCTCCTCTTTCCCAGGTGATTGGGTTTGGGTGCTGGGCGGGGCCAAATGGTATAGGAGCCCCAGGCACGGCATCAGAGAGCTCCTTCTGCCCGGGCTGCTCTTTGGGGTCAGTGCTTTGTTGATGCTTCTGTTAGCTACATGCAGGGTTCTTTTGGTGGGTCAGGGTCTGGTACGATCTTTTAGAGGAAACCGATCTAGTAGTATGTGCATTTATTGCTTGAAGCTCTTTGGAGGTGATTAATTGTTATAGCACATTTATGGATAGGATGTCAATGTTATTTTGTGCGTTTGCTTTGTTGTTCTAGGTCCCTCGTGATTTTTGCAGGGTTACAGGGCAGATGCCACCAGATCTACCCCTTTTGTTGTTTTTGTTTTGTTTGATTTTTTTTTTTTTCTTGACTTTTCTTTTTCTTTTTTGGAAGGGGGTTTGGGATTTGAGCATCTCAATTTTGCGGGTTTGGGATTTGAGCGTCTTAATTTATTGGGTTAGGGGTTTTAGGCATAGGACTTCAGGGGTTTAGTGTGGTAAATAGTTTGGGTTAGGTCCGTAGGGGTTTCGAGGATGTTTAGGGATAGGGCTTGAGGCTTTTTTGTGTAAGGGCGGGAAGGGCTAGGGTTACAGTGAGTGCTGTTAAATGTAGTTCTCGAAAACTCGGCCTCTGATTGGCCGTGCTGGCTGTCCAGGGAATTCTGGTAGGTGTAGTTTTCCGGCACCAGGCTTCCGGTAGGCCGTGTTGACTGCCCGGAGCATGCCGGGAGATGTAGTTCTGGGACTCCGAACTTCCGGGAGGCCATGTTGGGTGCCCGGAGCATGCCGGGCAATGTAGTTCTGGGACTCCGGACCTCCGGGAGGCCATGTTGAGCGCCCAGAGCACGCCTGGAAATGAAGTTCTCGGGAACCAGGGTTGGGCTTAGGGACTAGGGCTGGGGCTAGGGTTAGAGTTTAGGGTGAGGGTTGGGGTTAGGGTTAGGGCTAGTGAATGCTGGTTCTCTGTGTTTGCAGATGACGGTGAGCGTGTTTAAACTAATTCCAGTTGAAGAAGTTTCAGTTACTTGCTTGGTGCCGTTATCAGTTCAACATTAAAAGCTGCAGCAAAAGCAAAAGGGGATTTTTGCTTCTAGAAACACCACAGGTCTCTTGTCTGCTCTCTGAATGTTTTTGAGATAAAACAGATTTTAAAAAACAAAGGAAAGGAAAGGAAAACAAAACAAAACACAGCTGCTCCTTTTGCTCTCTTCCTACTTTCATGTGCTTTGCCCCTCCCCTTTCCCAGGTGATTGGGTTTGGGTGCTGGGCGGGGCTAAATGCTATATGAGCCCCAGGCATGCCATCAGAGAGCTCCTTCTGCCTGGGCTGCTCTTTTGGGGGCAGTGCTTTGTTTTTCCTTCTGTCCGTTGCAGGGTTGTTTAGGCAGGCTGGAGTCTATGGATTTCTGGATTTTAAGTGCTTGGAATTCACTTAGTAGAGGGATGTTTAGTAGGGGCTGCTGGCTCAGTTTGGGGTGCGGTTGTCACTGCAGTTATTTTCCTACAGCCAATAGAGTAAAATTCCAGTTTGCCTTTTAGAGGTGCTATAAGTGGGTAAAGAGAACAGATGGAAGCGTGTGCCACGTGGGGTAGGCAAGCGGCTGAGGTACAGGAGGGGATGAGAGCATGTGATTTTTTTTCTGGGGATGAAATGGACTCAATTTTGTTGGTGTATAATCTGTTCTGCTCCTAGATTTTTCTTTCAACGTGAAGAAAAGTTTGAGCTAATTCCAGGTAAGAAAGTTCCAGTTACTTGCTGGGTCGTATTGTCCTTTTAATATTCGAAGCTACAGCAAAAGCGTGGGGATTGTTGCTTCTAGAAACACCCCAGTTTTCTTGTCTGCACTCTGCATGCCGTTGAGCTAAAGCAGACTAAAAAATAAATAAATACAGGAAACACACACACAAAAAACAACAATAACAAAAACAACAACAACAAAAAAACCACCATTGGGTGATGTGTTGTGAACGCAACGATCATTTAATCCCTTTGTTTTCCCAGGTGGTGTGGATGATACTGGTTGCACTGTTGGAGCTTGGATTTGGAGAGGAACGGGTGAGCATAGTTGTATGTTGCATCAGCAGTAGTCAGCGTTGTGGAGAAGGTGGGCATCATGACCGGCATGCTAGTGAATGCTGGTACTCTGTTTTTGCAGCTGATGATGAGCCTGGCAATTGACTAAGATGACGACCAGTGCCTGTGTATTTCTTGAGGCGGAGAGAATTTACCATGCAGCAACCTGAGAGCTAAGTTGGGGGGCACCTGGTATTTGCATATCTGGGGTGGCTAATGGGAGCTGGGAGCCAGAGCAGCGTGGAGCCAGCTGGCTGAAAATACTTGGTGCCGCTGCGAGGGTGGTTCAGGCTGGGTCACGTTCAGGCTGCTTGTGGCCGGGTCACCAGGCTAATAGAAGCAGCGGGATTATTTTGTAGCGTGAGTGCGTGCGCCAGGCAGGACAGTTTCCTTCTGTTCGTCTGTCCTGTAGTGTTGCTTCTGCAGCGTCTGTTCTGTGCTTCTCGGGTCTTGATATCCTTCTAGCTTTTTACACTGGACTGACCAGACAGGCGACTTGGTAGCGGTGCTGAAGGGCCTCAGTGCTTGTTTTGTCATCGTGGCTCTGATCCGAGCACTTCTTGTCTTGCAGTCGCTGCTTGAAGTGCAGTTCTGTTTCAGGTCTCGTGCGTCATATTCGGTTTGAGATCGCATCTGTTTCCATCCTCGCTCTTGTGGAAGTCATCTGGGCCGCATCAGGAGCTCTTGCTTGGGAATTGATTTCCTAAGCGTCGTCTTATGTGATTAAGGAGGTATTGGGGAGGCAAGGACAGTCCCCAGACAAGGACTGTATATCTCGAAACAAGACACCGGAACTCACAATAAGGAAGCGGCAGACGGACAGAGAAACAAATGTAAGGACTATAAATCTCAAAACTGGACGTTGGAATTCATTATAAAGACACAACAAAGGGAAGAATTAGCAACAGCCAGCTCTTGCGATTAAGAAACATGCCAACTCAGCGGATTCCTGACCAAAGGTGAAAAGTACAATGTGAGGAAGACTCGGGGTCTTCCTCCCAAAGACCCCTGCCCACGTCCCAAAGGCCCCTGCCCACAGTTCTTGGGAGGCTCTGCTCAGGCGCAAGGTGCCAAAAGGCTAATTAGCATGAGAAGCGAGGGAAGGCGGGGGTAGGCAATGAATATGTATAGGCGCCGGTAGAATATTGATAGATTGATTGTATAAATTCAAGACTGCTTTCTGCTTTGGGTATGCACGATAGGTGGAGAGATCCCCCCGTGCATCCAGCGCTGCAATAAAGAATATACCGCTTAAAGGAATTTCGGCTTCAATCTTTGAATCATATGGGGTTTTCAGTCCCCATCCTTCTGGTCTCTTGTCTTGAAGGCAGGCTTTTTAGGCCTCCATCACCCCAGTTCTGGCAGTGTCTTCCAGTCGCGTGTCGTGACATTTGAGTCTCTCCTTGGGTCTGGTGCAGAGCACCTGTTGTGACTTGCTGTTGCCATAGGGCTTCCCTCCGGGGGTCACTTTTTCTTGCGCCTTGTGTTGTGTGTTTTGTTTGTAGTGTTTGTGGCGTGGCTGTGTGTGTATGTGTTTGGTCTGGAGCTGTCCTGCCTGGCAGTTAGTGATGACAGCTAACGTGGCAGTGCATGGGTGTGCTAATACATTGTCCGGGCTGTGTTGGCGAAGACATCTGGTCTGCCTCTGCGCACGTACTGAAGGGCAGCAGGCACAGTCATCTCTGTGGTGTTTGTCAGATGTGCGTGTGGGGGGGAAGAGTTGAGCTGCTTGTGAGCAGCTGCTCGCATAGTGCTTGAACGGTGTGCTTGAGGAGGAGGTCTGTGGAATCTTGAAAGCTTACAGATAAGGGGTTTTTGAAACTTTTATTTTGATTTCTCTCCTGTCCCCAGTAGAGTGTAAACCTTTGGAGGAACCTGTCGCAGGAAAGAGCTCCTTCCGGAACTGTTCAGCGCTCCGTAGGCAGCTCGGTGACTGGCTTGGTCTACTTCTGAGGTGTGCTGAGGTATGGGGGCTGCTGTTTTGAAATGATAATATTGTAAACGGGGTCCCTTTGTGTTGTTGAGGGATGGGTGCTAATGCTGGCAGCTGAACGATTATCTTGTGACCGTTTTCATTTGTTAAAGCTGAAACACAGTGTACAACGCGGGACTTGACCGGAGCTGCTTTTGGCAAGGTGAGCGATGAACAGATGTAGCAGGTACTTTAGGGGTGCAGTTGTCACTGCAGTTACTTAACTGCACAAAGTACAGTAAAAATCCTGTTTATATTTCAGGGGTGTTGTAGCTGGCCTAAGAGAGCAGATGGAAGCATCTGCCTCGAGGGCAGGTGAGGGAGCAGAGGTTAGGGAGCAGATGAGAGTAACTGTCCCAGCTGTGCTGTGGCTTTGGATGCTGCTTCAGCCTATGCTTTTCTTTTTGTTTCACAGGTGTGTCGCACAGGCTCAGAGGGGCCAAGCTGCACTCTGAAGAGCAGCACGGGAAGGGCGGGCTGTTTGTGAGCTGGATTGGAGCAGAACTGCCAAGTAGCACGAGGTGACTGCGAAGGGTCTTGCTTTGCAGGTGCCATGGCAGGCTCTCCACAGAAGCGGTTGAGGATTTGAGAAGAGGTTGCAGATCATCGAGGAGCGACACGTGCAGGGACGGCTTGAAAACGGTATGGCTGCTTTCTCTTCTGTTTATCAGGTGTCCCAGGCGACGTGGGCTGTGATGTTAGCCTTTAGGATCGGAACAAAGCAGGTGCTGATGGCGGTCTTCTTCGGTAGGCAAAGAGGTGCCCGAAGCCCCCTCCTGTGCAGCCTGAGCACGCCTCGCTGAGGATGAAGCTTGCTTTCCAGCAGTTCTGGAAACTGTGTTGAGGCTGAAATGCTGCGTCTGTGTTCGGGTTGGGGTTGCACCTTGGTGAGTGTAGGGATGGGTTTTAAGTGGGTGCAGCGGAGGGCCCGGCCCCAGTGTCCTGTAGTGTGTTTTGACCCATCAGCATAGCCTTTTGGTTCTCAGATAGCCTGCTGAAGTAAGTGATTTTTGCTGCGAGTGGAACGGAATTGATTTTGTTGGCGTATAATCTGTTCTGCTCCTAGATTTTTCTTTCTGCGTAAATAAAAGTTTGAGCTAATTCGAGCTGAAAAAGCTTCAGTTACTTGCTTGGTTGTGTTGTCCTTTCAATATTCAAAGCTGCAGCGAAAGCATGGGGATTGTTGCTTCTAGAAACACCCCAGTTCTCCTGTCTGCCCTCTGCATGCTGTTGAGCTAAGCCTTATAAATAAGTAAATAAACCACAGCTGCTGCTCCTCCTCTTTCTACTTTCATGTGCTTTGCCCCTCCCCTTTCCCAGGTGATCGGGTTTGGGTGCTGGGTGGGACCAAAAGGTATATGAGCCCCAAGTATGCCGTCAGAGAGCTCCTTCTGCCTGGGCTGCTCTTTGGGGGTAAGTGCTTTGTTTTTCCTTCAGTCAGTTGCCGGGTTCTCTAGGCAGGCTGGAGTCTATGGATTTCTGGAATTCTAAGGGCTTGGAATTCACTTCATAGAGGGATATTTAGCAGAGGTTGCTGGCTCACTTTTTTTTTGGGATGGTGGGATACGCTCCTGTGTTTGATCTGTATTTTAATCTCTAGATGAATCAACCCACTTGTGTAACTCTCCAGAGGACTAAAACCAGCTTGATGACGTGCTACAAGAGGCTTGACCGCGTTGGTGCAGTATTACCAAGAGACTGAGCAGGGTCACCTTTTTCATCTGCAAAGGGTATGTCTGCCATTACCCCTGCCGGGGCTGCTATGCATTCATGGCCTTGTGGCATTTGTGGACTTCAGTTTGTTTGTTTGTTTGTTTGTTTTATTTGTCTGGCTCTGGTCTCTGTGTTTGAGTCCTCTGCATGTGCCGCACTGTTTGCGTATCCATTGTGGATGTGACCTTCTCTCTTTGTTTCTTGTAGCTCAGGGCGTAGGCACGGAAGCTTGAACGAAGCATGAGGGTGAGTGGACAGCAGTGGGGGCCCCGAGTTGGTCGGTGGACTGTGTGAGTCTGCTTCAGCTGTCGGGCCGGCTTTGCAAGTGCCTTGCGACAGCAGAGTACGTCTCCTGCCACGTTTCTGACACGTGCCAGACGTCAGCGGTTCCAGGGTTCCAGTTCCTGAAATGCTGGAGATGCTCGGAGCACGAGAGGAGCTGGGGCGGCTTCGGGGGGCTGGGGGAGAGGGGGGCGGCTGCGGCGGCGGGGGGGGGCAGAGAGGGCAGCAGGAGGAGGTGCCGTTGCGTGCGCGTGGCCGACGCCCCTCTGGATTGGCTGGACTGCTCCGTCCCGAGGCATGCTGGGAGCTGTAGTTCTGCGCTGCCGGGCGGCCACGTGGGCTCCGGGCTGCGCGGCCGGGCCGGGGCCGGGCCGGGGCCGGGCCGTGCGCGCCGGGAGGCGCAGGTTGCCGCTGGCGGCGAGCGCGGTTGCCGGCGGTGAGGCGAGCGAGAGCCTCCGGGGGTGCCTCCTCGGAGCGTCGGGCCGGGAGGGGCGGGGGGTGTTGAGGCCGGGCGCGGGTCCTCGCTGCGCTTGATCGTTGGGCTGCGCCGCGCCGCGCCTCGGAGGCTTTCCTCTCCCTGCGTCCTGACAGCCGGCTCTCTCCTTGTGCTGCGGTTCACCGGGGCAGAAGCAGCTCCCCGCCGCTAGGACCCCTGCGGGGTTTGTTGCCGAGCGAAGGTGGCGCACCGGGTAAAGCGAGGAAAGCCGCAGCTGGCGTGCTGCGGTCGCAGGGTTCTCAGGAGAGAGAGCAGCCCGTCCGTCCCGACTGCCCAGGTAAGTCGCAGCGACCTCGGGGTGGAATCAAGGCGTGCTCGTAAGCTTCCTGCAGCCCCGGCTCCAAGGCTTCATTGAATTTGCGGAAGCGCGAGCTGCTCGGCGCTGGGAAGCGCAAAGGGAAGGAAGGCACGTAGTGCCTGCCGAGTCGTAGTAGCCTCTTAGACCTAGAATGAACTGGCCTGTCAGGCTCTGTCTGTTGCTCAGTCTTTGGTACGAGAGGCTAAACTTTGTCCCGCCTCAGCTTTCGGAGTTGTCCTAGGAATAGACCGGTGCTTGCGGGGCTTTCCAGGACGCTGGTTGCGGTCAGTGAGGACAGACGTGAGAGGCAATTTCTGTCTGTCTGTCTGTCTATTGGTTATGTCCCAAGAGTTTTGCTTGAACTGTGTGCAATAAAGGAGGCCTTGGGCCTGTACTGAGCAGCGAGAGAGAGCAAAACTCTGCGTAAGCACTGGCCGTGGCAACGTTGCTTGGGAGTTGAGCGGCTGGGGGTCTTTCCAGAGGTGGGGGGTCTTCCCAGCGGAACTCGGTACGCAGGCAGAAACGTGACCTTCGAGGTCTTTGTTTGTCTTGCGCTGCAGCTGTGGTATTTGCCCCATAACTGTATGGAGTTGCTGAATTCTAGAGAGGATGATGATAGAGACGTCCCTGGTTCAGCCTTTTTTTGCCGCAGTCCTTGCAGAAGTTGTGGAAAAATGAGTAGTATCCTTCTCTTTAAGTTCACCTTTTAAAGAGTTCTTCCTGCAGACTCCTGTCTCCGTGGTTTAGGTACGTGATTTGTGTGAAACAGAGCCAGGCTTTCCTGTTAACGAGTGCCCTGATTGAAATTCCCTGTTGTTGGAGAACAAGAACCATCAGTGGTGCTTGGCAGTTTAAAACCTCTTGGCTTACGCAAAGGCTAACTTGCCAAAGCGAATGGGAAGTAGCCTAAAGTTCAGTAAATGCGCTGAATAGAAAAGGCCGTCTTCTTGACGGGAAAAGAGCTTTGCAGAACGTGAGCTTTGTTTCCCGTAGGGCTCCCTGCTTGCCCACCTGTTCAGCGATTACTGCAGGCTTTGACTGGTCCCCTCAGGCCCAATATCGCACACGTGCTGTGCTGCAGACGGTGCCTTAGCTTCCTTGCCGTCTCGTGCTGCGTTACTTGTACCTGCAGAAAACTTACTTCAGTGTCACAGAAACCCCGTGGGAAGCGTTCCCGACTCACGCCGGTAGGACCATCCCGTCGCGGCTGGTAAAATCCAGGAGCAGGACGATGCTTGGAAGAACGTCACCTATGGAGGAGAAGACAACAGTCTCCTTCCTGTTAGGCAACAGGTTTCCAAGACTGGTTTCCCCACCCCCCTGTGCGTTTTGAAGGAGGCAGTCCCTAGGCTGATGCAATCCAACTATCCAACTGCATCTAAGATGCTGGTTGTTACTTCCATAAGCTATAAAGGAACTTAGTGTGCTCTGTGTTTTTAGGTCGAGGCTTGTGTGCGTGAGTTTGGCTTGTCGCGATGGCCGGTGTAGATGATCGCTCACGTGCCCCAAAGCTCCTTGTGCTGATGCTGGATCTGCCCCACGGTAAAGGACCGCATGCTGTGTGTTCAGCTTTTCTTCCTTACCGTGTCGTCCGTATGTATGTATGTATTTACTTCTCTGAAGGAAAGGGTGGATTTTTCGTGGGTCCCTCTGTGCGCGTCTCGAACCAGGCTGCAGTAAATACGCGTAAGCGAGTAGGCTGCTGCAGCGCGTCCTGGACAGTATCAGGGTGCTACTCTGCTAGCAGTGGAGAGCTGGGTGAAGGTGCCCAGGGTAAGGGCTTGTTCTGCCTCAAGTTGAAGAGAAAGTTTCAGGAGTTGAGCATCCCAGGGGATGTTTGTAGGACTGCTGTTAGACGATAAAGGTTCGGATGGCTGTCGACGAAGGGGATTTTGTTGGTTCTTTTTCGATAGCTGTTGCTGCCAAAGATCGCGTCGGTCACAAAAGGTAGTAGTAACCTTGCGGTTTCTATGTTCTGTAGCGTTTGTACTAAAATACACTGGCAGATGAATAAATGAGCAGGTACAAATACACGTGACTCTGTAGCTGAGACTAAATAACGTGCAGTTTCTTCTGTGTTTTATCTTTCAAAGCACGTTGTTGCTGAGCGCCTGAGCTTTTTGCTCGCGTTACCGAGGAAAGGAATGGCAGTGCTTCTTCCCCCCTCATCTCTCTTTTTCCCCCCCCCCCCCCCCCCCCCCCCCCCCTTCTTCCTCGATGACAGGGACTCGAAATGTTTTCCTCGGATGTCCACGTGAAAAACGAAATAAATAAATAAATGCTGATGGTGAAGACACTGACAGAATTGGGTGACATTTTCAAGGTAGAGGAGGGGCGAAGAATGTGGAAATTCCTGGTACATTAGTGGTGCTCTGTTAACAAAACTGACGTATACGCCACTTGCTGTTCCTTATTTTTTGGTTTGGTTTTCCTTTCAGTAGTCTCCCCGAAGGCTTTTGCGGACACACGGTGTATCTTTTCTGTTCTTCCAGTATTCGTTTGTCAGGAAAGACGACCATGCAATCCGAGGGCTGTGGACAACCATCTACCAGGTGGTTGTTGCAGCCTCCATCGGTCATGTTATTTGTGCTTTTAGCTCGCCCTCTCCTATATCTTGAGTTGAATTTTTTTTTTTTTTTGGCAACGCTATGTTTGCAGTGATAGCATTGCTGCCGAGGTATTTTTGACTAAAAATGATCTTAACTGTAGTAGTGAATTCACAGAGTGTGGCTTTGTGTAACGACTCCCGCGATCACAACTTTTTTTTTTTTTTTTTTTTTTCCTTTGTCACAGATAGGAGGAAAGCTCTTTCCAGAGAGATGGAAAGAAAGTTGTTTCAGAATACGTTCAGAATGTCTGAAGTTGTTTTGGAATTTTTTTGTTTTGTTTTGTTTTTAGTAGTTAACGGTAGTACAGCCCACAGAGCAATTTCTTTGTGCGTGAGAACTCGCGGGTTAACTGAAAGTTACTTGTTTTATTATAAAACTAGGATTTGAAGCCACGGGCATTCAGAAATGCATATGATATGTCTTGTCACAGTCTTCTAGATCAGCTAACCGGAATGAGAACCAATCTTCTGAAAACACGCAGGGATATCGTGGGGCAGGATGAAGGTAAATGGACACAATTATTTATTAATATTCTGGTACAGCTATTTAATTCACCTAAGTAGTGTTTCTGTCCTCGGTGTGGGAGAGGAAGTAGACTTTGCATCGTTTCTTGGGTCAGTCGTCCTTCCCTAGATTCCGAAGGAAAAGAATGAAATTTCTGCCTTCTGTCACAAAACATGTCGTGCGTGCTTGGAATTTGAAAATTAAGTTTCATGGGTGAGCTTTCCTGTGCAACAGGATGCAGTAGATGTTCTTATAGTGATGGTGAAAGGAAAGAGGGGCTTTATTTGCCTTTTGCTTTTCCTTTGTTTTGTAGAGGGAGGAAATAGTGATTTCTAGATCTTAAATGCTAACACTGGAAATGGAAGCATGCGAGGCTCGTATTTCCTTAGTCTTAAGGTAGACTAAATTTAGATACCTTGTTCTGCTGCAGACTGCCTTCACGGCGTTCCTGTTGCTCAAAGGGGAAATCATCAGGAGTAGTTGAAAATGATGCCTTCACCCCTTCGGGAGATTGATCCAGATCAACCAAAAAGGCTTCTTCATACACTTGGCAGTCTGTTCAAACAGGATGAGAAGGTAGGAGAAGTCTTGCTATCTGCTGTATCACTATTTGAAAAGTAACTGAATTGTAACACGGAGGCAAATACTCTGGTAGTGAATTGACGAAGCAATTGTTTTTTACTTATATTTAAAAAAAAAAAAAAGTCTTTTCAGGGTACGATGATAGATGAAGCAGATAAATTTGTTGCTGGGCCTCAGAATAAGATCAAGCGTCCCGGAGAGCCCAATACTCCAGCATCACTAAAGAGAGAAGGCGTAGCACGTCGCCGCTATTGCGACGGCCACAGTCACTGTTGTGACAAACCATGTTGGTGGGAAGGGGCCACCCTGTGCTGCTGGATCTCCGTCACCATATCTGAACCTCAAAGGCATGCCAACAAATAAAAGTATGTTGGAGTTGTTGTAGTACAGGAACTTGTGTGGTCATAAATGGACATAGTGTGCAGGAAAAAAAAAAAAGGTCTCCGTGCTTTCTGTGTTAATTCAAAAGGACACGTAAGTTTTTTAGAGTTAATTGGGACTGAATTTCTTTGGTCGGCTTAGACAAACAGGCTGTTGCTATAGGTAACGAAGTCCTGAATGAGCAATAATTTGGAACTGTTTCTAAAAAGTGCTGAAACCTTTCACCACGATGGTTTGGCGGTAGCAAGGATTTCATTTCAGCTTTTAATTCTCATTTGTGTATTCTATAGTGGGGAAGGGAGAAGTGGGGAAGGAAAGTGTGTAAAAAAAAAAAAAAAATAAAAAAATTTAAATTTCTCACAAATAGTAATTTACCCACCTGTTGCAGCAGAGTCGAAAGAAAAATTTGCTGGAACTGGGGGAAGGAGGGGAAACTTTAGTTTACTTTAGTCACTGAAATGGGAATACAGCAAATAACTTCACGACAGTCATATGAGACGGTAGCAGCCCAAAAGGAGGTATTCCTGTGGTTGCGTCAAAGGGTGAATAAAACTACTGAAGTGATCTGACAGTGCTGAGTAACTCTCTCCACAGTACTTTCAACAAGAAGGGATGCAGAATAACGTCCTTCTGTGTTTTTTGATCCTGCAGTTATATGCACTACTAAGCTCCTTCTTAATTTTCAGACACTGGTATCAGTACTGTCCAAGATGGTAATGGAGAGAAGAAAGCAGAAAACTGTCAGTTGCTGGAAAAGCAAATTGATGGCTTGTCTGTGCAAATGGCTTCTTCGGTTCCAGCTGTTAAGGGAGAGGATGAAATGTCACCTGGTGACTTAGACTCTCTACATGATGAGTTCAATTGCTTAAATGATGCAAAGATGGCTTGGATCGTAAACCTGGTACCAATGCACTTGTTCGAGGGCCTCTAAATTACGGCGTGGCTGGAGATGACCAAAAACGAGTGACGGAGTCTACTTCTGAATCTGTGCCAAATTGATTTAAAATAACACCTACAATGTTGGAGGGAAGCGATGCTGGTATTAAAATCAGAGTGGTGAAAGAGGTTCGCAAACGTGGAAGAAGTAAGTTCTTTATTAGTGTATTAAAAATAGGCTAGGGGTACAGCAGACTTTTTCTTGAAATGAGGATCTGTTTTGAAAATAAAACCTCAGATTTGGAATGATTTTTGATTACTCGTGCACAAGTAGTGGAAGAACAAGAAAGTAAGTACATGTATTCAGAGTCCAACTTTATATCCTCACCGTCCTTACTGCAGCACTCTTAAGCAGGCTTAGTCACAGCACCATTCGTGTTTTCATAGTTGGTTCAGAGAAGAAAACACAGAAACCAATGAAAAAATAGTGTTGTTTCACATCTGAGGTGTCCGGTTCATTCTTTTGCGCTACTTTTTTTTTTTTTTGTTAAACTTTATACGAGACAATCGTGCTCATGCTCCACATAGATCGGTCATCTTGTAAAGAGTAGTTATCTTAAACCTCTGCTTTCAAAAATGACAGCTCTAGGTTGAAACATGGCTCGGTATCCCTTTGTTTCTATTAACTGCTGATCATGGCAGCGTGTTCGTGGAGATGCAAGGCTTCTCTGCTGATTAAACCTAGTCTGCATTTTCCAAGGGCAGGTGTTTCTACATACTGCTCTTTTAGGAGAACAAAATTCAGCGTTACATTTGAATATCAGCTAATCGATATCACTTCAAATTATTGGTATGCTGGCTTTTTTTTCTTACGTGCATTACTGTATGCAGAAATGGGAAACTCTAGGCTTTGTTGTTTTTCCTTTGGCTGTTGAGATTTACTGAAAATGCATTTACAAGATCTGTTTCTAATATCTGTTTGGATCTCTTCTTTAAGATCGTGAAAAAAATCTTCTCTCTTCTTGAGGAGGTACGTACAAGGACGGATGGAAACTCAGAAGTATTTCATTGAATTTGCTATAAGGGAAGGAGCAAGGTTTGTATAGATACGAATGATTCGGAGTTAAACGCTAACGTTGTTCATGATAGCAAATCTCAGTCTTTTCCAAAACAAGTGTTTTGTTTTGACATACTTAAATTATTACAGTTTCAGCGGTCAAACTGCCGTTGTATTTTCTGAAGTAAATGGTCGTTACCTAGAGCTGAAGTGTGAAATAGAAAGATACGGGTGGTTATGGAAGAAAGACCCAGAATTTGCGTGGGTTGGGGAAAGGTGGCTGTATCAAATTAAATTTGCCATTCTGATGTCAGAAATGAGGGAAGCTCTTCCATGCTGGAAACAGAGAGCCTCTGCTAATACTGTTTGTCGTGGCAAAATAATACTGAGTTATTTAACTGCTGTTTTTGGAAGAAGAAATGAAATTACTTCCCTAGGTTTAAAAATCGTGTCTTAATACAGCACTTAGAGAGAACGCTAGAGGAGCTAGAGTTCAACAGCCTACCCAACAGAGTTAATCAGGTGAACGGTAGATAATAGTGTACCAGCCAGAGGAATACGGACCAGGAATGAGTTTGCTGTGCCGCAGAAGAGTGGAAGAGGACGTAGCTGTTGCCCTCGCCATCCTGGCGGTCAAGTGATCTTACTGTCAGAGTCCGAGAAGAAGCAGCAGAGCTTTAACTTTACGAACCTCTATCGGCAGAAGCTGGGCTGTAACCTTAAGGACGTGCTATGAAAGGTGTGGCTTTTTTCCTGTGGAGGGTGCTCTTTGCTCAACAGGCTGAAAAAAATAACCATTGCTGCCCCTCCTGCAGGTGGTGAGAATTTACTCACTTGAATACTGTCATTAGCCGTTTTACGTGCAATAGGCAGTGGATCGCACTAAAATGGGGCACTGTCAAATGCACACAGTGTCTGCATTGTGGAGAGATCCCATCTGTTGTGTGTCCCGTCCCCCCCCCCCCCCAATAAACAAACAAACAAACAAACAAAACTCCCAGAAACACCTGCACTGGTAATATTGCATGTTGCCAGCACAGAGACGAGGGCCTTGTTCCCGAGAACTGCTAGCCATGCCTTTAAACTTGAGATTCAGCGTAGATCGAGAGTAAAGAAACTGCTGTTGTGTTAATGAAAGCTAAAGACAGCCCTGTGACTGTTACCACTTGGTGGTTACTAAACAATCTACCTCAGACTCTCTTCTGTTTTAATCTGCAGACATTATGAAAGCGCACCTGAGGCTTCCCAGGTCCCTGACTTCAGTTCTCTTTCATCCCGTGAGGAGGACGGAGATTCTTCAGGTGGCCTTGCCTTGGCACACGCTGTGCTTTGGAAGCACTAAAAAGAAATGCTTTTAAAAGTGTGCATTTATTTTAATGTTCATACAAAAGAGATTGGTTTTGAACAGTGTTGTTACCGGATCACTAATTTGATATTTTAACTGTATACATTTTTTAGAACATAGGTGGGTGGGTGTGTGTGTGTGTATATATATATATAAAAAAAAAAAAATAAACCGTTTTATTAATTCTCGTTAAGTGCTGATCTGAGGAGTCTGTAATGGGCAGCGCTGAATTCCTCGAATTGTCTGTCACCAACAGACCGCTAATATTTTTTGTGAAACCAGTCTGCATATCCTGAAACCCCACTTCTGGTAATAGCTGCGGAATGTGTTTGTTACTTACCTCCCGGTAGCACGTACCCTGGAGCACCTGCCTCATCAGTCAGCTCAGCCTGTACAGGGTGTACATTTTTGCTCCAAGGCTAAAGTGTTGAAGACACCAAGTTCCAGCTTACCAAATCCTTGGTTACCCGAGTTAATATCCTCCCTTCCGTTCCTCTTACTCTTTTGTTCAAAGGTAATGTTGTGAATCACAGAAAATGCAACGAAGACTGGAGCACCTGCACGTAATTAATATTTTCCTTTTAAACGGTAATATGCCAGTAGTAAGTGGCTCTTCAGATAATTTTATTTTCGGTTGTTCTCATTTAAAAACAGTCTCCTGCTCCTTTAACAGCTTTCTTTTAAAAGACAGGTTGAAGTTGTGCTGGCGTTAAGAAGCTCTTCACAAGGTACTGGGGCTGTCCTGAGGATTCCACTTGACCAGCCAGCAGAAGAGGCAGGGAAACATACTTACGTTGATGGCCTGAACTTCTCTTCCCATTACTCTTTTTAGTACTAGCCAGCGTGTGAGACATCTTTTCCTTCTCCTGTGAAGCAGTGGGCTGGTCTTTCTGGAAGAGGTTGTTTGACCATTGGAATTACACCAGTGAGATTCAAGAAGGAAATGAAATCCAAAAGCAGCAGCGTATCTTTATTATTACGTTAAGTGAGAAAGTGACACGTGGAACGAACTCGTTATAAACAATTCTGAACTCTTTTTCTTAGCGGGAACGTACTTATCTGTACCGTTGAACGTACTTGGGGGGGAAAAAAACAAAAAAAATAAACAAAAAAAAAAAAAAAACCACAGGAGTACCTTGGAATACATAGGGCGATTCATCCCTTCAGGATCATTACACGGCAGCTGTATGTCACCACAATACACCTCTTTTGCTTAATGGTGGACTTCTAAGAGGGAATTTACTTGGGTCAGGTATACTGTGTGTATGTGGTTTTATGCACGTAGAACTGCCTGTACTACACTATCTTTTAAATAGGTGGTGGTAAGAGGAGACAGCTTTCTTCTAGTAGATTCTTCCTTAAGTTTCTTTAGTGATTCCGGGGGCGCTCACTTGACCGTGATGTGCCTGACCTGGTTAGCATCTAAACCTCCTCCTCTGATGTGGTACAGCTGTCTGCTAAATTAGTTACAGAAAGATGGTGACTTGAACTCAGCCAGTTCTCTCTTACCTCGCTATTGTTTTATCTGGATAATTTGAATTTGGATTAGAGCAGCGGAGGGAAAAGATGCCTTACACTGAAACGGACGCGAGTCTGTGAGAAGAAAGCCAGGCGTCCTTGGAGACTGTGCCAATGAAAAGGGGAAGAAAACTGAGTGGAATAAATCTGAGTGCACATAGTCCTGCATCCCGAAGGGAGCACAGAAGGAAGGTTGCTTGCTTAGAAGAGCAGTGGATGCTTCGTGCCCGCCTTAAAGAGAATATTAACAGAGAGAATTCTTTGTAAGACAAGCTGCCCCGCGGGGTGTGGGTAGCAAATACGTTGGAAAAAATACAGCCACAAGCTCCGAATGGCACAGTAGGCGAGCTGTGATCCGCCCGACAAGGCCTCCCGCGGGCGCCCTCTGCCGCCACCTGCTGGTGGAGAACGAGTACTGCAGGCGGCCGAGGGGCGCGCATGCGCGGTGGCACCGGCGGGCGCCCTCTGCCGCCACCTGCTGCTGTTATTCGGGTACTGCAGGCGGCCGGGGCGCGCACATGCGCCGTGGGGTCCGGTGACGCCCTCTGCCGCCACCTGCTGGTTCTAATCGGGTACTGCAGGCGGCCGAGGGGCGCGCATGCGCGGTGACGCCCGCGGGCGCCCTCTGCCGCCACCTGCTGGTGTTATTCGGGTACTGCAGGCGGCCGGGGGCCGCGCATGCGCGGTGACGCCCGCGGGCGCCCTCTGCCGCCACCTGCTGGTGTTATTCGGGTACTGCAGGCGGCCGGGGGCCGCGCATGCGCGGTGACGCCCGCGGGCGCCCTCTGCCGCCACCTGCTGGTTCTAATCGGGTACTGCAGGCGGCCGAGGGGCGCGCATGCGCGGTGGGGCCCGGGTGGCGCCCTCTGCCGCCACCTGCTGGTTTTAATCGGGTATTGCAGGCGGCCGGGGGGCGCGCATGCGCGGTAGGGCCCGGGGGCGCCCTCTGCCGCCTCCTGCTGGTGGAGAACGAGTACTGCAGGCGGCCGAGGGGGGCGCATGCGCGGTGGGGCCCGGGGGCGCCCTCTGCCGCCTCCTGCTGGTGGAAAATGAGTACTGCAGGCGGCCGAGGGGGGCGCATGCGCGGTGGGGCCCGGGGGCGCCCTCTGCCGCCTCCTGCTGGTGGAAAACGAGTACTGCAGGCGGCCGTGGGGCCGTGCATGCGCGTTGCTTATTACGTCGTTGTTTTTTTTGATGTGTAATTTCCTACGCTCCTAGATTTTTCTTCATATGTAAATCACACAGAATCACAGATCTTCTAGGTTGGAAGAGACCTCAAGATCATTGAGTCCAACCTCTGACCTAACACTAACGTTTGAGCTAATTCCCGTGGAAAATATTTCATTTACTTTCTTGGTTGTATTGTCCTTTCTATGTTCAAAGCTGAGGCATAAATACGGTAAATTTTGCTTCTAGAAACACCCCAGTTCTTTTGTCTGCACTCTGCATGCTGTAAACTAGGGATAGGCACAAAAAAAACAAATAAATAAATAAATAAATAAAAGAACACAGCTGCTGCTGCTCCTGCTCTCTTTCTTGTGGTTTGCCCCCTCCTCTTTCCCAGGTGATTGGGTTTGGGTGCTGGGCGGGGCCAAATGGTATAGGAGCCCCAGGCACGGCATCAGAGAGCTCCTTCTGCCCGGGCTGCTCTTTGGGGTCAGTGCTTTGTTGATGCTTCTGTTAGCTACATGCAGGGTTCTTTTGGTGGGTCAGGGTCTGGTACGATCTTTTAGAGGAAACCGATCTAGTAGTATGTGCATTTATTGCTTGAAGCTCTTTGGAGGTGATTAATTGTTATAGCACATTTATGGATAGGATGTCAATGTTATTTTGTGCGTTTGCTTTGTTGTTCTAGGTCCCTCGTGATTTTTGCAGGGTTACAGGGCAGATGCCACCAGATCTACCCCTTTTGTTGTTTTTGTTTTGTTTGATTTTTTTTTTTTTCTTGACTTTTCTTTTTCTTTTTTGGAAGGGGGTTTGGGATTTGAGCATCTCAATTTTGCGGGTTTGGGATTTGAGCGTCTTAATTTATTGGGTTAGGGGTTTTAGGCATAGGACTTCAGGGGTTTAGTGTGGTAAATAGTTTGGGTTAGGTCCGTAGGGGTTTCGAGGATGTTTAGGGATAGGGCTTGAGGCTTTTTTGTGTAAGGGCGGGAAGGGCTAGGGTTACAGTGAGTGCTGTTAAATGTAGTTCTCGAAAACTCGGCCTCTGATTGGCCGTGCTGGCTGTCCAGGGAATTCTGGTAGGTGTAGTTTTCCGGCACCAGGCTTCCGGTAGGCCGTGTTGACTGCCCGGAGCATGCCGGGAGATGTAGTTCTGGGACTCCGAACTTCCGGGAGGCCATGTTGGGTGCCCGGAGCATGCCGGGCAATGTAGTTCTGGGACTCCGGACCTCCGGGAGGCCATGTTGAGCGCCCAGAGCACGCCTGGAAATGAAGTTCTCGGGAACCAGGGTTGGGCTTAGGGACTAGGGCTGGGGCTAGGGTTAGAGTTTAGGGTGAGGGTTGGGGTTAGGGTTAGGGCTAGTGAATGCTGGTTCTCTGTGTTTGCAGATGACGGTGAGCGTGTTTAAACTAATTCCAGTTGAAGAAGTTTCAGTTACTTGCTTGGTGCCGTTATCAGTTCAACATTAAAAGCTGCAGCAAAAGCAAAAGGGGATTTTTGCTTCTAGAAACACCACAGGTCTCTTGTCTGCTCTCTGAATGTTTTTGAGATAAAACAGATTTTAAAAAACAAAGGAAAGGAAAGGAAAACAAAACAAAACACAGCTGCTCCTTTTGCTCTCTTCCTACTTTCATGTGCTTTGCCCCTCCCCTTTCCCAGGTGATTGGGTTTGGGTGCTGGGCGGGGCTAAATGCTATATGAGCCCCAGGCATGCCATCAGAGAGCTCCTTCTGCCTGGGCTGCTCTTTTGGGGGCAGTGCTTTGTTTTTCCTTCTGTCCGTTGCAGGGTTGTTTAGGCAGGCTGGAGTCTATGGATTTCTGGATTTTAAGTGCTTGGAATTCACTTAGTAGAGGGATGTTTAGTAGGGGCTGCTGGCTCAGTTTGGGGTGCGGTTGTCACTGCAGTTATTTTCCTACCGCCAATAGAGTAAAATTCCAGTTTGCCTTTTAGAGGTGCTATAAGTGGGTAAAGAGAACAGATGGAAGCGTGTGCCACGTGGGGTAGGCAAGCGGCTGAGGTACAGGAGGGGATGAGAGCATGTGATTTTTTTTCTGGGGATGAAATGGACTCAATTTTGTTGGTGTATAATCTGTTCTGCTCCTAGATTTTTCTTTCAACGTGAAGAAAAGTTTGAGCTAATTCCAGGTAAGAAAGTTCCAGTTACTTGCTGGGTCGTATTGTCCTTTTAATATTCGAAGCTACAGCAAAAGCGTGGGGATTGTTGCTTCTAGAAACACCCCAGTTTTCTTGTCTGCACTCTGCATGCCGTTGAGCTAAAGCAGACTAAAAAATAAATAAATACAGGAAACACACACACAAAAAACAACAATAACAAAAACAACAACAACAAAAAAACCACCATTGGGTGATGTGTTGTGAACGCAACGATCATTTAATCCCTTTGTTTTCCCAGGTGGTGTGGATGATACTGGTTGCACTGTTGGAGCTTGGATTTGGAGAGGAACGGGTGAGCATAGTTGTATGTTGCATCAGCAGTAGTCAGCGTTGTGGAGAAGGTGGGCATCATGACCGGCATGCTAGTGAATGCTGGTACTCTGTTTTTGCAGCTGATGATGAGCCTGGCAATTGACTAAGATGACGACCAGTGCCTGTGTATTTCTTGAGGCGGAGAGAATTTACCATGCAGCAACCTGAGAGCTAAGTTGGGGGGCACCTGGTATTTGCATATCTGGGGTGGCTAATGGGAGCTGGGAGCCAGAGCAGCGTGGAGCCAGCTGGCTGAAAATACTTGGTGCCGCTGCGAGGGTGGTTCAGGCTGGGTCACGTTCAGGCTGCTTGTGGCCGGGTCACCAGGCTAATAGAAGCAGCGGGATTATTTTGTAGCGTGAGTGCGTGCGCCAGGCAGGACAGTTTCCTTCTGTTCGTCTGTCCTGTAGTGTTGCTTCTGCAGCGTCTGTTCTGTGCTTCTCGGGTCTTGATATCCTTCTAGCTTTTTACACTGGACTGACCAGACAGGCGACTTGGTAGCGGTGCTGAAGGGCCTCAGTGCTTGTTTTGTCATCGTGGCTCTGATCCGAGCACTTCTTGTCTTGCAGTCGCTGCTTGAAGTGCAGTTCTGTTTCAGGTCTCGTGCGTCATATTCGGTTTGAGATCGCATCTGTTTCCATCCTCGCTCTTGTGGAAGTCATCTGGGCCGCATCAGGAGCTCTTGCTTGGGAATTGATTTCCTAAGCGTCGTCTTATGTGATTAAGGAGGTATTGGGGAGGCAAGGACAGTCCCCAGACAAGGACTGTATATCTCGAAACAAGACACCGGAACTCACAATAAGGAAGCGGCAGACGGACAGAGAAACAAATGTAAGGACTATAAATCTCAAAACTGGACGTTGGAATTCATTATAAAGACACAACAAAGGGAAGAATTAGCAACAGCCAGCTCTTGCGATTAAGAAACATGCCAACTCAGCGGATTCCTGACCAAAGGTGAAAAGTACAATGTGAGGAAGACTCGGGGTCTTCCTCCCAAAGACCCCTGCCCACGTCCCAAAGGCCCCTGCCCACAGTTCTTGGGAGGCTCTGCTCAGGCGCAAGGTGCCAAAAGGCTAATTAGCATGAGAAGCGAGGGAAGGCGGGGGTAGGCAATGAATATGTATAGGCGCCGGTAGAATATTGATAGATTGATTGTATAAATTCAAGACTGCTTTCTGCTTTGGGTATGCACGATAGGTGGAGAGATCCCCCCGTGCATCCAGCGCTGCAATAAAGAATATACCGCTTAAAGGAATTTCGGCTTCAATCTTTGAATCATATGGGGTTTTCAGTCCCCATCCTTCTGGTCTCTTGTCTTGAAGGCAGGCTTTTTAGGCCTCCATCACCCCAGTTCTGGCAGTGTCTTCCAGTCGCGTGTCGTGACATTTGAGTCTCTCCTTGGGTCTGGTGCAGAGCACCTGTTGTGACTTGCTGTTGCCATAGGGCTTCCCTCCGGGGGTCACTTTTTCTTGCGCCTTGTGTTGTGTGTTTTGTTTGTAGTGTTTGTGGCGTGGCTGTGTGTGTATGTGTTTGGTCTGGAGCTGTCCTGCCTGGCAGTTAGTGATGACAGCTAACGTGGCAGTGCATGGGTGTGCTAATACATTGTCCGGGCTGTGTTGGCGAAGACATCTGGTCTGCCTCTGCGCACGTACTGAAGGGCAGCAGGCACAGTCATCTCTGTGGTGTTTGTCAGATGTGCGTGTGGGGGGGAAGAGTTGAGCTGCTTGTGAGCAGCTGCTCGCATAGTGCTTGAACGGTGTGCTTGAGGAGGAGGTCTGTGGAATCTTGAAAGCTTACAGATAAGGGGTTTTTGAAACTTTTATTTTGATTTCTCTCCTGTCCCCAGTAGAGTGTAAACCTTTGGAGGAACCTGTCGCAGGAAAGAGCTCCTTCCGGAACTGTTCAGCGCTCCGTAGGCAGCTCGGTGACTGGCTTGGTCTACTTCTGAGGTGTGCTGAGGTATGGGGGCTGCTGTTTTGAAATGATAATATTGTAAACGGGGTCCCTTTGTGTTGTTGAGGGATGGGTGCTAATGCTGGCAGCTGAACGATTATCTTGTGACCGTTTTCATTTGTTAAAGCTGAAACACAGTGTACAACGCGGGACTTGACCGGAGCTGCTTTTGGCAAGGTGAGCGATGAACAGATGTAGCAGGTACTTTAGGGGTGCAGTTGTCACTGCAGTTACTTAACTGCACAAAGTACAGTAAAAATCCTGTTTATATTTCAGGGGTGTTGTAGCTGGCCTAAGAGAGCAGATGGAAGCATCTGCCTCGAGGGCAGGTGAGGGAGCAGAGGTTAGGGAGCAGATGAGAGTAACTGTCCCAGCTGTGCTGTGGCTTTGGATGCTGCTTCAGCCTATGCTTTTCTTTTTGTTTCACAGGTGTGTCGCACAGGCTCAGAGGGGCCAAGCTGCACTCTGAAGAGCAGCACGGGAAGGGCGGGCTGTTTGTGAGCTGGATTGGAGCAGAACTGCCAAGTAGCACGAGGTGACTGCGAAGGGTCTTGCTTTGCAGGTGCCATGGCAGGCTCTCCACAGAAGCGGTTGAGGATTTGAGAAGAGGTTGCAGATCATCGAGGAGCGACACGTGCAGGGACGGCTTGAAAACGGTATGGCTGCTTTCTCTTCTGTTTATCAGGTGTCCCAGGCGATGTGGGCTGTGATGTTAGCCTTTAGGATCGGAACAAAGCAGGTGCTGATGGCGGTCTTCTTCGGTAGGCAAAGAGTTGCCCGCAGCCCTGTCCTGTGTAGCCTGGGCACGCCTCGCTGAGGATGAAGCTTGCTTTCCAGCAGTTCTGGAAACTGTGTTGAGGCTGAAATGCTGCGTCTGTGTTCGGGTTGGGGTTGCACCTTGGTGAGTGTAGGGATGGGTTTTAAGTGGGTGCAGCGGAGGGCCCGGCCCCAGTGTCCTGTAGTGTGTTTTAACACATCAGCATAGCCTTTTGGTTCTCAGATAGCCTGCTGAAGTAAGTGATTTCTCCTGCGAGTGGAATGGAATCGAATTTTTCTTTTGGCATGTAATCTATTCTGCTCCTAGATTTTTCTTTGTAAATGAAAGATTGAGGTAATTCCAGGTGGAAAAAAAAAAGGAGTTACTTGCTTGTTTGTATTTTCCTTTCAATATTCAAAGCTGTAGCAAAAGCATGGGGATTTTTGTTTCTAGAAACACCCCAGTTCTCTTGTCTGCGCTCTGCATGCTGTTGAGCTAAGCCATATAAAGAAGTTAATAAAACCACAGCTGCTGCTCCTCCTCTTTCTGCTTTTTTGTGCTTTCCCCCTGCACTTTCCCAGGTGATTGGCTTCAGGTTCCAGGTGGGACCTAATGGTAACTGAGTTGCAGGTATGCCATGAGAGAGCTCCTTCTGCCTGGGCTGCACTTTAGGGTAAGTGCTTTGGTTTTCCTTCAGTTGTTTGGAGGGTTCTTTAGGTGGGTCAGTCTATGGACTGATGCGTTTTCAAGTAGAAACCAGTACTCCTATCTTTTTGAGGTGGCAACTGGTAGGATCTGTCATTGTAAAGCAATCTAGTAGTAGGTGCCTGTATTGCATGCAGCTCTTCCTCAGGTGAGTAGTAGTTATAGCAGTGTTACGGATAGTATGGTGATGTTACTTTGTGTGTTTGCTTTGTGTTTCTGGGTCCCTTATGATTTTTGCAGAATTACGGGGTTTTCTGTGAGTCTTTGCCTTTATGTCAAATCTTATCAAAGTCACAACCTTGGTGGCAAAGTGATGGAGCATGGTTTAGGAGAAATGTATCATTGAAGCTCCCTGTGTGAGCGTGTATCTGAAAATGGCAGCAGTGGGCATGTAAGGGGTATTCTGTTTCAGGTTTAGGGACAGTTTATTGTATTTCTGGAGCTTTTGCCTGTGTGTTTGCTGTCTGTTGAGTCTTTAGACCTTGCAGCCTTCTAGTCTTGATGTCCTTGAATTGACATATTAGAAGTATGTTTATGAGGTGTTGCTAGGTAGTTGTATTTGGGAAACAGTTGAGCATGGTTCCTTGACCGCGTAAGTGCAGTACTGCCAAGAGACTGAGCAGGGTCACCTTCTTCATCACTGAAGAATAAGTCTGTTCGGGCCCATTTCGGCGCGGCGCCGCCCGGGCCCATTTCGGCGCGGCGCCGCCCGGGCCCATTTCGGCGCGGCGCCGCCCGGGCCCATTTCGGCGCGGCGCCGCCCGGGCCCATTTCGGCGCGGCGCCGCCCGGGCCCATTTCGGCGCGGCGCCGCCCGGGCCCATTTCGGCGCGGCGCCGCCCGGGCCCATTTCGGCGCGGCGCCGCCCGGGCCCATTTCGGCGCGGCGCCGCCCGGGCCCATTTCGGCGCGGCGCCGCCCGGGCCCATTTCGGCGCGGCGCCGCCCGGGCCCATTTCGGCGCGGCGCCGCCCGGGCCCATTTCGGCGCGGCGCCGCCCGGGCCCATTTCGGCGCGGCGCCGCCCGGGCCCATTTCGGCGCGGCGCCGCCCGGGCCCATTTCGGCGCGGCGCCGCCCGGGCCCATTTCGGCGCGGCGCCGCCCGGGCCCATTTCGGCGCGGCGCCGCCCGGGCCCATTTCGGCGCGGCGCCGCCCGGGCCCATTTCGGCGCGGCGCCGCCCGGGCCCATTTCGGCGCGGCGCCGCCCGGGCCCATTTCGGCGCGGCGCCGCCCGGGCCCATTTCGGCGCGGCGCCGCCCGGGCCCATTTCGGCGCGGCGCCGCCCGGGCCCATTTCGGCGCGGCGCCGCCCGGGCCCATTTCGGCGCGGCGCCGCCCGGGCCCATTTCGGCGCGGCGCCGCCCGGGCCCATTTCGGCGCGGCGCCGCCCGGGCCCATTTCTCAGGTGGAGCTACTGAGCAGGTGAGATAAAGGAGCTGGGAACAGAGAGGTATTGCACAATTATATGTTGCATCAGTTGTAGTCAGCGTTGTGGAGGAGGTGGGTGTCAGAGCTAGCGTGCTAGTAAATGCTGGTTCTCTGTTTTTGCAAGCGATGATGAACCTGTTTGACGTAATTCCATTTGAAAAAGTTCCAGAGTACTTGACTGGTCGTGTTGTTCTTTCAATTTTAAAAGCTGCAGCAAAAGCATGGGGATTGTTGCTTCTAGAAACGTCTCAAGTCTCCTGTCCGCTCTCTGCATGTTGTTCAGGTAAAGCACATTTTAAAAAAACAATTAAAAAAAAAAAATGATAACCAGCTGCTGTTGCTCCTGCTCTGCTCCTACTTCCTTGTGCTTTGTCCCTCCTCTTTCCCAGGTGATTGGGTTTGGGTGCTGGGCGGGGCCAAATGGTATATTATCCCCAGGCATGGCATCAGAGAGCTCCTTCTGCCTGGGCTGCTCTTTGGGATAAGTGCTTTGTGTTTCCTTCAGTCAGTTGCAGGGTTCTTTAGGCAGGCTGGAGTCTATGGATTTCTGGATTTCTAAGTGGTTGGAATTCTAGATCTCTAAGTGCTTGAATTAGAGGGATATTTAGTAGAGGCTGCTGGCTCACTTTTTTTTTAGGATGGCCGCATATTCTCCTGTTTTTGAGATATATTTTAATCTCTGCATGTTTAAAACCACTTGTTTTAGTTCCCTGGAGAGTTACACCAGCTTGATTACATGCTACATGTGGCTTGGCAGCGTAGATGCAGCATTACCAAGAGACTGAGCAGGGTTGTATCAGAGTCACCTTTTTCATCTGCAAAGGGTAAGTCTGTGATTACTGCTGCCGGGGTTGCTGTGTGTGCATGTCTTTTTGGCGTTTGTGGAGTTGTGGTTTTTTTTTTTTTTTGTGTGTGTGTATGTTCTAAGTTTCTGGTTTTCTGAGGGGTAAACAGTTAGTGTGCTGAACGTGGTAGGCAGGTGGAGGTTGGGAGCTGCTCAGGACTGGTAGGTTTGGTTTCTAGGAGTATGCGGCATCCATCCTGTGCGATGCGACTGATTGTTGGGCGGGAACGTTCCAGCTTGTGTGTCCTAAGCAATGTAGCTTGTGTAGCGTATGTTGTGTGGCCCGGGCAGAATTTGCTGTGGCGCTGTGAGCGAAGAATCTGAGTTAGAGCTGTTGAGCAACTGAAGTAAAGGAACTGGGAAGAGAGAGGTATTGCAGCAGGTACGCTGTGGTTGTGAGGTGCCTCAGAGTGTGCTTTTCTCCTGTCTTTGCAGGTGCTTTGTGCAGTCGTGGACAGGGAAGGGAAATCCTCATGTCACGAAGCACTGAGGGAAGGTGAGTGTTGTCAGCCTGGTCATCCCTTATCCGAAGCAAAGGGAAGACGCTCAGGTGTTTCCCTGTGAGGGTCCGAGGTGAGGCTGTGTGGGATAGAGGAGCAGTGTGGCAGATGGTTGCTTGCAAGCACAGTGGTCATTGTGTCCTTCTGCGTTCCCAGGTGGCGTGGGTGATGCTGGCCGCTCCTTTCAAGCTTGGACCTAATTTGCAGGTACAGAGGCAAGTGGCCTGCTGTTTTGAAAGGATAAAACTAAAGATGGGGTCCCTTTTGTTGTTGAGGGATGGGTGCTACTGCTGTCAGCTGAATGTTTATCTTCTGCCTGTGTTTTTCCTTTTGTTCAGGCTGAAACGCAGTGCGCAGTGCAGGACGTCTTGACCCGAGCTGCCTCTGCAGTGACTCTGGTGCGTGGTGAGCAGAGGTAACTGTTGGTTTTGGGGCGCGGTTGTCACTGCAGTTATTTTCCTACAGCCAATAGAGTAAAATTCCAGTTTGTCTTTTAGAGGTGCTATAAGTGGGTAAAGAGAACAGATGGAAGCGTGTGCCACGAGGGGCAGGCAAGCGGCTGAGGTACAGGAGGGGATGAGAGTATGTGATTTTTTTTCTGGGGATGAAATGGAATTAATTTTGTTGATGTATAATGTGTTCTGCTCCTAGATTTTTCTTTCAACGTGAAGAAAAGTTTGAGCTAATTCCAGGTAAGAAAGTTCCAGTTACTTGCTGGGTCGTATTGTCCTTTTAATATTCAAAGCTGCAGCAAAAGCATGGGGATTGTTGCTTCTAGAAACACCCCAGTTTTGTTGTTTGCACTCTGCATGCTGTTGAGCTAAAGCAGACCAAAAAAAAAAAAAAAAAAGGAAACACACACACACACACAAAAAACAACAATAACAAAAAAAAACCACCATTGGGTGATGTGTTGTGAACGCAACGATCATTTAATCCCTTTGTTTTCCCAGGTGGTGTGGATGATACTGGTTGCACTGTTGGAGCTTGGATTTGGAGAGGAACGGGTGAGCATAGTTGTATGTTGCATCAGCAGTAGTCAGCATTGTGGAGAAGGTGGGCATCATGACCGGCATGCTAGTGAATGCTGTTACTCTGTTTTTGCAGCTGATGATGAGCCTGGCAATTGACTAAGATGACGACCAGTGCCTGTGCATTTCTTGAGGCGGAGGGAATTTACCATTCAGCAACCTGAGAGCTAAGTTGGGGGGGACCTGGTATTTGCATATCTGGGGTGGCTAATGGGAGCTGGGAGCCAGAGCAGCGTGGAGCCAGCTGGCTGACTAGACTTGGTGCCACGGTGAGGGTGGTTCAGGCTGGGTCACGTTCAGGCTGCTTGTGGCCGGGTCACCAGGCTAATAGAAGCAGCGGGATTATTTTGTAGCGTGAGTGCGTGCGCCAGGCAGGACAGTTTCCTTCTGTTCGTCTGTCTTGTAGTGTTGCTTCTGCAGCGTCTGTTCTGTGCTTCTCGGGTCTTGATATCCTCCTAGCTTTTGACACTGGACTGACCAGACAGGGGACTTGGTAGCGGTGCTGAAGGGCCTCAGTGCTTGATTTGTCATCGTGGCTCTGATCCGAGCACTTCTTGTCTTGCAGTCGCTGCTTGAAATGCAGTTCTGTTTCAGGTCTCGTGCATCGTATTCTGTTTGAGATCGCGTCTGTTTCAATCCTCACTCTTGCAGAAGTCATCTGGGCTGCATCAGGAGCTCTTGCTTGGGAATTGATTTCCTAAGCGTTGTCTTATGGGGTTTTCAGTCCCCATCCTTCTGGTCTCTTGTCTTGAAGGCAGGCTTTTTCGGCCTCCATCATCCCAGTTCTGGCAGTGACTTCCAGTCGCGTGTCGTGACATTTGAGTCTTCTCTAGGGTCTGGTGCAGAGCACCTGTTCTGACTTGCTGTTGCCATAGGGCTTTCCTCCGGGGGTCTCTTTTTCTTGCGCCTTGTGTTGTGTGTTTTGTTTGTAGTGCTTGTGGCGTGGCTGTGTGTGTATGTGTTTGGTCTGGAGCTGTCCTGCCTGGCAGTTAGTGATGACAGCTAACGTGGCAGTGCATGGGTGTGCTAATACATTGTCTGGAGTGTTTTGGCGAAGACATCCGGTCTGCATCTGGGCACGTACTGAAGGGCAGCTGGCACAGTCATCTCAGTGTTGTTTGTCAGATGTTGGGGGGGGGAGAGTATATCTGCTTGTGAGCAGCTGCTCGCATAGTGCTTGAATGGTGTGGTTGAGGAGGTCTGTCGAATCTTGAAAGCTTACAGATATGGGGTTTTGAAAGTTTTATTTTTATTTCTCTCCTGTCCCCAGTACAGTGTAAACCTTTGGAGGAACCTGTCGCAGGAAAGAGCTTCTTCCGGAACTGTTCAGCGCTCCGTAGGCAGCTCGGTGACTGGCTTGGTCTACTTCTGAGGTGCTGAGGTATGGGGGCTTCTGTTTTGAAATGATAATATTGTAAACGGGGTCCCTTTGTGTTGTTGAGGGATGGGTGCTAATGCTGGCAGCTGAACGATTATCTTGTGACCGTTTTCATTTACTAAAGCTGAAACACAGTGTACAACACAGGACTTGACCGCATCTTCTTTTAGCAAGGTGAGCGATGAGCAGATCTAGCAGTTACTTTAGTGGTGCAGTTGTCACTGCAGTTACTTAACTGCCCAAAGTACTGAAGCTGTCCTGCCTGGCAGTTAGTGATGACAGCTAACGTGGCAGTGCATGGGTGTACTAATACATTGTCCGGACTGTATTGGCAAAGACATCCGGTCTGCCTCTGGGCGCGTACTGACGGGCAGCTGGCACAGTCATCTCTGGAGGTTGGTAGATGTGGATTTGGCAGAGTTGAGCTGCTTGCGAGCAGCTGCTCCCATAATGCTTGAACGGTGCACTGTTGAATCATGAAAGCTTACAGATACGGGGTTTTGAAACTTTTATTTTTATATCTTTCCTGTCCCCAGTAGAGTGTGTACCTTAGTAGGAACTGCTCACAGGAAAGAGCTCCTTCTGGAACTGTCCAGCACTCGGTAGGCAGCTCGGTGACTGGCTTGGTCTACTTCTGAGGTGTGCTGAGGTAAGGGGGCTGCTGTTTTGAAACAATAATTTGTAAATGGGGTCCCTTCTGTTGCTGAGGGATGGGTGCTAATGCTGGCAGCTGAACGATTATCTTGTGACCGTTTTCATTTGCTAAAGCTGCAACACAGTGTACAACACAGGACTTGACCACAGCTTCTTTTAGCAAGGTGAGCGATGAGCAGATCTAGCAGTTACTTTAGTGGTGCAGTTGTCACTGCAGTTACTTAACTGCACAAAGTACAGTAAAAATCCTGTTTGTATTTCAGAGGTGTGTTGTAGCTGGCCTAAGAGAGCAGATGGAAGCATCTTCCTCGAGGGCAGGTGAGGGGGCAGAGGTTAGGGAGCAGATGAGAGTAACTGTCCTATCTGTGCTGTGTCTTTGGATGCTGCTTCAGCCTATGCTTTTCTTTTTGTTTCACAGGTGTGTCGCACAGGCTGAGTGGGGCCAAGCTGCACTCTGAAGAGCAGCACGGGAAGGGCGGGCTGTTTGTGAGCTGGATTGGAGCAGAACTGCCAAGTAGCACGAGGTGACTGCGAAGGGTCTTGCTTTGCAGGTGCCATGGCAGGCTCTCCACAGAAGCGGTTGAGGATTTGAGAAGAGGTTGCAGATCATCGAGGAGCGACACGTGCAGGGACGGCTTGAAAACGGTATGGCTGCTTTCTCTTCTGTTTATCAGGTGTCCCAGGCGACGTGGGCTGTGATGTTAGCCTTTAGGATCGGAACAAAGCAGGTGCTGATGGCGGTCTTCTTCGGTAGGCAAAGAGTTGCCCGCAGCCCTGTCCTGTGTAGCCTGGGCACGCCTCGCTGAGGATGAAGCTTGCTTTCCAGCAGTTCTGGAAACTGTGTTGAGGCTGAAATGCTGCGTCTGTGTTCGGGTTGGGGTTGCACCTTGGTGAGTGTAGGGATGGGTTTTAAGTGGGTGCAGCGGAGGGCCCGGCCCCAGTGTCCTGTAGTGTGTTTTAACACATCAGCATAGCCTTTTGGTTCTCAGATAGCCTGCTGAAGTAAGTGATTTCTCCTGCGAGTGGAATGGAATCGAATTTTTCTTTTGGCATGTAATCTATTCTGCTCCTAGATTTTTCTTTGTAAATGAAAGATTGAGGTAATTCCAGGTGGAAAAAAAAAAGGAGTTACTTGCTTGTTTGTATTTTCCTTTCAATATTCAAAGCTGTAGCAAAAGCATGGGGATTTTTGTTTCTAGAAACACCCCAGTTCTCTTGTCTGCGCTCTGCATGCTGTTGAGCTAAGCCATATAAAGAAGTTAATAAAACCACAGCTGCTGCTCCTCCTCTTTCTGCTTTTTTGTGCTTTCCCCCTGCACTTTCCCAGGTGATTGGCTTCAGGTTCCAGGTGGGACCTAATGGTAACTGAGTTGCAGGTATGCCATGAGAGAGCTCCTTCTGCCTGGGCTGCACTTTAGGGTAAGTGCTTTGGTTTTCCTTCAGTTGTTTGGAGGGTTCTTTAGGTGGGTCAGTCTATGGACTGATGCGTTTTCAAGTAGAAACCAGTACTCCTATCTTTTTGAGGTGGCAACTGGTAGGATCTGTCATTGTAAAGCAATCTAGTAGTAGGTGCCTGTATTGCATGCAGCTCTTCCTCAGGTGAGTAGTAGTTATAGCAGTGTTACGGATAGTATGGTGATGTTACTTTGTGTGTTTGCTTTGTGTTTCTGGGTCCCTTATGATTTTTGCAGAATTACGGGGTTTTCTGTGAGTCTTTGCCTTTATGTCAAATCTTATCAAAGTCACAACCTTGGTGGCAAAGTGATGGAGCATGGTTTAGGAGAAATGTATCATTGAAGCTCCCTGTGTGAGCGTGTATCTGAAAATGGCAGCAGTGGGCATGTAAGGGGTATTCTGTTTCAGGTTTAGGGACAGTTTATTGTATTTCTGGAGCTTTTGCCTGTGTGTTTGCTGTCTGTTGAGTCTTTAGACCTTGCAGCCTTCTAGTCTTGATGTCCTTGAATTGACATATTAGAAGTATGTTTATGAGGTGTTGCTAGGTAGTTGTATTTGGGAAACAGTTGAGCATGGTTCCTTGACCGCGTAAGTGCAGTACTGCCAAGAGACTGAGCAGGGTCACCTTCTTCATCACTGAAGAATAAGTCTGTTCGGGCCCATTTCGGCGCGGCGCCGCCCGGGCCCATTTCGGCGCGGCGCCGCCCGGGCCCATTTCGGCGCGGCGCCGCCCGGGCCCATTTCGGCGCGGCGCCGCCCGGGCCCATTTCGGCGCGGCGCCGCCCGGGCCCATTTCGGCGCGGCGCCGCCCGGGCCCATTTCGGCGCGGCGCCGCCCGGGCCCATTTCGGCGCGGCGCCGCCCGGGCCCATTTCGGCGCGGCGCCGCCCGGGCCCATTTCGGCGCGGCGCCGCCCGGGCCCATTTCGGCGCGGCGCCGCCCGGGCCCATTTCGGCGCGGCGCCGCCCGGGCCCATTTCGGCGCGGCGCCGCCCGGGCCCATTTCGGCGCGGCGCCGCCCGGGCCCATTTCGGCGCGGCGCCGCCCGGGCCCATTTCTCAGGTGGAGCTACTGAGCAGGTGAGATAAAGGAGCTGGGAACAGAGAGGTATTGCACAATTATATGTTGCATCAGTTGTAGTCAGCGTTGTGGAGGAGGTGGGTGTCAGAGCTAGCGTGCTAGTAAATGCTGGTTCTCTGTTTTTGCAAGCGATGATGAACCTGTTTGACGTAATTCCATTTGAAAAAGTTCCAGAGTACTTGACTGGTCGTGTTGTTCTTTCAATTTTAAAAGCTGCAGCAAAAGCATGGGGATTGTTGCTTCTAGAAACGTCTCAAGTCTCCTGTCCGCTCTCTGCATGTTGTTCAGGTAAAGCACATTTTAAAAAAACAATTAAAAAAAAAAAATGATAACCAGCTGCTGTTGCTCCTGCTCTGCTCCTACTTCCTTGTGCTTTGTCCCTCCTCTTTCCCAGGTGATTGGGTTTGGGTGCTGGGCGGGGCCAAATGGTATATTATCCCCAGGCATGGCATCAGAGAGCTCCTTCTGCCTGGGCTGCTCTTTGGGATAAGTGCTTTGTGTTTCCTTCAGTCAGTTGCAGGGTTCTTTAGGCAGGCTGGAGTCTATGGATTTCTGGATTTCTAAGTGGTTGGAATTCTAGATCTCTAAGTGCTTGAATTAGAGGGATATTTAGTAGAGGCTGCTGGCTCACTTTTTTTTTAGGATGGCCGCATATTCTCCTGTTTTTGAGATATATTTTAATCTCTGCATGTTTAAAACCACTTGTTTTAGTTCCCTGGAGAGTTACACCAGCTTGATTACATGCTACATGTGGCTTGGCAGCGTAGATGCAGCATTACCAAGAGACTGAGCAGGGTTGTATCAGAGTCACCTTTTTCATCTGCAAAGGGTAAGTCTGTGATTACTGCTGCCGGGGTTGCTGTGTGTGCATGTCTTTTTGGCGTTTGTGGAGTTGTGGTTTTTTTTTTTTTTGTGTGTGTGTATGTTCTAAGTTTCTGGTTTTCTGAGGGGTAAACAGTTAGTGTGCTGAACGTGGTAGGCAGGTGGAGGTTGGGAGCTGCTCAGGACTGGTAGGTTTGGTTTCTAGGAGTATGCGGCATCCATCCTGTGCGATGCGACTGATTGTTGGGCGGGAACGTTCCAGCTTGTGTGTCCTAAGCAATGTAGCTTGTGTAGCGTATGTTGTGTGGCCCGGGCAGAATTTGCTGTGGCGCTGTGAGCGAAGAATCTGAGTTAGAGCTGTTGAGCAACTGAAGTAAAGGAACTGGGAAGAGAGAGGTATTGCAGCAGGTACGCTGTGGTTGTGAGGTGCCTCAGAGTGTGCTTTTCTCCTGTCTTTGCAGGTGCTTTGTGCAGTCGTGGACAGGGAAGGGAAATCCTCATGTCACGAAGCACTGAGGGAAGGTGAGTGTTGTCAGCCTGGTCATCCCTTATCCGAAGCAAAGGGAAGACGCTCAGGTGTTTCCCTGTGAGGGTCCGAGGTGAGGCTGTGTGGGATAGAGGAGCAGTGTGGCAGATGGTTGCTTGCAAGCACAGTGGTCATTGTGTCCTTCTGCGTTCCCAGGTGGCGTGGGTGATGCTGGCCGCTCCTTTCAAGCTTGGACCTAATTTGCAGGTACAGAGGCAAGTGGCCTGCTGTTTTGAAAGGATAAAACTAAAGATGGGGTCCCTTTTGTTGTTGAGGGATGGGTGCTACTGCTGTCAGCTGAATGTTTATCTTCTGCCTGTGTTTTTCCTTTTGTTCAGGCTGAAACGCAGTGCGCAGTGCAGGACGTCTTGACCCGAGCTGCCTCTGCAGTGACTCTGGTGCGTGGTGAGCAGAGGTAACTGTTGGTTTTGGGGCGCGGTTGTCACTGCAGTTATTTTCCTACAGCCAATAGAGTAAAATTCCAGTTTGTCTTTTAGAGGTGCTATAAGTGGGTAAAGAGAACAGATGGAAGCGTGTGCCACGAGGGGTAGGCAAGCGGCTGAGGTACAGGAGGGGATGAGAGTATGTGATTTTTTTTCTGGGGATGAAATGGAATTAATTTTGTTGATGTATAATGTGTTCTGCTCCTAGATTTTTCTTTCAACGTGAAGAAAAGTTTGAGCTAATTCCAGGTAAGAAAGTTCCAGTTACTTGCTGGGTCGTATTGTCCTTTTAATATTCAAAGCTGCAGCAAAAGCATGGGGATTGTTGCTTCTAGAAACACCCCAGTTTTCTTGTTTGCACTCTGCATGCTGTTGAGCTAAAGCAGACCAAAAAAAAAAAAAAAAAGGAAACACACACACACACAAAAAACAACAATAACAAAAAAAAACCACCATTGGGTGATGTGTTGTGAACGCAACGATCATTTAATCCCTTTGTTTTCCCAGGTGGTGTGGATGATACTGGTTGCACTGTTGGAGCTTGGATTTGGAGAGGAACGGGTGAGCATAGTTGTATGTTGCATCAGCAGTAGTCAGCATTGTGGAGAAGGTGGGCATCATGACCGGCATGCTAGTGAATGCTGTTACTCTGTTTTTGCAGCTGATGATGAGCCTGGCAATTGACTAAGATGACGACCAGTGCCTGTGCATTTCTTGAGGCGGAGGGAATTTACCATTCAGCAACCTGAGAGCTAAGTTGGGGGGGACCTGGTATTTGCATATCTGGGGTGGCTAATGGGAGCTGGGAGCCAGAGCAGCGTGGAGCCAGCTGGCTGACTAGACTTGGTGCCACGGTGAGGGTGGTTCAGGCTGGGTCACGTTCAGGCTGCTTGTGGCCGGGTCACCAGGCTAATAGAAGCAGCGGGATTATTTTGTAGCGTGAGTGCGTGCGCCAGGCAGGACAGTTTCCTTCTGTTCGTCTGTCTTGTAGTGTTGCTTCTGCAGCGTCTGTTCTGTGCTTCTCGGGTCTTGATATCCTCCTAGCTTTTGACACTGGACTGACCAGACAGGCGACTTGGTAGCGGTGCTGAAGGGCCTCAGTGCTTGATTTGTCATCGTGGCTCTGATCCGAGCACTTCTTGTCTTGCAGTCGCTGCTTGAAATGCAGTTCTGTTTCAGGTCTCGTGCATCGTATTCTGTTTGAGATCGCGTCTGTTTCAATCCTCACTCTTGCAGAAGTCATCTGGGCTGCATCAGGAGCTCTTGCTTGGGAATTGATTTCCTAAGCGTCGTCTTATGGGGTTTTCAGTCCCCATCCTTCTGGTCTCTTGTCTTGAAGGCAGGCTTTTTCGGCCTCCATCATCCCAGTTCTGGCAGTGACTTCCAGTCGCGTGTCGTGACATTTGAGTCTTCTCTAGGGTCTGGTGCAGAGCACCTGTTCTGACTTGCTGTTGCCATAGGGCTTTCCTCCGGGGGTCTCTTTTTCTTGCGCCTTGTGTTGTGTGTTTTGTTTGTAGTGCTTGTGGCGTGGCTGTGTGTGTATGTGTTTGGTCTGGAGCTGTCCTGCCTGGCAGTTAGTGATGACAGCTAACGTGGCAGTGCATGGGTGTGCTAATACATTGTCTGGAGTGTTTTGGCGAAGACATCCGGTCTGCATCTGGGCACGTACTGAAGGGCAGCTGGCACAGTCATCTCAGTGTTGTTTGTCAGATGTTGGGGGGGGGAGAGTATATCTGCTTGTGAGCAGCTGCTCGCATAGTGCTTGAATGGTGTGGTTGAGGAGGTCTGTCGAATCTTGAAAGCTTACAGATATGGGGTTTTGAAAGTTTTATTTTTATTTCTCTCCTGTCCCCAGTACAGTGTAAACCTTTGGAGGAACCTGTCGCAGGAAAGAGCTTCTTCCGGAACTGTTCAGCGCTCCGTAGGCAGCTCGGTGACTGGCTTGGTCTACTTCTGAGGTGCTGAGGTATGGGGGCTTCTGTTTTGAAATGATAATATTGTAAACGGGGTCCCTTTGTGTTGTTGAGGGATGGGTGCTAATGCTGGCAGCTGAACGATTATCTTGTGACCGTTTTCATTTACTAAAGCTGAAACACAGTGTACAACACAGGACTTGACCGCATCTTCTTTTAGCAAGGTGAGCGATGAGCAGATCTAGCAGTTACTTTAGTGGTGCAGTTGTCACTGCAGTTACTTAACTGCCCAAAGTACTGAAGCTGTCCTGCCTGGCAGTTAGTGATGACAGCTAACGTGGCAGTGCATGGGTGTACTAATACATTGTCCGGACTGTATTGGCAAAGACATCCGGTCTGCCTCTGGGCGCGTACTGACGGGCAGCTGGCACAGTCATCTCTGGAGGTTGGTAGATGTGGATTTGGCAGAGTTGAGCTGCTTGCGAGCAGCTGCTCCCATAATGCTTGAACGGTGCACTGTTGAATCATGAAAGCTTACAGATACGGGGTTTTGAAACTTTTATTTTTATATCTTTCCTGTCCCCAGTAGAGTGTGTACCTTAGTAGGAACTGCTCACAGGAAAGAGCTCCTTCTGGAACTGTCCAGCACTCGGTAGGCAGCTCGGTGACTGGCTTGATCTACTTCTGAGGTGTGCTGAGGTAAGGGGGCTGCTGTTTTGAAACAATAATTTGTAAATGGGGTCCCTTCTGTTGCTGAGGGATGGGTGCTAATGCTGGCAGCTGAACGATTATCTTGTGACCGTTTTCATTTGCTAAAGCTGCAACACAGTGTACAACACAGGACTTGACCACAGCTTCTTTTAGCAAGGTGAGCGATGAGCAGATCTAGCAGTTACTTTAGTGGTGCAGTTGTCACTGCAGTTACTTAACTGCACAAAGTACAGTAAAAATCCTGTTTGTATTTCAGAGGTGTGTTGTAGCTGGCCTAAGAGAGCAGATGGAAGCATCTTCCTCGAGGGCAGGTGAGGGGGCAGAGGTTAGGGAGCAGATGAGAGTAACTGTCCTATCTGTGCTGTGTCTTTGGATGCTGCTTCAGCCTATGCTTTTCTTTTTGTTTCACAGGTGTGTCGCACAGGCTGAGTGGGGCCAAGCTGCACTCTGAAGAGCAGCACGGGAAGGGCGGGCTGTTTGTGAGCTGGATTGGAGCAGAACTGCCAAGTAGCACGAGGTGACTGCGAAGGGTCTTGCTTTGCAGGTGCCATGGCAGGCTCTCCACAGAAGCGGTTGAGGATTTGAGAAGAGGTTGCAGATCATCGAGGAGCGACACGTGCAGGGACGGCTTGAAAACGGTATGGCTGCTTTCTCTTCTGTTTATCAGGTGTCCCAGGCGACGTGGGCTGTGATGTTAGCCTTTAGGATCGGAACAAAGCAGGTGCTGATGGCGGTCTTCTTCGGTAGGCAAAGAGTTGCCCGCAGCCCTGTCCTGTGTAGCCTGGGCACGCCTCGCTGAGGATGAAGCTTGCTTTCCAGCAGTTCTGGAAACTGTGTTGAGGCTGAAATGCTGCGTCTGTGTTCGGGTTGGGGTTGCACCTTGGTGAGTGTAGGGATGGGTTTTAAGTGGGTGCAGCGGAGGGCCCGGCCCCAGTGTCCTGTAGTGTGTTTTAACACATCAGCATAGCCTTTTGGTTCTCAGATAGCCTGCTGAAGTAAGTGATTTCTCCTGCGAGTGGAATGGAATCGAATTTTTCTTTTGGCATGTAATCTATTCTGCTCCTAGATTTTTCTTTGTAAATGAAAGATTGAGGTAATTCCAGGTGGAAAAAAAAAAGGAGTTACTTGCTTGTTTGTATTTTCCTTTCAATATTCAAAGCTGTAGCAAAAGCATGGGGATTTTTGTTTCTAGAAACACCCCAGTTCTCTTGTCTGCGCTCTGCATGCTGTTGAGCTAAGCCATATAAAGAAGTTAATAAAACCACAGCTGCTGCTCCTCCTCTTTCTGCTTTTTTGTGCTTTCCCCCTGCACTTTCCCAGGTGATTGGCTTCAGGTTCCAGGTGGGACCTAATGGTAACTGAGTTGCAGGTATGCCATGAGAGAGCTCCTTCTGCCTGGGCTGCACTTTAGGGTAAGTGCTTTGGTTTTCCTTCAGTTGTTTGGAGGGTTCTTTAGGTGGGTCAGTCTATGGACTGATGCGTTTTCAAGTAGAAACCAGTACTCCTATCTTTTTGAGGTGGCAACTGGTAGGATCTGTCATTGTAAAGCAATCTAGTAGTAGGTGCCTGTATTGCATGCAGCTCTTCCTCAGGTGAGTAGTAGTTATAGCAGTGTTACGGATAGTATGGTGATGTTACTTTGTGTGTTTGCTTTGTGTTTCTGGGTCCCTTATGATTTTTGCAGAATTACGGGGTTTTCTGTGAGTCTTTGCCTTTATGTCAAATCTTATCAAAGTCACAACCTTGGTGGCAAAGTGATGGAGCATGGTTTAGGAGAAATGTATCATTGAAGCTCCCTGTGTGAGCGTGTATCTGAAAATGGCAGCAGTGGGCATGTAAGGGGTATTCTGTTTCAGGTTTAGGGACAGTTTATTGTATTTCTGGAGCTTTTGCCTGTGTGTTTGCTGTCTGTTGAGTCTTTAGACCTTGCAGCCTTCTAGTCTTGATGTCCTTGAATTGACATATTAGAAGTATGTTTATGAGGTGTTGCTAGGTAGTTGTATTTGGGAAACAGTTGAGCATGGTTCCTTGACCGCGTAAGTGCAGTACTGCCAAGAGACTGAGCAGGGTCACCTTCTTCATCACTGAAGAATAAGTCTGTTCGGGCCCATTTCGGCGCGGCGCCGCCCGGGCCCATTTCGGCGCGGCGCCGCCCGGGCCCATTTCGGCGCGGCGCCGCCCGGGCCCATTTCGGCGCGGCGCCGCCCGGGCCCATTTCGGCGCGGCGCCGCCCGGGCCCATTTCGGCGCGGCGCCGCCCGGGCCCATTTCGGCGCGGCGCCGCCCGGGCCCATTTCGGCGCGGCGCCGCCCGGGCCCATTTCGGCGCGGCGCCGCCCGGGCCCATTTCGGCGCGGCGCCGCCCGGGCCCATTTCGGCGCGGCGCCGCCCGGGCCCATTTCGGCGCGGCGCCGCCCGGGCCCATTTCGGCGCGGCGCCGCCCGGGCCCATTTCTCAGGTGGAGCTACTGAGCAGGTGAGATAAAGGAGCTGGGAACAGAGAGGTATTGCACAATTATATGTTGCATCAGTTGTAGTCAGCGTTGTGGAGGAGGTGGGTGTCAGAGCTAGCGTGCTAGTAAATGCTGGTTCTCTGTTTTTGCAAGCGATGATGAACCTGTTTGACGTAATTCCATTTGAAAAAGTTCCAGAGTACTTGACTGGTCGTGTTGTTCTTTCAATTTTAAAAGCTGCAGCAAAAGCATGGGGATTGTTGCTTCTAGAAACGTCTCAAGTCTCCTGTCCGCTCTCTGCATGTTGTTCAGGTAAAGCACATTTTAAAAAAACAATTAAAAAAAAAAAATGATAACCAGCTGCTGTTGCTCCTGCTCTGCTCCTACTTCCTTGTGCTTTGTCCCTCCTCTTTCCCAGGTGATTGGGTTTGGGTGCTGGGCGGGGCCAAATGGTATATTATCCCCAGGCATGGCATCAGAGAGCTCCTTCTGCCTGGGCTGCTCTTTGGGATAAGTGCTTTGTGTTTCCTTCAGTCAGTTGCAGGGTTCTTTAGGCAGGCTGGAGTCTATGGATTTCTGGATTTCTAAGTGGTTGGAATTCTAGATCTCTAAGTGCTTGAATTAGAGGGATATTTAGTAGAGGCTGCTGGCTCACTTTTTTTTTAGGATGGCCGCATATTCTCCTGTTTTTGAGATATATTTTAATCTCTGCATGTTTAAAACCACTTGTTTTAGTTCCCTGGAGAGTTACACCAGCTTGATTACATGCTACATGTGGCTTGGCAGCGTAGATGCAGCATTACCAAGAGACTGAGCAGGGTTGTATCAGAGTCACCTTTTTCATCTGCAAAGGGTAAGTCTGTGATTACTGCTGCCGGGGTTGCTGTGTGTGCATGTCTTTTTGGCGTTTGTGGAGTTGTGGTTTTTTTTTTTTTTGTGTGTGTGTATGTTCTAAGTTTCTGGTTTTCTGAGGGGTAAACAGTTAGTGTGCTGAACGTGGTAGGCAGGTGGAGGTTGGGAGCTGCTCAGGACTGGTAGGTTTGGTTTCTAGGAGTATGCGGCATCCATCCTGTGCGATGCGACTGATTGTTGGGCGGGAACGTTCCAGCTTGTGTGTCCTAAGCAATGTAGCTTGTGTAGCGTATGTTGTGTGGCCCGGGCAGAATTTGCTGTGGCGCTGTGAGCGAAGAATCTGAGTTAGAGCTGTTGAGCAACTGAAGTAAAGGAACTGGGAAGAGAGAGGTATTGCAGCAGGTACGCTGTGGTTGTGAGGTGCCTCAGAGTGTGCTTTTCTCCTGTCTTTGCAGGTGCTTTGTGCAGTCGTGGACAGGGAAGGGAAATCCTCATGTCACGAAGCACTGAGGGAAGGTGAGTGTTGTCAGCCTGGTCATCCCTTATCCGAAGCAAAGGGAAGACGCTCAGGTGTTTCCCTGTGAGGGTCCGAGGTGAGGCTGTGTGGGATAGAGGAGCAGTGTGGCAGATGGTTGCTTGCAAGCACAGTGGTCATTGTGTCCTTCTGCGTTCCCAGGTGGCGTGGGTGATGCTGGCCGCTCCTTTCAAGCTTGGACCTAATTTGCAGGTACAGAGGCAAGTGGCCTGCTGTTTTGAAAGGATAAAACTAAAGATGGGGTCCCTTTTGTTGTTGAGGGATGGGTGCTACTGCTGTCAGCTGAATGTTTATCTTCTGCCTGTGTTTTTCCTTTTGTTCAGGCTGAAACGCAGTGCGCAGTGCAGGACGTCTTGACCCGAGCTGCCTCTGCAGTGACTCTGGTGCGTGGTGAGCAGAGGTAACTGTTGGTTTTGGGGCGCGGTTGTCACTGCAGTTATTTTCCTACAGCCAATAGAGTAAAATTCCAGTTTGTCTTTTAGAGGTGCTATAAGTGGGTAAAGAGAACAGATGGAAGCGTGTGCCACGAGGGGTAGGCAAGCGGCTGAGGTACAGGAGGGGATGAGAGTATGTGATTTTTTTTCTGGGGATGAAATGGAATTAATTTTGTTGATGTATAATGTGTTCTGCTCCTAGATTTTTCTTTCAACGTGAAGAAAAGTTTGAGCTAATTCCAGGTAAGAAAGTTCCAGTTACTTGCTGGGTCGTATTGTCCTTTTAATATTCAAAGCTGCAGCAAAAGCATGGGGATTGTTGCTTCTAGAAACACCCCAGTTTTCTTGTTTGCACTCTGCATGCTGTTGAGCTAAAGCAGACCAAAAAAAAAAAAAAAAAGGAAACACACACACACACAAAAAACAACAATAACAAAAAAAAACCACCATTGGGTGATGTGTTGTGAACGCAACGATCATTTAATCCCTTTGTTTTCCCAGGTGGTGTGGATGATACTGGTTGCACTGTTGGAGCTTGGATTTGGAGAGGAACGGGTGAGCATAGTTGTATGTTGCATCAGCAGTAGTCAGCATTGTGGAGAAGGTGGGCATCATGACCGGCATGCTAGTGAATGCTGTTACTCTGTTTTTGCAGCTGATGATGAGCCTGGCAATTGACTAAGATGACGACCAGTGCCTGTGCATTTCTTGAGGCGGAGGGAATTTACCATTCAGCAACCTGAGAGCTAAGTTGGGGGGGACCTGGTATTTGCATATCTGGGGTGGCTAATGGGAGCTGGGAGCCAGAGCAGCGTGGAGCCAGCTGGCTGACTAGACTTGGTGCCACGGTGAGGGTGGTTCAGGCTGGGTCACGTTCAGGCTGCTTGTGGCCGGGTCACCAGGCTAATAGAAGCAGCGGGATTATTTTGTAGCGTGAGTGCGTGCGCCAGGCAGGACAGTTTCCTTCTGTTCGTCTGTCTTGTAGTGTTGCTTCTGCAGCGTCTGTTCTGTGCTTCTCGGGTCTTGATATCCTCCTAGCTTTTGACACTGGACTGACCAGACAGGCGACTTGGTAGCGGTGCTGAAGGGCCTCAGTGCTTGATTTGTCATCGTGGCTCTGATCCGAGCACTTCTTGTCTTGCAGTCGCTGCTTGAAATGCAGTTCTGTTTCAGGTCTCGTGCATCGTATTCTGTTTGAGATCGCGTCTGTTTCAATCCTCACTCTTGCAGAAGTCATCTGGGCTGCATCAGGAGCTCTTGCTTGGGAATTGATTTCCTAAGCGTCGTCTTATGGGGTTTTCAGTCCCCATCCTTCTGGTCTCTTGTCTTGAAGGCAGGCTTTTTCGGCCTCCATCATCCCAGTTCTGGCAGTGACTTCCAGTCGCGTGTCGTGACATTTGAGTCTTCTCTAGGGTCTGGTGCAGAGCACCTGTTCTGACTTGCTGTTGCCATAGGGCTTTCCTCCGGGGGTCTCTTTTTCTTGCGCCTTGTGTTGTGTGTTTTGTTTGTAGTGCTTGTGGCGTGGCTGTGTGTGTATGTGTTTGGTCTGGAGCTGTCCTGCCTGGCAGTTAGTGATGACAGCTAACGTGGCAGTGCATGGGTGTGCTAATACATTGTCTGGAGTGTTTTGGCGAAGACATCCGGTCTGCATCTGGGCACGTACTGAAGGGCAGCTGGCACAGTCATCTCAGTGTTGTTTGTCAGATGTTGGGGGGGGGGGAGTATATCTGCTTGTGAGCAGCTGCTCGCATAGTGCTTGAATGGTGTGGTTGAGGAGGTCTGTCGAATCTTGAAAGCTTACAGATATGGGGTTTTGAAAGTTTTATTTTTATTTCTCTCCTGTCCCCAGTACAGTGTAAACCTTTGGAGGAACCTGTCGCAGGAAAGAGCTTCTTCCGGAACTGTTCAGCGCTCCGTAGGCAGCTCGGTGACTGGCTTGGTCTACTTCTGAGGTGCTGAGGTATGGGGGCTTCTGTTTTGAAATGATAATATTGTAAACGGGGTCCCTTTGTGTTGTTGAGGGATGGGTGCTAATGCTGGCAGCTGAACGATTATCTTGTGACCGTTTTCATTTACTAAAGCTGAAACACAGTGTACAACACAGGACTTGACCGCATCTTCTTTTAGCAAGGTGAGCGATGAGCAGATCTAGCAGTTACTTTAGTGGTGCAGTTGTCACTGCAGTTACTTAACTGCCCAAAGTACTGAAGCTGTCCTGCCTGGCAGTTAGTGATGACAGCTAACGTGGCAGTGCATGGGTGTACTAATACATTGTCCGGACTGTATTGGCAAAGACATCCGGTCTGCCTCTGGGCGCGTACTGACGGGCAGCTGGCACAGTCATCTCTGGAGGTTGGTAGATGTGGATTTGGCAGAGTTGAGCTGCTTGCGAGCAGCTGCTCCCATAATGCTTGAACGGTGCACTGTTGAATCATGAAAGCTTACAGATACGGGGTTTTGAAACTTTTATTTTTATATCTTTCCTGTCCCCAGTAGAGTGTGTACCTTAGTAGGAACTGCTCACAGGAAAGAGCTCCTTCTGGAACTGTCCAGCACTCGGTAGGCAGCTCGGTGACTGGCTTGATCTACTTCTGAGGTGTGCTGAGGTAAGGGGGCTGCTGTTTTGAAACAATAATTTGTAAATGGGGTCCCTTCTGTTGCTGAGGGATGGGTGCTAATGCTGGCAGCTGAACGATTATCTTGTGACCGTTTTCATTTGCTAAAGCTGCAACACAGTGTACAACACAGGACTTGACCACAGCTTCTTTTAGCAAGGTGAGCGATGAGCAGATCTAGCAGTTACTTTAGTGGTGCAGTTGTCACTGCAGTTACTTAACTGCACAAAGTACAGTAAAAATCCTGTTTGTATTTCAGAGGTGTGTTGTAGCTGGCCTAAGAGAGCAGATGGAAGCATCTTCCTCGAGGGCAGGTGAGGGGGCAGAGGTTAGGGAGCAGATGAGAGTAACTGTCCTATCTGTGCTGTGTCTTTGGATGCTGCTTCAGCCTATGCTTTTCTTTTTGTTTCACAGGTGTGTCGCACAGGCTGAGTGGGGCCAAGCTGCACTCTGAAGAGCAGCACGGGAAGGGCGGGCTGTTTGTGAGCTGGATTGGAGCAGAACTGCCAAGTAGCACGAGGTGACTGCGAAGGGTCTTGCTTTGCAGGTGCCATGGCAGGCTCTCCACAGAAGCGGTTGAGGATTTGAGAAGAGGTTGCAGATCATCGAGGAGCGACACGTGCAGGGACGGCTTGAAAACGGTATGGCTGCTTTCTCTTCTGTTTATCAGGTGTCCCAGGCGACGTGGGCTGTGATGTTAGCCTTTAGGATCGGAACAAAGCAGGTGCTGATGGCGGTCTTCTTCGGTAGGCAAAGAGTTGCCCGCAGCCCTGTCCTGTGTAGCCTGGGCACGCCTCGCTGAGGATGAAGCTTGCTTTCCAGCAGTTCTGGAAACTGTGTTGAGGCTGAAATGCTGCGTCTGTGTTCGGGTTGGGGTTGCACCTTGGTGAGTGTAGGGATGGGTTTTAAGTGGGTGCAGCGGAGGGCCCGGCCCCAGTGTCCTGTAGTGTGTTTTAACACATCAGCATAGCCTTTTGGTTCTCAGATAGCCTGCTGAAGTAAGTGATTTCTCCTGCGAGTGGAATGGAATCGAATTTTTCTTTTGGCATGTAATCTATTCTGCTCCTAGATTTTTCTTTGTAAATGAAAGATTGAGGTAATTCCAGGTGGAAAAAAAAAAGGAGTTACTTGCTTGTTTGTATTTTCCTTTCAATATTCAAAGCTGTAGCAAAAGCATGGGGATTTTTGTTTCTAGAAACACCCCAGTTCTCTTGTCTGCGCTCTGCATGCTGTTGAGCTAAGCCATATAAAGAAGTTAATAAAACCACAGCTGCTGCTCCTCCTCTTTCTGCTTTTTTGTGCTTTCCCCCTGCACTTTCCCAGGTGATTGGCTTCAGGTTCCAGGTGGGACCTAATGGTAACTGAGTTGCAGGTATGCCATGAGAGAGCTCCTTCTGCCTGGGCTGCACTTTAGGGTAAGTGCTTTGGTTTTCCTTCAGTTGTTTGGAGGGTTCTTTAGGTGGGTCAGTCTATGGACTGATGCGTTTTCAAGTAGAAACCAGTACTCCTATCTTTTTGAGGTGGCAACTGGTAGGATCTGTCATTGTAAAGCAATCTAGTAGTAGGTGCCTGTATTGCATGCAGCTCTTCCTCAGGTGAGTAGTAGTTATAGCAGTGTTACGGATAGTATGGTGATGTTACTTTGTGTGTTTGCTTTGTGTTTCTGGGTCCCTTATGATTTTTGCAGAATTACGGGGTTTTCTGTGAGTCTTTGCCTTTATGTCAAATCTTATCAAAGTCACAACCTTGGTGGCAAAGTGATGGAGCATGGTTTAGGAGAAATGTATCATTGAAGCTCCCTGTGTGAGCGTGTATCTGAAAATGGCAGCAGTGGGCATGTAAGGGGTATTCTGTTTCAGGTTTAGGGACAGTTTATTGTATTTCTGGAGCTTTTGCCTGTGTGTTTGCTGTCTGTTGAGTCTTTAGACCTTGCAGCCTTCTAGTCTTGATGTCCTTGAATTGACATATTAGAAGTATGTTTATGAGGTGTTGCTAGGTAGTTGTATTTGGGAAACAGTTGAGCATGGTTCCTTGACCGCGTAAGTGCAGTACTGCCAAGAGACTGAGCAGGGTCACCTTCTTCATCACTGAAGAATAAGTCTGTTCGGGCCCATTTCGGCGCGGCGCCGCCCGGGCCCATTTCGGCGCGGCGCCGCCCGGGCCCATTTCGGCGCGGCGCCGCCCGGGCCCATTTCGGCGCGGCGCCGCCCGGGCCCATTTCGGCGCGGCGCCGCCCGGGCCCATTTCGGCGCGGCGCCGCCCGGGCCCATTTCGGCGCGGCGCCGCCCGGGCCCATTTCGGCGCGGCGCCGCCCGGGCCCATTTCGGCGCGGCGCCGCCCGGGCCCATTTCGGCGCGGCGCCGCCCGGGCCCATTTCGGCGCGGCGCCGCCCGGGCCCATTTCGGCGCGGCGCCGCCCGGGCCCATTTCGGCGCGGCGCCGCCCGGGCCCATTTCTCAGGTGGAGCTACTGAGCAGGTGAGATAAAGGAGCTGGGAACAGAGAGGTATTGCACAATTATATGTTGCATCAGTTGTAGTCAGCGTTGTGGAGGAGGTGGGTGTCAGAGCTAGCGTGCTAGTAAATGCTGGTTCTCTGTTTTTGCAAGCGATGATGAACCTGTTTGACGTAATTCCATTTGAAAAAGTTCCAGAGTACTTGACTGGTCGTGTTGTTCTTTCAATTTTAAAAGCTGCAGCAAAAGCATGGGGATTGTTGCTTCTAGAAACGTCTCAAGTCTCCTGTCCGCTCTCTGCATGTTGTTCAGGTAAAGCACATTTTAAAAAAACAATTAAAAAAAAAAAATGATAACCAGCTGCTGTTGCTCCTGCTCTGCTCCTACTTCCTTGTGCTTTGTCCCTCCTCTTTCCCAGGTGATTGGGTTTGGGTGCTGGGCGGGGCCAAATGGTATATTATCCCCAGGCATGCCATCAGAGAGCTCCTTCTGCCTGGGCTGCTCTTTGGGGGTAAGTGCTTTGTGTTTCCTTCAGTCAGTTGCAGGGTTTTCTAGACAGGCTGGAGTCCATGGAATTCTAGATTTCTAAGTGGTTGGAATTCTAGATTTCGAAGTGCTTGGAATAGAGGGATATTTAGTAGAGTTTGCTGGCTCACTGTTTTTTGGGATGGTCACATATGCTCCTGTTTTTGAGCCATATTTTAATCTCTACATGTATAAAAACACTTGTTTTAGTCCCCTGGAGAGTTACACCAGCTTGATTACATGCTATGTGTGGCTTGACAGCGTAGGTGCAGCATTACCAAGAGACTGAGCAGGGTTGTATCAGAGTCTGCTCTTTCCTCTGCAAAGGGTAAGTCTGTGATTACTCCTGCCAGGGCTGCTGTGTGTGCACGTCTTCTTGGCATTTGTGGACCTCAGCTTTTTTTTTTTTTTTTTTGTGTGTGTGTATGTTCTAAGTTTTTGTTTTTTTTTTTTCAGGGGCAAATAGTGTGTTTGCTGAGCGTGGTTGGTAGGAGGAGGTGGGGAGCTGCTGAAGACTGGTAGGTTTGGTTTCGAGGAGTGTATGGCATTATTCCTGTGCGATGCGACTGATTGTTGGGCGGGAACGTTGCAGCTTGTGTGTCTTAGCCATTGTAGCTTGTGTAGTGTGTGTTGTGTGGCCCGGGTGGAGTTTGCTGTGGCACTGTGAGCAAAGAATCTCAGTTAGAGCTGGTGAGCAGCTGAAGTACCGGAGCTGGGAAGAGAGAGGTGGTATTGCAGCAGGTACGCTGTGGCTGTGAGGTGCCTCAGAGTGTGCTTTTCTCTTGTCTCTACAGGTGCTTTGAGCAGTCGTGGACAGGGAAGGGAAATCCTCATGTCACAAAGCTCTGAGGGAAGGTGAGTGTTGTCAGCCTGGTCATCCCTTATCCGAAGCAAAGGGAAGACGCTCAGGTGTTTCCCTGTGAGGGTCCGAAGTGAGGCTGTTTGGGATAGAGGAGCAGTGTGGCAGGTGGTTGCTCGCAAGAAGAGTGGTCATTGTGTCCTTTTGTGTTCCCAGGTGGCGTGGGTGATGCTGGCCGCTCCTTTCAAGCTTGGACCTAATTTGCAGGTACAGAGGCAAGTGGCCTGCTGTTTTGAAAGGATAAAACTAAAGATGGGGTCCCTTTTGTTGTTGAGGGATGGGTGGTACTGCTGTCAGCTGAATGTTTATCTTCTGCTTGTCTTTCTCCTTTGTTGAGGGTGAAACGCAGTGCGCAGTGCAGGACGTCTTGACCCGAGCTGCCTCTGCAGTGACTCTGGTGCATGATGAGCAGAGGTAACTGTTGTTTTTGGGGCGCGGTTGTCACTGCAGTTATTTTCCTACATCCAATAGAGTAAAATTCCAGTTTGTCTTTTAGAGGTGCTATAAGTGGGTAAAGAGAACAGATGGAAACATCTGCCATGTGGGGCAGGCAAGCGGCTGAGGTACAGGAGGGGATGAGAGTATGTGATTTTTTTTCTGGGGATGGAATGGAATCAATTTTGTTGGTGTATAATCTGTTTTGCTCCTAGATTTTTCTTTCTGCGTAAATAAAAGTTTGAGCTAATTCCAGGTAAGAAAGTTCCATTTACTTGCTGGGTCGTATTGTCCTTTTAATATTCAAAGCTGCAGCAAAAGCATGGGGATTGTTGCTTCTAGAAACTCCCCAGTTCTCTTGTTTGCACTCTGCATGCTGTTGAGCTAAAGCAGATTTAAAAAAAAAAAATACAGGAAACACACACACAAAACAACAATAACAAGAACAAAAAAAAACCAACACCATTGGGTGACTTGTGAACGCAACGATCATTTAATCCCTTTGTTTTCCCAGGTGGTGTGGATGATACTGGCTGCACTGTTGGAGCTTGGACTCGGAGAGGAACACGTGAGCACAATCGTATGTTGCATTAGCAGTAGTCAGCATTGTGGAGAAGGTGAGCAATGGGGCCAGCGTCCTAGTGAATGCTGTTACTCTGTTTTTGCAGCTGATGATGAGCCTGGCAATTGACTAAGATGACAATCGGTGCCTGTGCATTTCTTGAGGCGGAGGGACTTTACCATGCAGCAACCTGAGAGCTAAGTTGGGGGGCACCTGGTATTTGCATATCTGGGGTGGCTAATGGGAGCTGGGAGCCAGAGCAGCATGGAGCCAGCTGGCTGAATAGACTTGGTTCCACGGTGAGGGTGGTTCAGGCTGGGTCACGTTCAGGCTGCTTGTGGCTGGGTCACCAGGCTAATAGAAGAAGTGGGATTATTTTGTAGTGTGAGTGCGTGTGCCAGGCAGGACAGTTTCCTTCTGTTCGTCTGTCTTGTGTTGCTTCTGCGATGTCTGTTCTGTGCTTCTCGGGTCTTGATATCCTCCTAGCTTTTGACACTGGACTGACCAGACAGGCAACTTGGTAGTGGTGCTGAAGGGCCTCAGTGCTTGTTTTGTCATCATGACTCTGATCTGAGCACTTCTTGTGTTGCAGTCACTGCTTAAAGAGCAGGTCTGTTTCAGGTCTCGTGCATCATATTCGGTTTGAGATCGCGTCTGTTTCCATCCTCACTCTTGCAGAAGTCATCTGGGCCGCATCAGGAGCTCTTGTTGGGAATTGAATTCCTAAGCATCGTCTTAGGGGGTTTTCAGTCCCCATCCTTCTGGTCTGTTGTCTTGAAGGCAGGCTTTTTAGGCCTCCATCATCCCAGTTCTGGCAGTTGCTTCCAGTCGCGTGTCATGACATTTGAGTCTCCTCTAGGGTCTGGTGCAGAGCACCTGTTCTGACTTGCTGTTGCCATAGGGCTTTCCTCCGGGGGTCTCTTTTTCTTGCGCCTTGTGTTGTGTGTTTTGTAGTGTTTGTGGCGTGGCTGTGTGTGTATGTGTTTGGTCTGGAGCTGTCCTGCCTGGCAGTTAGTGATTAACGTGGCAGTGCATGGGTGTACTAATACATTGTCTGGACTGTTTTGGCGAAGACATCCGGTCTGCCTCTGGGCACGTACTGAAGGGCAGCTGGCACAGTCATCTCTGTGGTGTTTGGCAGATGTGGAGGTGGGAGAGTATATCTGCTTGTGAGCAGCTGCTCGCATAAGCGCTTGAACGGTGTGCTTGAGGAGGTCTGTTGAATCTTGAAAGGTTACAGATATGGGCTTTTGAAATGTTTATTCTTATTTCTTTCCTATCCCCAGTAGAGTGTAAACCTTTTGGAACCTGTCACAGGAAAGAGCTCCATCTGGAACTGTTCAGCACTGGGTAGGCAGCTCAGTGACAGGCTTGATCTACTTCTGAGGTGCTGAGGTAATGGGGCTGCTGTTTTGAAAAAATAATTTGTAAATGGGGTCCCTGCTGTTGTTGAGGGATGGGTGCTAATGCAGGCCGCTGAATGATTATATTGTGACTGTTTTCATTTGTTAAAGCTGCAACACAGTGTACAACGTGGGACTTGAGCATAGCTGCTTTCGGCAAGGTGAGCGATGAACAGATGTAGCAGGCACTTTAGGGGTGCAGTTGTCACTGCAGTTAGTTAACTACACAAAATAGAGTAAAAATCCTGTTTATATTTCAGAGGTGTGTTGTAGCTGGCTTAAGAGAGCAGATGGAAGCATCTGCCTCAAGGGCAGGTGAGGGAGCAGAGGTAAGGGAGCAGATGAGAGTAACTGTCCTAGCTGTGCTGTGGCTTTGGATGCTGCTTAGGCCTATGCTTTTCTTTTTGTTTCACAGGTGAGTCGCACAGGCTCAGAGGGGCCAAGCTGCACTCTAAAGAGCAGCACGAGAAGGGCGGGCTGTTTGTGAGCTGAATTGGAGCAGAACTGCCAAGTAGCACGAGGTGACTGCGAAGGGTATCCATCTTGCTTTGCAGGTGCCATGGCAGGCTCTCCACAGAAGCAGTTGAGGATTTGAGAAGAGGTTGCAGATCATCAAGGAGCAACACATGCAGGGACGGCTTGAAAACGGTATGGCTGCTTTCTCTTCTGTTTATCAGGTGTCCCAGGCAATGTGGGCTGTGATGTTAGTCTTTAGAATCGGAACATAGCAGGTGCTGATGGCTGTCTTCTTTGGTAGGCAAAGAGGTGCCCAAAGCCCTGTCCTGTGTAGCCTGAGCACACCTTGCTGAGGATGAGGTGTCCTTTCTACCAGTTCCCAAAACTGTGTTGAAGCTGAAATGCTGTGTCTGTGTTTTGGTTGGGGTTGCACCTTGGTGAGTGTAGGGATGGATTTTAAGTGGGTGCAGCGGAGGGCCTGGACCCAGTGTCCTGTAGTGTGTTTTAACACATCAGCATAGCCTTTTGGTTCTCAGCTTACTGAAGTAAGTGATTTTTCCTGTGAGTGGAATGGAATTGAGTTCTTTTTTGGCATGTAATCAGTTCTGCTCCTAGACTTTTCTTTCTATGTAAATAAAAGCTTGAGCTAATTCCAGATGAAAAAAAAAAAATCAGCTACTTGCTTGGTCATTTTGTCCTTTTAATATTCAAAGCTGTAGCAAAAGCATGGGGATTGTTGTGGAGGAATGGTTAAGTGAGGTAGGACACGTGGATGTTGAGCAGTTAGGAGGTCATGGGCTAGGGGAGGTACCGTACTCAACTCATATGAGCCTGGGCACGTGCGCAGCTGGTTGAGAACCAATCAGGCCCAAGGACACGATGCCCTTGTGTGGTTGGGAAAGTCCCTAAGGCGGGACGGTAGCTAAAAGAGGGAGGAACTAACTGACAAGATAGGAAAGTGTTAGCCAATCCTGAGCTTAGTTTTTGCAATATGTATGAGTTGATTATGTTCGAACTAGATAAAAGGCGACTGAGCTATCCATTAAAGTTGAAGTTCACTGTTCACTCATATTGAGCGTCTGTGTCTTCCTTCTGTCGACAACAAATAGCGCCCGAACAGGGACCGATCTGAACGGGATTTGGACACTGCTGGCGGTGATCCTGGGCCACGGTTGGACGGAATAAGGGAGGAACCGGTCCTGCAACGCAGCCCAGGAGGTGGAAGGGACAAGAATCCCCTCACCCGCGTCGGGAAGGTGAAAGGGACGTGGAGTCCCCGCACCCGGGAGAGGATCCCGCCGGTCACGCGTCGCCGAGGTCTGAAAGGTGAAAGGGACGAAAACTTGGAGTCCCCGCACCCACAGCTCGGAAGGTGGAAGGGAGTCCCCGCACCCGGGATGAGCCTATAAAGGGTCCCGCCGGAGAAGCGCCGCCGAGGTCTTTGCAAAGGCTGCAACCAACGTATATAAAGGTATGGAGAGACAAGCGGCGTATGCTTTGCTCGAATGCTTTTTAGAAAAGCGGATCACTTCAGATATAGACTGCAAAAAGGATTTACCAGGATTATTAGCATATGGAGTAATGCAGGGTTGTTTTATCAATCCTGATACAGTTTTTGAACAAACAGAGTGGCGTAAATTTGGGGACAAATTGTTTGATGAAGTTATTAATGAAAATAAGGCTGCTAAAAAATTATTGAAGCCTTGGAGAGCAGTCACTAACGCCTTAGTTATACATCAGGCTGAGCAGAGAGTCGCTACTGCTGCTACAGAGCGACTGGGATTGCCGGGAAGTGTTGGAGCTGGGGATTGCCCACTGCCGCCTTCAGTGAGAACGATAACGCTGCCTCAGGGGGCTACGGGGCAGTGGGAGCCTCCCCCCCCCTCAGTCACCGCCACGAGCAGTGCTGCGCTCGGAGTTCCGCGGAATCGAACGGCAGCTGACCCTCACCGTGTGGCGAGTCGGCACAGAGCAGAGGGACGGACATCAGGACCCTGCAGCCTGTCTGATGTAACCATGGAAGCAGCGGCGGCTGTACTGCTTCTCTCTGGCATTCTTTTTATAAGAGGTTTACCTTGCAATGAAAAAGGGATACTAACTGGAGTGTTAATAATTGTATGTGTTATTCTTAAATGTCCAGGTATTTTGTGTTGAAAGTATTTGTGTAAGGGTAAGGTTTTAAAACAAAGTGTTGCAAGTCACTTCACGAGGAACACAATGAGAGGCAATACTTGTTTGTTTGCTTATCATTCTAAATTATATTCATGTGGTATGATTGAGGTTGTGGTATGATTGAGAGTGAGATGTGCCAGAGGCCTCTGGGTGTGTGAGTGTGCTGTGTACTGTGTTAGTGAGAGCGCATTTATTGCCATAGTGCAGGCTGAAATCATAGGAAATTAGTACTGGTCGAGCAAAATCATGTTTCACAAGTATGGAGTCATTGTGCGAAGTAGCCACTTGGAGAAACTTAAGGGAACGTACTGTTTAAAACTTTTTGATTGTAATGAGTCAATTCACAAATCCATTACTTTCTTGAAAGAGCAAATGAGAAAGAGAGTCAATATGGTATCAATCCTTTCAATCAATGGTTCACTGATTTGTTTGAAACAATGCATAGATGGTTACTGGGATTAGTCAAAGAGGGATTAAGGATTTTGTTCACTGTGGTGTCAATCATCATTGCATGTAGTATTGTGATAAATGTGGTTAAAGAGTTACTTGCAAAAATGTTATAAAATGTTATAGAGATTTTGAAGTGGTGCCAGAAACAGGTACCCAGTGGATCACTGCAAAGTGGACTGAAGCAGCTTTAGAATCTGCACACGCCGAAGACGACCAGGAAGAGGTTCCTGATAATCATTCTGACAATGACGTGGGCTGTGACACCTCGACGACTATCAAGAACAGCCTTTGATCACCATCAAGTGATTAGGTTTAAGTGTGTTACTACTAAGTTGTGTTACTTACTATTAATTGTGTTACCATTAAGTGCTTACAGTAATTGTAGTGTTATTAGGGTTAAGTTGTATAGTTGTGTTATGTTATGTACCCTTTCAGAACATGCTTGTTTGGGGTCCCGATAGGGGATCCAAAGGAACTGAGTGAAATGTTAGCACCATACTCTGCCCGTATTACTCTGCTTAATGGATCTTTTTCTGACTGTAGGAACTGCACACGCTTTGGCTAGCATAAATAAGCTTGCTTGTTGGGCTGTTAAACAGTCAAATGTAACCACACAAGTTCTTTCTGAAATGTCGCAAGACATGGAAAGCCTAAGGCACGCTGTGCTGCAAAATAGGGCCGGTATTGATTTCTTGTTCTTGGCTCAGGGACATGGGTGTGAAGATGTAGAAGGAATGTGTTGCTTTAATCTTTCCGACCATGGTCAGTCAATTCACGACCAGTTGAAATGGTTAAGGGATCATACACAAAAAATTGTAGTACAAGATAGTTGGTTTGAAGGTTGGCTTAAATCTGTTTTTGGGAACATGGGTGGATGGGTTTTGTTAGTTAAAGAGGGACTTTGCTTTCTACTTATAATTATATTGATTATAATTGCTGCATATGTAACCTTTAACTGCCTAACTAAGAAACTAGAGCAACTCACAGAGAAGGTATTTGTAGCACAAAATAAAAACGGGGGAATTGTGGAGGAATGGTTAAGTGAGGTAGGACACGTGGATGTTGAGCAGTTAGGAGGTCATGGGCTAGGGGAGGTACCGTACTCAACTCATATGAGCCTGGGCACGTGCGCAGCCGGTTGAGAACCAATCAGGCCCAAGGACACGATGCCCTTGTGTGGTTGGGAAAGTCCCTAAGGCGGGACGGTAGCTAAAAGAGGGAGGAACTAACTGACAAGATAGGAAAGTGTTAGCCAATCCTGAGCTTAGTTTTTGCAATATGTATGAGTTGATTATGTTCAAACTAGATAAAAGGCGACTGAGCTATCCATTAAAGTTGAAGTTCACTGTTCACTCATATTGAGCGTCTGTGTCTTCCTTCCGTCGACAACAGATTGTAGCTTCTAGAAACACCCCAGTTCTCATGTCTGCACTCTGCATGCTGTTGAGCTAAGCCATATAAATAAGGTAATAAAACCACAGCTGCTGTTCCTCTTCTTTCTGCTTTTTTTGTGCTTTCCCCCTGCACTTTCCCATGTGATTGGCTTCAGGTTCCAGGTGGGACCTAATAGTAACTGAGTTGCAGGTGTGCCATCAGAGAGCTGCTTCTGCCTGGGCTGCTCTTTGGGGTAAGTGCTTTGTTTTTCCTTCAGTCAGTTGCAGGGTTCTTTAGGTGGGTCAGAGTCTATGGACTGATGCATTTTCAAGTAGAAACCGGTACGCATATCTTTTCGAGGTGGCAACTGGTAGGATCTGTCATTGTAAAGCAATCTAAGTAGTAGGTGCCTGTATTGCACGCAGCACTTCCTCAGGTGAGTAGTTATTACAGCAGTTTTACGGATAGTATGGCGATGTTATTTTGTGTGTTTGCTTTGTGTTTCTGGGTCCCTTATGATTTTTGCAGAATTACAGGGCTTTTTGTGAGTCTTTGCCTATATGTCAAATCTTATCAAAGTCACAACCTTGGTGGCAAAGTGATGGAGCAGGGTTTAGGAGAAATGTATCATGGAGGCTCCCTGTGTGAGCATGTATCTGAAAATGGCAGCATTGGGCATATAAGCAGTGGCCTTTCTCAGGGTTAGGGGCGGTTTGTTATATTTCTGGAGCTTTTGCCTGTGTGTTTGCTGTCTGTCGAGTCTTTAGACCATAAAGCCTTCTAGGCTTTATGTGCATGGAATTCACATATTTGAGGTATGTTTATGAGGGGTTGCCAGGTACGTTGTTTTTGGGAAACCGTGGGGTACGGTTTCTTGACCACATAAGTGCAGTACTGCCAAGAGACTGAGCAGGGTCACCTTCTTCATCACTGAAGAATAAGTCTGTTCGGGCACATTTCAGCGTGGCGCTGACCGGGCACATTTCTCAGTTGGAGCTACTGAGCAGGTGAGTTAAATGAACCAGGAACAGAGAGGTATTGCACAATGATATGTTGCATTAGTAGTAGTGAGCGTTGTGCAGGAGGTGGGTATTAGCTCTGGCATGCTAGTGAATGCTGGTTCTCTGTTTTTGCAAGTGATGATGAACCTGTTTGACGTAATTCCATTTGAAAAAGTTCCAGTTACTTGACTGGTTGTGTTGTCCTTTTAATATTAAAAGCTGCAGCAAAAGCATGGGGATTGTTGCTTCTAGAAACACCCCAGGTCTCTTGTCCTCTGCATGTTGTTCAGGTAAAGCAGATTTAAAAAAAAAAAAAAAAAAAGAAAATGAAAATTTGCTGCTCCTGCTCTGCTCCTACTTCCTTGTGCTTTGTCCCTCCCCTTTACAATGTGATTGGGTTTGGGTGCTGGGCAGGGCCAAATGGTATATGAGCCCCAGGCATGGCATCAGAGAGCTCCTTCTGCCTAGGCTGCTCTTTGGGGTAAGTGCTTTGTTTTCCTTCAGTCAGCTGCAGGGTTCTCTAGGCAGGCTGGAGTCTATGGATTTCTGGATTTACAAGTCCTTGGAATTCAATTAACAGAGGGATATTTAGTAGAGGTTGCTGGCTCACTGTTCTTTGTGATGGTGGGATACGCTTCTGTTTTTTGAGCTATATTTTAATCTCTAGATGTACAAACCTACTTGTGTAATTTTCCAGGGGACTAAAACCAGCTTCATTTCATGCTACATGTGGCTTGGCAGTTTAGATGCAGCGTTACCAAGAGCCTGAGCAGGGTTCTATCAGAGTCTGCTCTTTCCTCTGCAAAGGGTAAGTCTGTGATTACCTCTGCAGGGGCTGCTGTGCGTGCACGTCTTTTTGGCATTTATGGATCTCAGATGGTTTTTTTTTCGTGTGTGTATGTTCTAAGGTTTTGTTTTTTTTAGGGGCAAATAGTGTGTGTGCTGAGCGTGGTTGGCAGGAGGAGGTGGGGAGCTGCTCAGGACTGGTAGGTTTGGTTTCTCAGAGTGTGCGGCAGCCTTCGGGTGCGATGCGACTGATTGTTGAGTCTCTCCTGGGGTCTGCTGCAGAGCACCTGTTCTGACTTGCTGTTGCCATAGGGCTTCCCTCTGGGACTCACTTTTTCTTGTGCCTTGTGTTGTGTGTTTTGTTTTAGTGTTTGTGGCGTGCCTGTGTGTGTATGTGTTTGGTCTGGAGCTGTCCTGCCTGGCAGTTAGTGATGACAGCTAACGTGGCAGTGCATGGGTGTACTAATACATTGTCCGGACTGTTTAGGCAAAGACATCCAGTCTGCCTCTGGGCACGTGCTGAAGGGCAGCTGTCACAGTATATCTGTTTGCGCACAACTGCTTGTTTACCTCTATTCATTTAATAAATTGTAAAATTTAATTGCAATCCAATTTGGGACCCAGTCATGTATGACAACTGGGGGCTTGTCCGGGAGGGCTTCGGTTCCTGAATTCTTACTTTATCTAGGAGAGGCGCCCCACCATTTGGTGGCTGCTGTTCGAGTCAGGTCGGGACTAATGGCATCTTGAACCTGAATAAAGGTAAGCAAAGGTTTTGATTTTTTTTCAGTTCCCTTGCTGGCTGCAGCACTATATTTTGCCCGTAATTCTGCGTGTGAAGATCTGAATGAAGACAATGGAGTCATAAGCGTTTAAAGCGTATACTGTTCTGTTGGGTGGGTTTCGGTTGCCTGTGTGTGTAAGAGTGTGACTGAGACGGAATTCAGTTCCGAAGCGATTGTGGAGGTCTTCTAACCACGGTTCCAATCTCCTGCTAGGGACTTGGCCAGTGAAGGAACGAAGGGATTCCTATAGGATTTGTGGGTGGGTGATAGATCTTAAATCCTCCGTAAGACACTCTTATTAAGGTAACCAAGGGCTGTGGGAATTGCCACAGTAACATTCCTAGATGGGTCAGACAAAATCGAAGACCAGGGACCAGAAGAAAGGGAGCAAATTACCAGACATACCACCAGAAAGTCCATTAGGAATAACGGTTAGAAATTGGAATGAGAGGGGCCCCAGAAAAGGAAAAAGTAAATAAAAAACGGTCCAGTATTGTGTGATAGAATGGCCAAAGGAGCCTTTAACACCACATATCTTTCAGCCTGCTTTTGGATCCTTTGAAGACTGTATTTGTCAGGCCTTAAATAC